>NC_090177.1:22758449-23073449 GCF_024679245.1 Pseudorasbora parva | reverse complement strand
ATAGTTTTTTATTTATTTTTATTCAACAGTGATTTACTGAAAAAATTCTCTCCTTAAATGAATTCAATTATAACTAAGTTTCTTAAAGAATAGCCCTTACTTGCACATTACTATAATATTAAAGGTTAACAACAGTGTCCAAACTATTAATTACCTAAATACCTAAATTTATTTTTAGATATAATTATCAAAACTTTACATAAGGAAGTTTTTACATTAACTTTAAGTCTAATTATACTTTTTATTACATATTACAATTTTCTTCATCTTTAAATATAATTTATACGCAGTCTGTTATTTTCATGATGGATTATATATATATAGGCTAATATAGTGTATATATTTAGTGAAAGGGTTCATTTCTCTTGTGAACTAACAGCTGTGAACACTCAATGACTGCCTGAGGTATGTGATGCTAGGTGACATTGTTTACAAGCTGTTTTATTGTCTTTCCGCGGTTGAAACACAGATTGAGCGATTACATGACATACGCTGCATTAAGTTGTAATGTATCCTCAACATACCTTAAGATATTAATTCATATTTATTCTTTGGGAAGAGATGATCACGTTCACTCACGCACTGAACCGGCAGTTGAACTGATGCGCTTCACATTAAAGAGCGGCAAAACAACGTTTTAATTTCTTGATAAAATGGACTGAATACTTAATGTGTTTGTGTGGGAACTTGGATGTAATTGTTTTCCGCTCTTAAATCAAGCCAAATGTTAAAGATTATATTTGGAACCGTTCTGTACACACGTGCCCCGAAACCGAAACGGTTCGGTTCGTAGATTTGTAGTTACACCCCTAATTTTTATTGTGTTTGATGTGACTGGATACCACAAAATAATATAATAAATTTTAGTTCAGGCTGCAAATGCACATTGTGTGGAATGATTCATTTTGTCTGGGTGCTGCCGATTGAGCAGTGGCATTCAAAGTGTGTGTGTGCGTGTGCGCGCAAAGCTTTCTGATTTGGCCTGTTATCGATAGCTGCATTCAGAGCTCTTCATTTCCTTCTATTGTCTGGATCACTCAAAAACAACCATGACTGAAGGAAAAGAAAGAGTAGTCTCTATTTAGCTATTTTAGAAACTATGCTGGTATCTTATCAGTCTGCTCACATGTTTTACAGATTGTTTCTTATAGATAAAAGCATTCATTTTTTTAAGGTACATTGTTTTAAGAGTATTGGAAAAATGCCTCTGGTTTGATTTGCACCTTTTAATGTCTCCCACAGCAAAACATTATGAGAACAATAGAGCTGTACCATCATTGTCGTCTTGTGAAGGAAAAAGTGCTCATTGCAATACAATAACAACCTTTTAAATATTAACGTTGTCTTTCCACCCATTGTTTGCCTGGAGACTGCTGTCAATCATGTCTCAGGAAACACCCCATCCTTTTAAGTCCAGCCCCCAGCATTCAGTCAGTAACTGAAGTGTTTGAGTACCAGGTGGGGGGTTGAGTGAGGGGAAAAAACTGTTTTGAAAGAGGAAAGGGGGGAAGGGACATGAGCCAGTCACACCTGCTGTGTGTAGCAACCCAACACATGCTGTGATACACATCACAGCCACTGCCTCTTCATATCAAACACACCTGACGTGATATCGCCCAACGGCCAGCTACAGGAAATAGCCTTTGAGATCAAGAATCAGGGCGAGGAAATGGAGAGAGGGAGATTATGTGAAGTGGAGAGAGTTGAGTGTTTTAAGTGTTGCTGTGTTTTTGAGACTGGTGTAATGGATGCAGCAGTCGCAGGGAGATCTTAATTAGCGTTATTTGTACACTCAGCACGACTCTAGTCTCCGCCAAATGAGTGAGCAGCCTCAGTAGGCAGCATTCTATTTCAAATCATTTCTGTTTTCAAACTTTCTTTTCAAAGAATCCTGGAAAAACTGTACCATGTTTTCACAAAAATATTAAGCAGCACAACTGTTTTCAGCATTGATTATAAGAAATGTCTTGAGCACCAAATCAGCATATTAGAATAATTTCTGAAGGGTCATGAGTCACTGGAGTAATGATGCTGAAAATTCAGCTTTGCCAAAAATATGAAAAGAGAAAAGGGTTCTTTTTAAATTTTGTTTCAGAATACTTTTATTGTATTTTTAAATAAATGCAGCATTATATATATATATATATATATATATATATATATATATATATATATATATATATATATATATATATATATATATAATTATTATTATTATTTATTTTTTTTATTTTTTTTAATAATAGGCCCAACAGTAGTTTATATTCAAGTATAATGTAATGCCAGTCACATGTATCCTTTTATTTTTGTGCTCTTTGTTTGAGCAGTGATATTTCTATGACAAGCTACCAATGTAGATTGTTCCAAAACAGTGACTTGATGTTCCATTTCAGTCAGGAAGCTCTCATGTAGGCGGTAGACAGTGAGGCAGCTCACTAGGTTCTGGGACAGACTTTTATAATTTGGCTAAAATTACATCCAAGTAAAGTTTCATAATGGTGCTGTCTGCCTTTGTGTTTGTAACATGCCTTACATTGTTACCTAGGCAGCTTCACTAGGTTTTGGAGCAGAGCTCACATGAGTGGATTTGTGTCACAAGGTTGGGGGGTACAGTTTTATCCTAGTTTTGTTACACTAAAAATTTCCCCCTTTGAACTGCTTAATGCTCATCAAATCCAATATAGAGAGTGGCTGACAGATGGGCAGACTTTGTTCAAAGCGAGTGGAGATTTAATATCTAAACAGCAGAGGGAGAGAGAGAGGGGCCCAGTGTTTAGCAGCATAAAGGTCCTGACTGTGCCGGCATCACAGCTGTGACTCTCTCCCTCCCTCCGTTTGTGCTTGTAGACAGGCGGAGGAGTAATCTGTACACAGGCTTTTGCAGGGGAGAAACATGTCATCAGCACTTGTTTACCATTATTAGTTTCAGTCTGACGGTGGCAGGGCAGCCCAATTGCTCTCCTTCAACAGCTCAAGCAGAAAGTAGTATACGTGAGAGAGACTACTTTTTCTTTATTTATTGTAAAGGGAAGAGCATGCTACATGTCTTTATTCACATGGGACGTTTTTGTTCACAGGCCTACAACGATGTGTTTTTCCTCTCTTTGTCACTCAGGCACATACAGCTGTGTGCTGAGGTCCAGATGGAAGTGCTTGTGTGTGTATATGAAGAGAGCTGCGTCTGGTCCATGTCTGAGAGGCAGTTAAAGAGAGAGTGAGCTTATGGGCGGAAACTGTCTCTGTGTGCACATCCATCATGCGCGAGAGAGTGAGCCCTTCCTGTCTGCCTGCTCCTCACTAATCATATTACATTTTGTAGATCATAGATCTGTCCCTCTCGATGCCACCAACTTGTACGCATACTGGACGGAAAAAGCCTGAATGTCTGCGCTCAAGCCATTTGGATTCTTTGCATACCTTCAAGAAACCATTTTCCAACACCACGTTCTCCAGTGTGAAAAAAACCTGCTTTTTTTCGGTTCCTCTGCAGTCTAAGCCTGGTCTGGTTAAGAAAGAGTCCTGGTGCGGGATAACTGAAAAGCACAACATTGAAAATAAACACACATTTCCTGTTAATATGCTCTAGGTGGAGAGCTTCAGGGTTTGGCTTTCCTTAGCTGCGGGTTGGTTATGTGAGAAGAGATTGCGAAGGCCTGGGCTGTGGTTGTTTTACCATCTCCTCTTAATGTGGGAGCCACGTGACTGCTTCAAGCTGCCTATGTTAACAGATAAGACCTGCCATTGCTGTTGCAGATGCCGCCATGTTTAATGATTACGCTAAACAGACAAAATGTCAGCCGCCAACACGCAGCGTCAGGTCACATGGGTGGGAGGTAATGCCATGGCGGTTGTATCCATGTTGGTACCTTCAGCAATAGCATGTAATAAACCGTGACTAATTCAAACAGCGTGTGCACAAGCATTCGCTTCGTGTAATTTTCCTCTCATTACCACCTTGGTTCTCCGTCCAAGCATGGCTCAAGAGCCCGCTCCTGTGTGCAGCTCTTTAATTCTCACATCACTAATGAATAGTCCTCACACATCTTTTCTCTGTGATGTGTGCCACACATCAGGTTATTATTAGCCCAGTAGCTCCCTGTGGAAAGCCCAGCTGTTGGCGTGCCGGTGGAGTCTGCTTAACACCCCTGGTAGACTCCACCCTGCTCTGTTCCCCCTCTGGCCAGACCTCATAAAGTCCAGCTTCAGCCTCTTATAGCACTCTCACTGGACTCTTACACTGGCTGTGCTGTAATTAGTGCTGCCCGCGCTGTTCGTCTCGCCCTACCTCCCCCATGCTTCTAACATTTCTCACTTCTCTCTTCTGCCCTCTTTAGGTCGTGCTTATATCATGAATGTAATGTCGGGCGTTACAATAGGCATGCAGCCACATGGATTGCATCTAAGTTTGTGCCCGTTCTGCTTTTTTTTCTCCATTTACATGAAGATAGTTATATGTAATGTAATTTGCGAACAGCCCTTTGGAATGAATGTGACTGATTTAGGTTGGGTGGAGAGGTCATTTCTGTTTGGATTATCTTGTGACTCCCAGGTTTGGAGCTAAACGATCAGACAAAGAAAAAGAAGCACTGCCATTATAGAGTGAATGAGAGAGCGGCCAGACCACCACTACTCCTTCCGTTCTCCTGTTGTATGCCTTGCTCTGACAGAGGGGAAATCTCTCCCTTTAGTGTCTCCATCACTGACTGAGACCCAGTTTATAAGTGAGCTGGCAGGCCCCTCGAGCAACCTTAATTCAGTCATGTGTTTGGAGAGGTGGCTTTAAGCTGTGCTGGGATCAGCCGGATGAGGAGTGACTCGGAGAAGGGAGGGAAGGCTATGTGGAATGTCACTAATCAATTCAGCATTGTAATTGTAATGGGCTCCTCGCCACTGCCTCAGTTCGGCTGGCTCTCTCCGCCTCAGAGTGCTTATCTTGATAATTTGATTCTGCACAGTGATCTGTTCAGTGTAACATGCAAACATAATTAGGGTCTGATAATGAAACAGTCATTTCCATCTCTAGAGCGATAGGAAAGGTTGCACAATTTGGCCACATGGATCTGTTTGGACAGCACGAATGTCTTATCAAACAGTATGCGTTTGTTCTCGAGGCCTCAGGGTGTTTATTCATGTATAAACTCAGTGTCTTATGGGGTTAATGTTAATGCTGTAACAAAAAAACCTCATCATTTTCCATCCTTAGCTGAACCAAGGCACTGAAAGCTCTGAAATACCCTGGAGGAGCACAGGTTGTCTCCCCATCTGCGGTGTAATAAGCACTGACAACACCTCTGATGACACATGCAAGTGGCCCAGTTACAAAGAGCGCCTTTAATCTCATTTAAATTGGGTTAACCATATCAACAATACCACAGCTGCATGCGTTTTTATTTTGCCTAGATTACTCTTACTCATGGTCTTTAACGCCAAGGATTCTTTCACTTTGACCTTGCTTAGTGGGCAATTTGAAAAGATGGCATTCTCTTTGAACATTTAGGTCTTTTTGCAGTTCTTTAGCAGATATTTTACTTCATTTGTGCTCTCTATTTTCCAGTGACCTCAGTAAAGGTAGGAGTCTTGAAATATCTCAACAATGAGCTCAGCCCCCATCTACCCACCCCCCAGGAAGCCAGAGCTGCATGAAGTGAATCAGGCTTTCAATAAAAAAAGACCCTTGGCTCTCTGATCCACCCTGGATGTTTTTTTTTTTCCACTAGGCTGGCGCGGTGGCACACACTCAGCCTTTTGTGGGGAATGTGGTAATCTGTAGTCATGTTAAAGATGACTGTGATTTCTGGCCGCTGCTCCGGGGGTCTTGTCGCCAGCGTCTGCTGAGCTGTGGTTTCTTTAATGTCCTTTTAAACCATTTGAATGGTCAGTTGGCTTCGTGTGAGAGGATAATAAATATTTCATGTCAGGGAATAAAAACAGCGCTTTGCCCTTTTCTTCCCTCTCTCTGGCCCCTCTTGGAAGTGCCTCTGGGAGGTCTGGACATGACTCAGTGCTGCCACTTGCTGGTCATTATGCGGTACTGAAGCAAGTGGGCATTGTGTGCAGTCCCCTGGATAGACAGCGGGTGGCAGAGTTCAAAGTGCAGCTGTGGAAAAGAGGGGAGCGGCAGCTGATGTTTTTGGCTAGACAAAGCTTGCTTTGCTTTTTGTTCACATTTTTTTAGTTGCCTAAATATGCACCATCCATGTTTCTTCACCTCCCTCCCACACATGGTCATGGAGCCATTTACTTTATTAAAGAATTAAATCCCTTCAATCTCTTTTTAATTGACTTTGTTCCACCCAGGGCTTTTGGCACGGAATGACTAGAACTGTAAACCCAGTGGTGGCACAGACTCACGTTTGCCAAGAGCCAAATTTGTGATGCTGTCAACAAACCAACAATATCTGTTTATTTTACTGAATGTTTATTTTTCTCTTTCAGAGTAAACGGGACCATCTGTTAATGAATGTGAAATGGTATTACCGCCAGTCTGAGGTACCCGACTCCGTCTACCAGCACCTGGTGCAGGACCGCAACAATGAAAACGGTACGTAATGATGACCAGAAAAAACATAAAGAACTTTGTTTGAAGAGTCATTCTCATTTATGTAACCACCCCTGCTTATTGGTTTGTGAAGTTTCATAGAGAACGGCATCTCCAATAAATGAGGATTCAGAAAAAATACCACCCTCCTGTCCTTGTTTCCCTGGTAACGCTCCCTCAAGAGCGACAGTGGTGCCATGAAGTGCAAATAACTTTCAGTCTAATGTGCCCTCGGAGCTCTCATTCTCCTGACTATCAGCAGCAAATCTGAGCTTGATACACACATCAGGCAGTAATAACAGGCTGAGGGGGTCTGCTGGGCTAGGGCTTTGGCACTTTGATTCACACCACACTCTAATAAAGCATTAAGAAGGCCTGCATTTCTGCCAGCCTGCTGGAGAGCAGCCGCCGCCACCTGCTGCACTACTAACTAGTCTGACATGGCGGCCATTTTTATTTGTGCTAATGGAATCTGAAGACAAATGTGTTCATCCAAAACTGTCTGTATGGATCCTTGTGACATTTGTCATTGGAAATATTTGCCTGAAAAGCCATTCATATACAGTTTAGCATCTAATGCTGCTTTTCCATTTCCTTTTCTGTTGTTGAGGAATTTAAAACCATTGCTTAATTCTATTCAGGTTTATTGTTTATTTCCAAAAGCTGCTGTACTAATGCTGTCATTGTCTATAAGTCTATAACTGTCATATTTCATAGCTGCGCGAGTGTCTGCGCAGCTGTCTGGTTTCTTTTGTCTCGCCTGTGTTTATTATGTGTGCACGTTTTTATTAGCGACGGTCTGGATGCCTCTCATGCTTCGTGTCTGCTTTCTGTCTCTTTCTCCAGACTCTGGTCGTGAGCTGGTTATTACTGATCCCGTGGTTAAGAGCAGAGAGCTTTTCATCTCAGACTATGTGGACACTTATCATGCTGCTGCCCTCAGGTAACACACACACACACACACACACACACACACACACACACACACACACACACAGTTCAATTATGTCAATATTTGTTTATGTAGTCAATTGTAGTCAATTAGATTCAAAATGTTTACTGCAAGGCAAAGTCTTATTCACTAAACGAAGACAACAAAGAATGATTCTTTTTATATTGTCTATGTATTTTTATATATATGTGTGTGTGTGTGTATGTATGTATGTATGTGTGTATATATATATATATATATATATATATATATATATATATATATATATATATATATATATATATATATATATATATATATATATATATATATATATATATACACATACATACATACATACATACATACATACATGCATACTGTCAATCGATTAAAATTATTAATCGCTGGAGTTAACTCACGATTAATCTAGGGGGGACCCCGAATAGTCGAAGATTCGATGCATCGATATGCGGAGCCTGATTCGACCACCGATCTCACGGTCGAATCTTCGCGGGTGTTATGAAACGAGGATCATACCATTTTGGCAATATGGGGGTGCTCAATATTTCAAAGACGTGTCGCGGCGCTGAGCATCCGGTGTGCGACCCCTTTAAGGGCGCTGAGCTTTGCACCGCCCCTTTAAAATTCGAAAACCTTCAATGAGTGTACACAAACCGGCGGCAGCATTCAGCGCCTGTCCACGGCCACTCAGGAAGTTGTTTAAAATCCTGCCGCACCACAGAACGCTTTTTCAAGGTTTTATATTAAATTTATATTATAGTTCCCTCAAATTGTCAGTGTACATACTGATTTAACCCTGTGCTACAAGATACACTCATCGTGCAGCTCTTCTGTCAGTCAATTCAAAATTGAGCTTGCGTGTATATAATGTGCGCGTCAGGTGGCAGTGTGAGATCCTGAGGCGCGGGGCTGAGCTTCGCTTCCTTCACCCCCTTTCGGCACTATCGGCTTAAGAACGTGTGCATGTAAACGCACTCAAAGTGTTATTTTCCTCTCTAGGCAGGTTTTTTTTTTAGGTTTATTTATCAAAATGTTCTTTTATATATTTGTGTGATGTTCTGTATTTCGATCTCGGCATTAACATGTTATGAGAAAACGGTGTATGAATTTTTACCCACCACATTACCTTATAGGCTATTTAAACCTAAATAAGAAAGCCATTGTCAGTTCGTCTTTCAGTTGACAGGCAGTTTTGGTCGCTTTATTAAAAGTTGTTGCTGTGTGCAGTATGTAAAGGAAAATAAAAATATTTTTACCCTTCTGCTGACAAGTGTCGTGCCCCTCCCAACCCATTCACACACACACAGATGATTCGACTATCGGTCGACCATAGAGAGATTCGACAATTCTGATTCGAATGTCTAAATTCTTAGTCGAGGACAGCCCTAGATTAATCACAATTTAAGGGCACATTTTTATCAGTTCTAAATGTACCTTAAATTATGTTTGTTTTTAATACTCTAATCAACATGGGTATGGACAAATATGCCTGCTTTATGCAATCGTACGTTTATTATTAGTGAAACCATACTCCGAGCATGAAGACTAGACATGTATCCAAAGATCATAGATGTTTATCAAAGAACTAGTTCATGTCTCTTAAGCCTAAGCTTAAAAATTCAGCATAAGCAGTGATTTCTCTCATTTTAAGAATATAAATAAAGGGAGTTTTTACACTGGCAGTTTTATTCAGAACCAGGCACAGTTCATATGAAAAATTGAAAATGTGAAAGCTGTCATGTGGTTCTGGGAGCGCAACAGCATTTTAAGAGATGCGCGTTCCCTATTGAACAGCCGGTATTGTGTGTGTGTGTGTGTGTGCCGAACAGTGCCGCGATTTATGCAGGAGCGCCCGTGTTCAGAAAAGTAACCTGCGCATTCGTTTTAGCCGACTGTAATGTATTTAGTTCAATAAAACACGTGTACTGTAAGTGGTGATGGTGTTAATGATTTACCTCAGACATGAGCCATGGTCGGACTGCAGAGAATGTGCTCGGTGAAAAAACGCGCTTTTCTTTCGACCTGAAGTCTTATAAAAGTTAAGCAGAAAATATGGTAGCTTATGTAGGCTATAACTGCTCTATCTATCTATCTATCTATCTATCTATCTATCTATCTATCTATCTATCTATCTATCTATCTATCTATAATCAACGTTCAATCGATGCGTTAACGCAGATAAATTACAGAAGTACGTGAAGCTGCGACATTAACGTAATTTGCATCACGCAGTCGATCAGTTCTTCACAATCGCACTGAGCATCTGCACCTGTAACCCTGGTAAGAGGACATTTCCATTCTAACTATTTAACCCGATTCTGCGTTTTTGATTTTACAATCACAACTGTGATTCTCTGTTTGAGTTTAAGCCATTAAACTCTGGGAAAGTGTTCAGTGATCCAGTAATCTAATTCATTCAAACAGTCCAAAACCGTGCCAATAAAGAAGGCCAGGCTGATTAGGCTACATCAGAGAGTATAGAGACGGTTTTAGTGAATTTCATTGTGTGCTTTGCTTTAAAACAGGAGGTCTGTCGTATTCTGCGATTTGTTTCTGAAGAGCGCAGTTTGGTGTCAAACAGTAAGCACGTGAGTCTGTTATATTGATGCAGAGAACGTGTACGTGCACTTTCGATCACTGATCTCACGCAGCATTCATGTACATTTCAGTTCATTCGCGTTGTTTCCACACACACTCAGGAAGGATAATGTTTGATTTGTCATGTGAACATTAGTGATGACCGGTTCGCAAAAGAATCTTTCGTTTGAACCGGTTCACCAAATTGGACTGAACAGTTCCAAACAGTTTGCGTCTCTAGTAAGCACTAATCCACACATTTCGAAAGTTATTCACTTTTTGACGTGTCTGACTCTCTATCTCTAACTCAAAATAAACCAACATCCGAAGTTATTCAGTTAACAGGACACTGATTAACCTACTGTTAAGAGAGAACTGATGATAATAATGAGCATAGAGATATATACTGAGCATGCGTGCAGCGGAGGGAGCAACGTTATGTTTAGTAATAGTAGTTTTTTGCAGTCAAAGCGGTTGATTTATGAATTTTTTGGCGTATCAGTGTGGTTCTGATCGGTATCGCAGCTTGAGAGGTCTACATTTAAATGTCCTTTTTACATAACATGTTTGAAATGAAAACAATCTCGTTGTTTTTGCTCTCTACACATACTATACACTGATTAATTCTGTAAAGGTTCTTAATGTTTTTTTTTTCCTTAGGTGGGTACAAATGTATTATATAATAGAATTATTTGGACTCCTTATATTTGGTTTCCTTTTGGAGTCTCAAATGATCCTTGAAGCTTGCAGAAAATACAGTTTTGTGTACTGTTTTTTTGGTTATAGCAAATTATGACAAAATTAATGTGTTTAATAAGATAAATGGTGACTGCTTAATTTCATAATAAGCATGCGATCAATCGCACAACAAAGGTGCAATTAATCACGATAAAAAATAAAATAATCTATTGACAGTCCTGATATATAGATATAGATAGGGCTGTCAAAATTAACGCGTAACCACAAATTCCTTTTAATGGCACTAATTTTATTAACGCACAACGCATTTTCGGTTTGATCCGTGGCCTAGCCCGTATTTGGATAAATCGAGATCAGCCATAGACGTAAAGGCTGCAGCAGCAAACATTAATAGGGAAAGAAAAGGGTTAACATTACTGTTCTGAAACAAGTGCAGTTATAGCCTACATAAGCGACCATATTTTCTGCTTAACTTTTATTAGACTCCAGGTCAAAAGAAAAGTGCGTTTTTACACTGTACATCAGAGTCCTGCACGGGTCCATTTTTGGAGACCCGCCCGTACCCGCAAGGTTTAGCACCAAATCCGACCCGTGACCCGTGAAAATATCAAAATTATATCCGCACCCGCCCAGACCCGTTAATATTTGGCACGTTACCCGACCCATATCCGTGATAAATCACACACGCTAAAATCATTGAAATTAAAATGCCTTATTTTTTATCCTGCACCTCTCTCAACATCACAACAGCATCATGAATGGGCTAATGAAACAGGCAAAAGTGCCTTTAAAGACTCGTTGTCAACAATTTCATATAGCTACTCCACTCACCAACTTTACTTTTACTTCATCTATTGCTACTCCTGCAACGCTCGCTCCTTCTGGGTTACGAGAGGCATCAACAAAAGTTTAAATGTCGCAGTGGTGGTGACGTGATGGGTCAAATGGCATATCGTTGTTGCGTGTGTGTGTAATGGTAATTTGGACATAGAAATTGTAATAGCCTACAATATGTTCGAGGGGGGAAGAAGGAGGCGGGAACCGGCGAACATTTCCCCCCCCATTTTCCGCCTCCTCCTTCCGGGACGCCCCCCACTGGGACGCGATTCTTACCGGCAATCTACGACACCCCCCACCGGGACGCGATTCTTACCGGCAATCTACGACACCCCACCCCTTCACCCCGGAACACGATTCTAATCGGCAAACTTCTTGACCCCTGATGTAATGTGCTGCATGTGACGTGTTGCTTGTTGTTTTTGTTTTTTAAAGACATAAACCAACTACGTATAAAAAAGGATGGATTTGTAGCGTTTTGAAACAAACAAAAAAAATTACTTTGAATTTATAATCAATAGGGATGGGCAACAGTGGTCAGCGACGATCGATCATGAAAACAATGATCGCCCTGACTTTAAAAAATATTTTTGTATAGATCTCGGATTGGTTATTGCAGCATTTTGGGCGGTAACTGAGGTCTGATTGGTTAGCATTAGACAGCACGCCTTCCAGACTGTGAAATAAAGGGAAACTGAAGCGCACAGTGATGCCTGGAAGCACTGTGCAGGGCTTGACATTAAGCATGTTCATGTGCTTGTCCTTCGGACAAGTAAATCGTTCATTCACTTGTCAGAGTAAAAAATGTGCTTGTCCGGAAAAGTGCGATATTTTTTAAATATTGTGTGTGTTGTAACTATAATTTATTCTGAAGCAATATGCACACCAGTGTTCAATCAGCTTTGACATATTTAAATCTGCATATTTGTGAATTTATTTTTTTATTGAATCAATTCAAATTGGTGATATTTTTACCTTTTATAAAGGGTATTTCCCCCTTAATCTTATCAAAATAGGCTATGCGTCAGGTTAAATTTTTTATTGTTAAATTTGATCAATACATTAAATTAAATTAAGACACTATAAGGGCTGTTAACAATACAATTAAATAATTTACACTGAAAAATTACAACTGCATTAAATAATGTTTGGAGATTTGTAGTTCTGAATTGACAAAAAAGAAATTTTGGAAAGTATGTTTAAACATGAAACTAAACCTCCAGTAGGTGGCAGCAGGTGGCCGTCTTAATGAGTCAGCCATTGAGCTGTTCATTGAAACGATTCATTCGAACACTGACTCGTTCAGTAACACACTTCTTGCTGTGAGACGCGTTACGGTTCTGCTGTGTGTGAACGATTTTCGCTGCTGAAATAGAACAAAAGTACTCAATATTGCATCTAAAATGTAAGTGACTTTAAGAGAATGTAAATGTAAGTGAATGTTAATTAATTGTTTATGAAACTGTCATATGAAAGCAGTGTCATTTTCAGTCGTGATGGTATTCAGGAAACAGCTTAAACGCTCTAGTGTTGTAATTTCTCCTCGAGAGGCTGCACGACTGTCAACAGCGCGACCTTATCGTCAGTTCATCGTATATTATTATCCACCACTATCGATCGCCACTTACACTAAATTAATGCACAATCATTCTTGCATTTTGGTGATTCGCTAGTTATTTTTTGTTTTAATCAGGCTGTTGTCCGTCGGGCAAGTAAAATTCTTTTTCACTTGCCCCTTCAAAAAATCCACTTGTCCCGGACAAGCGTTAATGTTGAGCCCTGCTGTGAATGATCATATTGGGATAGGCATATATCTGATTAATCTCATAGGATGCATTTGATTGAGTTTATTAATTCTCTAGCAAGTTATTTGAGACGGTTATTTCGGGGGGTTTTCAAAGACATTTATGCATCATAATCTAGCAGTTACTATTTTTTATAGTCATATGTTCATATTTGCATAGACATCTCATGGTTTTGTCAGCACAAATTTTCGTAACAGTCTTAAAATAGTTTCATACCCGCCCCGATGCACAAGCCCCGCCCCTAGTTAATCGATTACTCGTTTTTGAGACCTATCGATGAACGAAATGAAAAATTGACAAAAATGCCCATCCCTAATAATCAATAATATTGTTGTATCATTTAACAATCATTGTTTAACATGTTCAGACTGAGCCAATAGACCATTTTCACAGGATAAATCGAATATTAACTAAATGTATGGGTGTAGGTAAAAAAAAAAAAAATTTTGATAAACAATTCAAATGGATTTTTAGCGTTTCGGAAAAGAGCTCCTCGTGTGTGTATGTATGCGCTAAAATCCTTCACAGGCCCTTTTGAATTATAGTAATATTTATAAGTATTATTATTATCATTATATTTACATTTTTAAAATGGGAAACATCCTGCATAGAGCCTTTTTGAATGGTTCAAATAAGTAGCTGTAACAAGTAACTTTAAAAAAATGCATACTTTAATTTGTTTTATTAAACATGATTTATACTGGCATTCATACTCGTACACTTCTAAACTAGTCTAATGATTACACACATACATTGTGAATATTGAATTTGAAAACCAACACTAATTCTAACACTATCATAAACATGATTTATGGTCATTAAAGAAACCTCTGTCAGGTACAGATGCTCTGGAATGTAAAACTGGAGTATTTAAGAGCTGCAAGCAGACATTTTGATCCTCTGTTCACTACAGGAGTGGCCGTCTCTACAGACAACCATTTCACAGCGATTCTGCATGCAAAGCATTACTGAAAGCAATTACGTTTTTTTTTTTTTTTTGCAATGAGGCTCAGGAAAAAGAGTACAGGCATGCTTATTGTCAAGAAACCAGACCTTTTCAGTCTGTCTTTACCCAAGTGATGAATTTTCCTCTCTCTTTTTCTTCCTCCCTCCTTTCCTTCCCTTTCTCTTAACTGAAACCATCTGGAGGTAGCACACAGCTACAGCTCTGAACCACTGATTTCAGGGCAAATTAGCTGCAACTTCTGCTGCACAGAGACCCCTTTGATTTGACTTATTACAGGGCTTTAGATAAACTCAATGAATTCCACTAGCATGTCGTAATTCCTGCTCCAAACCTCATGTTCCTTTCATCTTATGAGGGAGGTATTGAACCAGTGCAAAAACACTGATGCCTATTATTTTGATGTCTCCTGACGTCGGAAATGTAAAGTGCAGAAAGGGGCATTGTAAAAATGTCACAATTCATAATTTGTTCATTCTGTATTGTTTGAAAAGCCTGTGGTGTCCGTTATCTTTCACTTGTCTAACAATATGAAGGGAAAGGGCATTAATTAAATAACTATAGGAATACTTTGATCCTGTCCTTTTAAAAATGAAAATTGTTTACACAAAGGTAGGAAAAAAATCACAAAATAACAGCATATAGTTTTGAAGCTGCATTTGGGTGTATTCAATAAATAAATGTAATATTAATATAAACAAGGGTTAGTAAATAATGGCAAGTATTTATTTTTGAGTAAACTATTCCTTTGAGTACACCTGGAAATGTATTTGCACCGTGACACTGATTTGTTTGCTCTCTTTCTTTGCAGGGGAAAATGTAACATTTCACACTTTTCTGACATATTCGCTGCCAGGGAGTTCAAAGCACGAATCGACTCTTTCTTCTACATCTTAGGATATAACCCAGAAACCAGGTAAGCCTTTACTGACTTCAGGAATCAGGCATGTTCTGTCTTCAGATCCTCTGTTGCAATATTTTACAAATAGAAATCTTATTATTAATATCAGGTATGCAGCGTCTGGTTTTGTTGTATTCATTCTAAATTGTCCAGTATTGAATGAAGGAATTGTGAGAATAGATTAAATCAAGGATACAGTCATATGTTTTATGTCTTTGACAGTGGACGTCTGCATGTAGAGTTTTATTTTCTCATCTTCCGATTTTTGGGGATTTTATCATGCTTTAATTTTCCATTATAAATGGAACAAAAACACAAAGTTTGGAGTTAATCTTTGACCCATTTAGAAATCATTATAATATGCTGATTTGGTGCTTAAGTAATATTTCTTATTATTATCAATGTTGAAAACTGTTGTTCTGCCTTATATTTTTGTATATATATATATATATATATATATATATATATATATATATATATATATATATATATATATATATATATATATATATATATATATATATTATTATTATTATTATTTTTTTTTTTTTTTTTTTTTTTTTCCAGGATTGCTTTGTGAATAGAAAGTTAAAAAATTCTTTACAAAAAAAAAAAAGATTCCTATTCACTCAACTTTTGAATGGTAGTGTATATAATAACATTTAACATTTTAAGATTTATAAATGTTAAAGGGTTAGTTCACCCAAAAAGGAAAATTCTGTTATTAATTACTTACCCTCATGTTGTTTGACACCCGTAACACTTTTGTTTATCTTCTGAACAAAAATGAAGGTTTTTTTGTTGAAATCCAATGGCTCAGACAGGTTTGTGCAGAAAAAATATTCTCGTCGCTTCATAAAATGATTGTAGAATCACTGTAGTGAGATGGGCTTTGTAATGATGTCTTTAGTAGGGCTGTGAATCTTTGTGTAGGTAGCGAACCGATTCACGATTCATAGGTTTCGATTTGATTCAAAAACGATTTTTGTCAATTTAGAACGATTCGATTCGAGACGATTCACATCAAAATTTGATACGATTCGATTAATTCGATTATGCAAGTAGTAAATGTTGAAATTAACATTAACAAAGATTTTTAAAAAATGCTTCATAAGTGCAGTTTATTATTAGTTTGTTAACGCCGGCTTCACACTGCACGCGTAAGCAGGGCGTAGGCAGCGCCGAAGCAGCGTGTGTGTAAAGCAGTAGCAGTGCGCGCACTTTGCTTTCACACAGGCAGCGTTTGTCGTGCGCAATTGTGTACAGACTACTCTGTAATGGATAAGTTTGCATTTCTCTTTAATGAATTTTGAAATGGAAATAAAGCAAAGATTTATCATGAAGCTAATTTTATTTTTAAAAATCGTTTCACTTGTTTCTGATGTTTTTTTATTTCGTTTAGAGCGAGTTTTTGATAGAAGAAAGGCCATCGCACTATATGTACATGAAAAGCACACTGCTAAAATGAGAAACTTCACAGGAAATTGTCTTGAAATATTGGATAGGCATCAAATTTACATGCATTACCCATCATAAACCTCTTAAAGATAATTCATAAATGACTGTAATAACTAAGAGGAAACTTCTTAATGATATATTGTAGGCTAAATGAGCAAATTATCTAAACTTTTTTTTAAAATGAAAAATCATAGTCTATCTACATGTCTATACTGTATGTGTGCTATATTAATGTGTGTGCATTCTATTTACCTATCCATATTTAGTTGTTCGTTCGTGAAACAACGAAAGATTGTCAAAAACACTTGACTTACCATCAGCACCATCACGCTCACCAACTTCCTCCCATGCTTTTTCATTCACTTGCAAGTCTTTATAAAGCAAATTGTGTGGATCATAGAGAACTGTGTGCTTCTCAACCTCCACGATGAGACGAGTGTCATGTCTTTTCAGGTGCACTCTGAAGAACACTGCCTGTGACACCACGTACTTTTGTTTATCGTTTCTGTTTTTATGCCAGCGTATAGTTATAATATATACATAATTTAATTCATATTTAATTTAAGCTAAACTGGCATACATTATTTAAAATTAGTTTTGTAGTTCAGGCAAAAACTTATGGCAGTGACTTCGGTTTTTGTGTAGAACTTTTTTTTTTTTCACAGTGCCGGATGTCATATGGTGACTGAGAAACACACGGAACACTTCACTAAATTATTTCATGGTTAAATGTGTTATTTTTCATGTTAACCAGGTTAATTTTGATCAGAACAATGAACTGTGGCTTTAATTCATCGTGAGCAGCGCGTCAAAAATAGAGCCGGCACCGAAACGATCGCGGCACTGACGCTTCTGCTCTGCTCCTGCTACGCGCTGCTGCGCTGCCTCTGCTGCCGCGCTGCCTCTGCTGCCAGTGTGAATGCACTCATCTGTTAACATGAGCGCCGAAAAAAATACGCGCTGCTTACGCGTGCAGTGTGAAGCCAGCGTTAACTAATGAACCTTTCTTTAAAGTGTTACCAAAAAAAAAAAAAAAACGTTTGTCCATTGTTAATGTTAGTTCATATTACTAACATTACTTTGTTTTATTATTATTACACTTTACTTTAATAAAGAAATTTAAATAAGCCAAATTTTTAAAAGACTTTAAAAGTATTGTTAGTTAATGCTAACTATTGTGTATTATAGTGTCAAAGACTACACAACCCTATTAAAGTGTTCCAGGCATTAAACATGCAATGCTTCCATAGAGAGGAAATATCAGGCACTTTCACAGCTAATCCTAAACTAACTTTTCTTCACGTAATATAAAAGAAAAGCCCTCTTTGTTCTCTTCATACAGAACATTTTCCTTAAGTTGATAATTGTGAAGTAAACGCACAATTTCACACAGTCTCTATACTGTTGCTATTGTATCGGACACAACTTTAATGCGCTTCTGATTAGATAAACCACGCGCTCTTATTTCAGTGTTTGTAATGATGTAGTTACTTTAGCAGTTTGCTTCGTATATTCAGTTAAACGATATTAAGTTAGATTTCATGTATCATTCACCAGAACTGTGCGTATGCATTTTAGACACTTGCAGATGTGTTTGGTCCATCCATGCAATAAATGTAACGTTACATCCTTGAATAAGCAAAGTTTTACTTCAATAGCTCAGGTATGACCATTTTTCTTAAAACAGTATTTTATTTTATATAAATGAGCAACGGGCAGAGCGCGAGCGCAATAAGGTGAGGTGGTAAAGAGCGCGTGCATGTCTGTAAAGGAGATCAACTGTGAGGGCGCGGATGACGCAGCTGTTGCTGCACAACGTCTCTTAATCTCTTAATTCACGCATGCAGTAGATCTAATCAAATGTTTATTTTAAGCACTCCATCGTTATTGAATCGCGATTCATCCGATTCTTAGCATTTTACATCGAGTATCGGCCATAATTAACGATTCATGATTCAAAATACATATTTCAAGATCGATGCATATGCATCGTCAGGATTTGTAATCGATGCATCGAGAAAACGAGTGAATCGTTACACCCCTAGTCTAGTGCTTTTATGGGTCTTGAGAGAGGAAATGACATTAAAGTCAATGAAGGAGCCATCGGATTTCAACAAAAATATCTTCATTTGTGTTCCGAAGATGAACGGAGGTGTTATGGATGTGGAACGGCATAAGAGTGAGTAATTAATGACAGAAGTTTAATTTCTGGGTAAACTAACCCACCATTTTTTTGTCTTATTTAACCAGAAAATTAAACATTTATTATATTGCTTATTTAAGTGTGCTTAAACACACTACGTTGACATCATTTGCAAAATGGCAATACAGCCAAAAGGACAGGAAATTAATTTTGTATGATGCTTTTCACTCTTGAGTTTGAAATGCTAGTCACGCTGTTTCTAGTATTAATAATGTGACTTAAGACACTTCTCAAAGTTTATTACCTACTGTATTTTTATAAGACTATTTAGACACTCAAATTTAAAACCAAAGCATAAAAAGATTAATTAAACATTTAAAACCCCTAAAAACCATCTGCAAATGTGTTTTTAATTAGGATAGTGTAAATGTGAAATATCTGCCTCTGATTCAGAGTACTGCAAATATTTTTAATCATCATTCACC
Organism: Pseudorasbora parva; assembly: GCF_024679245.1. Lineage (NCBI taxonomy): Eukaryota > Metazoa > Chordata > Actinopteri > Cypriniformes > Gobionidae > Pseudorasbora > Pseudorasbora parva. Next base: position 23,054,087 of record NC_090177.1, on the reverse strand, counting down.
CATTCATTGTACTGAATTAATTATTTACAAAATCATTATTTACTCACATTATTATTTATTGTATACATTACAGTATGTATACACCCCCAATGTTGTTCCAAACCTCTCTGCTCTTTCATGTTCCTAATGTGACATCTCTATTAAATGTCCAAGCATAATGGGAATGAATAGTTAAATCCCCCATTCCTTTGTGTATTACAATCATAGCCTGGATGCTTGTGTCAGGGAAAAAGCAGGATAACAGTAGGACGGTAGAACCCATTACCATAGTCATGTGATTCTCCAATAATGGGGTGCATTAGGAGCCCGGGGAGAAGAGAGGGGAAATTTGAGGGGTAATAAGATGCTGTTGCGGATAAACAGAGGAGGAATGGTGTACTGTTGCTGGTTGGGAGCCCCCTTCACGGGTCCCCCACTCAATCACAGTCTATCGCCCTCTCGACTCCCTCCTCCCGCTTGTTTGGTATGCAGCAGCAGCATGGTGTGTGTGAGCAGGAGAGATGGGCTGTGATTCCTCTGCGTGTGTGTGCGAGGTCGCGGCACATGCTCAGTGCTGTCTGTCGGTCACGGCACAAGCTCAGTGTAAAAGCTGACTGAATGCGTGAGCCTCCATTTTGAGTACCTACACAAATAGGTGCGCGAGGACACTTTATTCCTCACTCTGTCAAATAAAAAGGCAGCTCTGGCTCCGACATGGACGACCTGTTCAGTCCGCGCAGGTACGTTAGCATGCTCGTCTTCACCTGTTAAGATGTCGGCGTGCGTCATTTCGGACGTACCCGCCTCGCGCGCCTGTTGTTGTAATGCTATATACGCGGTTGTCTAAAAAAAACAGCTGTCCGTGATTTAAATCGCGTTGACAGTGCTGTCCGATTAGTTATGTATTGCTGTCAGTAGCATTAGCCGTCTGTGCTAATGTCAACGCTGTGTGCTTTCATCGCTAGTGTTTTGAACGGGAGAAATAAAGCAATTTTGCACGCACGCTGGTGCGAATTTTCCGACGTAAAATGTTAAACTTTAATTTGTTTTAGACATGAATATGACTGAGGTCGTATTATGACTTAATAGTACGCTATGTTGTGACTACACATTCTGAATGACATGGCGTAGGATAGAGTTCCAGACGTATAATGGAAAGCCTCCGTTTTTTAGTCGGTGTGTAAATAAAGTTTAGGCTCTCGCTGTATTTATTCAATGTGTTATGAGTCTCGGAGTCGTGCGGTGATTGGAGGATATTGATGGAGAGGGCGGGGCCAGGCTTGATTGCTGTGCGCGTGGTCGAGTCAAAATATGCAGGATGCTGTGCTTGTGTTGACAGTGCTTCATGTGCTAGAGATACTGTTCTAATTAAATGTGAAGTAATGTATAATACGCTTATTTTAGAGTTGTTCCTCGTTTGTTTTATTTCATAAACAGTCGTTTACGAACAGTTTACTCTATCCAAGTGAAAATGTTTTTAATTTGAGGTTTTAATTAGGCGGCTTGCAAATTAGCACTATTCTGTTTTGGTACCACAATAAGTGCACATGTAAAATGTTGGCACGAGTTTTGTAAACAGAGACATATAGATTCCATAATTTGTTATCTTAAACCTTTTAAAGCATGTGATGTGACTAAGCAATATCATTCTGATATTTTTTATTTGCCCATTTTGTGCAATCTTCTGACATTTTTGATTCAAAGGATGTCAAACCAAGAACTGCATAGGTTTTCACACATGCTGTTGTTTGACTTTTTGAGTCAGACTCTTATTAAACTAAATGTTTGAATTTTAGTTTGTCGCTTCAGATTAACTCTTTACTTCGTCATCTGGCCAAATATGTTTTTTTTTTCCTTTCAGTTCTTCAACAGAACACCAAATAAGTGAAAAGGGAATTTCAAAATAGTTTTGCATAGCGTATGAGTTTATACTCAACATATAAACTATGAAAAGGCTTATTAAACCTGTGAAATGGTTTATTTAAAAAAAATCTGATTTTGATTAATCAGTCATGAATATGAGTTAATATTTGCCTGAGCCAATAGAAGACCAATGGAGCATGTATACATTACATTTTATTCATATTTATATATTATTAAAAATAAAATATTCCTCTATAGCTTGAACAATAAAACATGTTACTAAATCCCAAGATTATGGTCAGTTAGATACCCATGGGATGTAAAGTGTTAAAATGTTAAGTGTTTGCCAAATGTATAAATGTTAATCCAAATGTTACATGCATTTAACAAACTATGATCCTGTGAATAGTCATACTTTAAAATATTGCTTACACAGTATTGAAATGTTGTAGCATTCGTTTAAATGCATCCTCTTGTAACCTATATTTTGTAACAATTTAATCATTCATATGTAATCAATTTATAGAAAACAATATGGTTTTATTTATTGGATTTTAAAAAAAAAAATATATATATATTTTTAGCAATGCATGCTTTATGCCATATAACTGTGGCATGGCAGCTCTCAGATCTCTCTTTACATGTCTTGTGTGCTTTGCTGCCTAATTCAGACCCTCCAAAAATGCACAGCCTGCAGAATCTGTAGGAACCCGGCCGAGTGATTTCTCTCCTTCGCTATCGCCATCATCTCGCAGCAGATTCAGTTTCAGACAAGAGCGCACTTATGCTTGCCTAGCAATTTATTTCATGTGGATTTGTCTTTCATTATAGGAGTCGTGAGCATTAGAATCAGACTCCTAAAACTTTAAACAGCTCATTGCTGAAAAGCTTTTAATACAGGCCTGTCTCCTTTTTCTTCATCTGTCTGCCATATTTGCTTCAGTGTGGAATTTCCTCCATTGACAGAGCTTGTGTTTTTAGTGGATCATGCTGGAGCAAGAGAGAGAGGGGTTGTTTATGAAATGTGCCCAGATGAAGGGGGATATGATTTGAGGCCCTAACCTCTCCTCACTTTGCAGCCAGGTTCGGGCAGCCAGCCCGGCGGTGGAGGGAGAGCTACTCTGGACGCAAATCATAGTGACAGTTTCTGGGCCCCGCTCTGTGCCTGGCTATATGAAAATCAGTGCTGTTGCCTTGGCAACAGAGCGGGGAAGGCTTTTCAAAAGGAACATCTTGTCATTTTCTTTAATCCACTGCAGCTGGAGATTGGAACACTATTATTAAATTGTAGTTGCTATGGTTACTGCCATGGGTTTGTAACAGCAGCCATTTCAGGGCTCCTCTCCCCCTTCTTATCGTCTGGCCTATTGGGGGCTTTTGTAGTGTACCTCCACAAAAACAATGAAAAACGTCAACTGTGCTGTTCGCCACCTTTTGTGCCGTCGTTCGGTCTATAGATTTAAATCCACATCATTTCCTCTTTGGCTCTATTGTGCATTAATGTGAATCTTGCATTAATGTGATTATTGTATGTTCCTAAAGCCGTATTATGCCCTAAAAGCAACATCAGGGCATTGAAAATGTTTTGGAGGGGTAGAAACCTGTAAATAAAGCTGCTAAAAGGCTGTTATAGCCTGAAGGTTAACAAGCTGTGCTTTTAATGCTAATATAATTTGAGTACCAACTAGGGATGTCAATCTCCATTTTATGAAGGACAATACTTCAGACACATTTGCTATACTGTTCGACATTAAACACGATGTATGACATTTCATAAACCACCCGACCAACTAATTTTTCTTTCTTTCTCTCTTTTCTCTCAGGCGATTAAACAGTACACAAGGGGAGATTCGAGTCGGTCCCAGTCACCAGGTATGTTTCTTTACAAATGTTTAGGATGTTATCTGAAACCTTGTCCTCCCTGACATTTCTCATAGTGTGAATTGAACAAAGATATCCAAAGCTCAAATTAAGCAGTGGCTTAATTGACAAGCACAAGGACTGCTTAGATATTACCGCTGGTCTTGTCACCTGCATACTTAACTTGAACGTGCCCTCATAGCGTATTCAAGAAGATGCTTAATGGATTTTTCATGCAGTGCAGTGCCCATATGGAATAGTGTGTTTGGAAATTGGCTGCTTGGAGTGTGTGGGATTTATTAGACACATTCAGCAGTGTTTTATGGGAATTAGGGACCGGTCACAGCGGTCTGAAATTGAAAAGCCAAAAGGAAGATTGTTAAAGATGATGGCACACGATGAAAAAGACAGAGCACCACCAGCAATTAATGTCAGATGTTTTATAGTGTATATTCTCCCAGAGATCCGTTCGAGTTATCATGTGGCGTGAAACCAGTGGCAGGACCTCTGCCCAGGGTTACTTCAAATGACTTTAGATGAAGTTTGCGGTAATAAAGCTCTACAGGGCCAGCCATTACAGGCTAGCGCACCATGGATATTGCTCCAACCCGGGACGGATCTGTAAGACTTTAGAACTGAATGTTAGTTATATGTTAGGAAATGACTTGAGGTTGGCTATTAAGATTTTATGTAAGTGCATGATTTTTGTATTTATCTCTGGCAACATTTTACTTAAGGGATTTAGTCAAGATTTTCAGGACACAGTGTTTAAGAAACATGGGTAAAAATATACTAACGCTATTCTAAGCAATCTCTATTCTTTGTCTCTGTGAGTATACATTAGTGTAAAAAAAGTTTGGGTCAGTAATTTAAAAAAAAAGAGAGAGAAAATAATACTTTAATTCAGCAAGTTTGATAAAATTGATAAAAAGTCACAGTAAAGACATTTATAAACTAGCACATTGTTGATTTAAAAATCACCCTATTAGAATTTCTAAAGAATCATGTGACTACATAGAATTTTTTAAAATGAGTAATACCTCACAATATTACTGTTTTTACTGTATTTAATTAAGTGCAGCCTTTGTGAGCATACAAGACTTATTTCAAAAGCAAAAAAAGATCGTATTGATTCTAAAAAAAAAATGGTAGTTTATATCTATTAGTTATGCTTGCTCATACTTTGGCATTAAGCCTCCCACAACGTCCTAGTAACAAACTAAAAGCCGCTCTTAGCAGCTCCATAGGGTTAGGGTAAGGCGCAGTGCCTCACGTTAATGTCACCTGCAAAAGTCTAGTTTAAACGTAACATTTATACACAAGGGGAAGTTGAATGTTTATTTGCCTCTTTGATTCAAGCTAGGTCTTTTTCTCTCCTGCGATTGTTTGCACCCCTCCGTCGGCTTGATGCATGCAGAGATTAAATGATTTTGAAAATTGATATTTAGCACTCATCGCTAGTGCTATTTGTGTTGTGACCGCAGCTGTCTGTCCCCTCTGCGCTTTGCCAAATTAGGCCAAGCTGCCAGAGCTCCAGCCCTTTCCCTCTCCTGGAGGTCAGACAGTGACAGAGAATGAAGAGCTGGTCTGGATGCCTGGGGTCAACGACTGTGACCTGCTCATGTACCTGCGGGCAGCCAGGTAAGCCCAACCTTCACCCCACATTTCAGTCATGTAGTACAGTGTGTTGTTGTTAGCTTGGACTTCATCAATATTCTCCCTCTCGGGTTGTCAGGAGCATGGCAGCGTTTGCAGGGATGTGTGATGGGGGGTCAACAGAGGACGGCTGCCTCGCTGCCTCACGAGACGACACTACACTTAACGCATTAAACACTGTAAGTTGACGCACACTGTTTAAAATGTAACTGATCCTTACTCCTGATTTAAGGTTACAGATGCTCTTTTTACTAACATTAAAATTAGCATTGAGGAACATAAAACTAAACGTGGCAAAGGGAAAATCAGTGCACCTGGAGGTTTAATATGTTTTATAATGTAATAACTGCACATAATGTAATAGCTATTACATTATCAATGTAATAAAATGTTTATAATGTAATATTTTTGTCAATATGTAATAAAATCTTGAGCTCATAATGTAATACCGATTTTCCAGTGTAATAACGATTTTTCCCAAAGTAATAGGTTATTGCATGAGAAATTTATTACGAACAACCTGTAGCAACTTGATGCAATCACAGTTAATAAAGTAATACCAGCACATATGTATAAGTAAAACAATATTTACAATATAATAATTATCTTTCAGTGTAATACATTTGTGCACAAAATGTATTAATAGATTTATGTAAAAGTTAATATGAGGTGAATGGATGATAGGCGAACATTTGGATTTCCTGACCGACATGCTGTAATTAACACAAGGAACCACCATTAATGATCCGTCCCTGACATATTCCATGACTGCGAGTTCACACTGCCCGATTTTTGCTCAGATTGAGATTTTTCGAATTCGCAGACAAATGCCTGAAATCATAGGCAAATCGGTGCTCGTGCACATGAGTGCCAATTCACACAATGTGAATCAAAGAACCGATCAGAGAGAATTGCAGAGACACCGCTGATGCCCGTAAAATATTTGGCATGGACCTGTCAGCGATTCAAAATCCTGCTGTGAGAAATTTTCTAACTGAAAATTGCCTGAGAACTCCCGTTTGACACACGTGTGATCTCACATTTTCTTCTTGTAATTTCTCGCATGTTTGGTTGTGAAACGTAATTTGCGGACGGGACAAAGCTGTCAGCGATTTTTCGTCTTGTACAGTCATGCACTGTGTACAGTCAACCCCCCTGTCGGCGATCCATTGTGCAGTGTGAACACAGCAGCAACTTGAATACTACCCCAGATAGTCATGAAGTAGGATAATAGCAGTGATCCGACAAGTTTAAAAATCATGCTAGTTTGTGGTAAATTGTGCTAATTAGTTGGCTCTGCTGAACTCAGCATAGCCAACTAATAATATTTAGAAATTTTGGTCAACTAAGCCTCTTCTATTTGTAGAGTACAGGAACAAGGAATCTAAACATACAATGTTTTGTTACGTCACATTACCGCAAGAACTAAGAGCTTAAATACATGAGGGACATAATTTATAGAACTGAGAAAAGGTTTCAAACTAATTAAAATCCATGGAAACAAACAAGGAGCTAGAACTTGAAACTAAAACTAGAAAAATCACGCTAAAAACAATGAAACTAAACAGAACCAAAGCATAAACCTGACAGTTATATGATTATTTTTTAGAGATGCTTTTAAATTTTTCTAACTAAATACATAATAAAAATGAACTAAAGCCATTATTGGGTTATGCAATGCAATGAAAACTAAAGGGACACATTTATTAGAGGGAAAAATACTACATAAAATGTGCACACTCCTGAACTAATGCTTGGTTAAGGCACCCTTTGATTTTTATTACAACACTCTTTTTGTTTGGATAGGAGTCTATTAGCTTGGCACATCTTGACTTGGGAATATTTTTCCATTCATTGTAATGCCGAAAGGTGGAAGTTCTGTTCATTTTCACCTTTCATTTTCAGCAAGGTTCTGTGACAAAATCGACTGGTGCTGTAGATGGAGCTATTCATGACTCCTCACATCTTCACTAAATCTCCAGTCCCAGTTAAATAAAAGCAGCTCTAAAGCATGATGCTGCACCACCATGCTTCACCATGGGTATGCTGATGTGTGGTTATTTTTGTGCCAGACATTACTTTACAATTTTGGCCAAAAAGTTCAAGCTCTCAAAAGTTTAGCCGAGGTTGGGTTTTTTTTTTATCAGAAAAGGTTGCCGCCTTAAAGCACAAACGGATGGAGAATATGAGAGATAGTTGTCCCATATAGGGAGCAACCAGTACTTGCAACTCTTTTAATGTTGCTGTTACTCTTTGTCATCTCATCACTGTTGGAGGGAAAATGTTCTTGACATTGTCATTTTTGTGTCATACTCCACTTATTGATGACTGTTGTCACTGTATTCTATGCTATATCTAATGCCTTGGAATTGTATAGCCTCTAACTTTAGTAATACATTAAAAAATAAATAAATAAGATCCCTGCTTGCATTGTAAGCTTTTTGTGGCCCATGGCTCTTGTAGTAGCATCCAACCAATATGTCACAAAAATCTTACAAGATCAGCTGAAATTTATTTGCAGTTAATCAGTCACTTCAGGTGAATACAGCCGTGTACCAATACACACGAGTGCTGTTTTTTTTCAGTGGCATTGCAGGTTGTAATTTCACATTAAATGTTCTTAAGATTTTATTATATTTTAAATGATTATATCACTTTTTTACATCACAAAAGCAAACTTGCATATTGGGTGTATAGATAACTTGTAACTGTACATGATTGTAAGCTGTACTGTATTTTTCAGCATGCCCTCTGCTGTACATTCAGGCTTTTTGCTATAAATTGTATTAAAGTGTAGAAAAGTTTGCTTAACTTGCCCTCCATGCTGCCATTGGCTGAAGCCGATAATGTGATATATACACACACACACACCTCAATGCTATATTGGTACTGTGAGGTTTTTATTTACAACATTATGCGCAGTGTTGGTATTTAACACTGTTTGTTATTTAACCGCATATATACCTTTATGTATATAAGTAGTAGTAATAATAATATTATATTGAAATTTATTAATAGGATTAACCCCTTGAGATGTACCATCTCGTTTTCGAGGGGGTCCTAATGTGATAATTTGATAATTTAAATAACATGATAATTTGAAGAAAAAGGTACAAAATATTGTTGAAGATAACTGGGATAGTTATTAATAATAGTTGTGTCAGTAATCTGTTGGATTTTTGTAGGCAGGTTTAAGTCTGGAATTAGATTTGTTCTAATGTTCTGTAAATTAATACCAATGCTTTATATAATAATAATGATTGCATGAATATTTAAATCTGTTGCATTTTGCAGGTAGTTTAAGACTGGATTTAGATTTTTTTTTTAAATGTACTGTAGGAGTACAATGTATAATGTATACATTGGTATAATATATTAGTATAATGCTAATATTTTTAGTTTTAAAAGCTGTTACAATTATGATACTGCCATTTTTGTGAATATATAATAACTGCACATAATGTAATAAGTGGCATTGTTGTAATACAATATAATATGGGGCAGTGTTAACACTTAAAATATGTACTTAATTTGGTCCATGGTAAAACATGTTGATCTATTCAGTCACGATTTTTGTCATCTGGTCACTTTAAGAACCAGACATTAATAGCATTATGGATTTATCAGACTCATCAGTATTGATGACTTATTCTCTTCACAATAAAATGTTGATGATGGAGTGCTTTTTCAACCTCTCTGCTGCTTTATAAGTGATGATTCAGTCCGAGTACATTTTTGTTATTTAATTAATAGTACTTATTGTAATTTTTACTGTGGAGCTATTTAGGCAACACTAAGAGGAATTAAGTCACATTACTCAGTTAAGAACCATAAAATGTCATAATGTCAAAACCAAAAAAAGATCCAGGCAGTGGAGCGGTTTAACAGAGAGACCACACGTTTCAGGATGAGACGTTTTCTATATTACTAAGCTCTTGAGGAAAAAGTTTAAGTTTAAAGTTTAAAAGAGATTATTAAAGGGGTTCTGTTGCCCGATTTACTTGCCAGTTTCATTAATTGTTTGGTATATGTTCTTCACACATTTTCCTGACCTTTAAAAGTACCTTAAGTGTGAAATATCTGCCTGTATATCCCATCTTTATACAGTAGACTCTTCTGTGCATCCATCTCTTCTCAGTACAGCAGCTAAAACCCTATTTGTCGTGGCCAATTAAGCGCCCAGCACCAGAGAGACATGGTGAAGTAAGATGTCCCTAGCAGGCTTCATGCCTAATTGTCAAAAGATGGGGGAAAAAAATCCTTCTGCGTTTTCACTCAGATTTGTTCACCTTCTCAGCGGTGCACCACAGGCTGCTGCTCTCTGAACACAGACTCGCCTGGGGAAAGACACAGGCACCAGGGGCCATCAAAGCATGCTAGTAAATTGGCGTTGAAGAGCTCCTCAATGATGTCTGCGATTTGTAAGATGTCTGAACAAGAGGGGCGTAATTTATGGCTTCATTAATGCACAGGGGTCCCTGACAACTGAGCCTTTTGCAAAGCCAAATGTATCAGCCCCACACGGTCAAGATACCTGATCAAATAAAGAACATATAGCATGTGATGCTAAGGCCACCCATGTTGGACAACATGAGCCATTATCAAACCAATTCCTCTGTTTGTTTCCGCTATCCTTAAAAAAAGCATTCGACAAATGAACCTGACATGCAATAAACATGACATTTCCATTTTGACTGAGAAGTGGATAAGCCGAGAAATGATGTGAGCTGAGGTTCACCATTTCCTGACCTTTTTCCTCTCATCTGCAATTCCAATGTGCTTTCAGCGTGAACTGCCTGATGCCTCAGTCAGGTATCTGCTTGCCTTTAACAAGCTGCTTTGTTGTAGCTACATTAGTAATGATCGCTGATGTCGAATTGTGTATTTTGAACCAGCCAGCATCTCCAGTGGAGGTGCGGGAAAATTTAGTATGTCACTTCAACCAAATATTGTTCTGTATTCAGATATCTTTGTAAACAAACCTAATGTGTGAAACTTAAAGCCTTTAAATAGCGAGTGACATCATTTTGTGACAAAACACTCCATTGTTAACAGCTATTTTAATAAGCAGCTTGCCTTGCCTGAGTCATATTGCAGTATTTTTCAACATCATCTTTGAGGCGTGCATGGCTGCTTTTCTGGCAGTATTTTTTAGGTTATTTGAGTTCACGCTCATCTGCCTACTCAATACTTAATGGCTTTCAGATTTTCAGTCCAGCTGTCCAAACTATCTGACACATTTGTAGAGAGCTGATCACAATTACAGTGTTCAGGCTGTCCTTACACTGGGGGAAAAATGAGTCGATTGCTATCAGATGAGGCACTCTAACAATCAACTGCAAAGTAACTAACTAAAAGTAGCAACGCTACTAACTACTGTTTTGCAGTAGTGTGAAATAGTGTCACTTTTCTAGTAACTAGACTTTTTTGTCTGGGAAAATGGCATTTTTTTTAAACTAAGTTGAGTAGTTCATTAAATGCTGATGTTTGACAATAGTTAACTTAAATTAGGATGTTTTCTTGTTTATTCATTTGTTTTTTGACTCAAGTTAAGGTTAAATTAATGTAAATTGAAAACTACATTTAAGTGAACACTATAAAATAAGAAACACTAATTTCAACTTGTTTTAAAACACTAAATGTATTAAATAAAACTAGATAACAGTTTAACAATGAGAATTGAAAACTACATTAAACACTACTTAAATTGTGTTCTACTTTTATTTATTGCATTGTGTTATTAAACAAGTTAAATTAGTTTTTTTTTCTAATATTACTTTTTAGTATTTTTTGGGTTAAATGTTTTCTAGTTGTATTTTTTTTTCTCTAACTCGCATTAGGGTTAAATTGGGGTGTCTGCTAGTTGTTTTTTGTGGCAAAAATTGTATTAGCATTTAGTAATGACACATTTCCAAAATGGCTAACATGTAATTCTAATTTGTTCTGTCTTCTTTCACACAGCTTCATGAGAGCAGCTATGATGCAGGGAAAGCCCTACAGCGGTTGGTGAAGAAACCAGTGCCTAAGCTGATTGAGAAGTGCTGGTCCGAAGACGAAGTGGTGAGTGAATGAGTTAACTTTCTTCATTATGTGGAGAGGGAAGGCCGGATTTCGCTGCATTGCTGGCTCTTTGTCGTCCACTGAAAAGCACTCAGGATTCCAGCTCCTCCAGCAGAACAGGGCAGCTGCATCCTGTTTATGGCCTGTGGAATAAATCTTCCCTGTGAGGGAGAAGCAAAGGAGGGGGAAACAGTCTTGGTCAGCTTGTGTTAGAGATTTGATCCGAGTACCTGAAAACAATTTGTGCTTTGGACTTTATAGTATAAGGAAAAATGGTGGAAAGAGATCTGTGGTGTCGATAACAGCCTGCAAAGCGATTTAACATTTACCTTTAAACAGTCTCTAAAGGGTTTGACATGGGCATCGAGTGTTGAATCCAGGGTAAACCTTTTATTCATATAAACAAAAGATATAATGTATAACATTTTCATGGTCTGAACCCGGTGCCAAAACATTCATACTCGCATTCAAGCTCAGTGCGTTCCTAGTCATCATCAAAGAAATACAATTTCTTCTAAACGTACTTTCTGCAACACATTTATTAAAAAAGTGTCCTACATGTTTACTAGGTTCTTTCCAGCCCAACAGGCTTTAGTATGCCACAGCTATTTTTATTAAATCGATACTCGCGTGTTTGTGCGCGTGTGTGTATGTATATGTATGTGTGTATGTGCTATGTACATACACGTGTGTGTGTGTGTGTATATATATATATATATATATATATATATATATATATATATATAATATAAACATACATGTGTATGTATATGTATGTGTACATGTGCGTGTTTGCGCGTGTATGTACAAATATATATATATATATATATATATATATATATATATATATATATATATATATATATATATATATATATATATAGATATATATATATAGATATATATAAATATATACATACATACAAACATACACACAGGCACTCAACTAATAGCTACAAGGCTGAATTTTAAAAGTAGTGGTCGTGTAAATGGTGCCAGCAAGCCCATTAAAAAAGATCAATTAGCTGTGTGTATCGATTTGCATCGGCATGTTTAACTGAGTGTGGGCCTGTTTTTAATGTACGTGAGGAAGCGTTTGTGAAGCGAACTGTATAACAGTCTGTCTGAGATGAATAATAGAGATGCTGAATAAATACTACATGAGCGCAGGCCTCAATTACACCACTGTCGGTATTTTTCTCGGTGACATGCGCACACCCCGCATGAGAGTGTTTGGGGCAGGCAAGCTGCCCCCTCCTCCCTGTCTGTAACCCAGCCAGGCCATCGCTGCACTGTCAAGGACACCTCTCCCCCTGATCTGATTTCAAGTTGTGCTTTTGCAGCCCTGCAGCCTTGAGGGACAGGTGTAAATGTACCCCTGACCTTGGACGCTCGCACCAGCCCCGCTGCTCCTCATTTATTTATCATCCCTCGCTTCCCCTCTCTCTCTGCCTGCAGGTCCACGGCCTCATTATTCCTGCTCTTTTTCCATCGCTCCTTTTTGAAATGTGAATAAAAGTGACAGTGACTGTCTCAGAAATGACAGAATCATCCCCTCTTCAGGGTCACTTGTCACCCATCTCCCTCTGCCGCTCGATCCGGCCCTCAGAGCCTCTCTTCTCCTCGACTAGCCTGCAGCGCTTTCAGCAGCAGAGAGGAAGTGTGTGCCATTTTATTTATTTTCCCGTGCCACAGTTTATCGGGAGAATTCTTTTAGATCCCATGGTAATGCTATAAAATGGCATGTCATATGTAACACTCTTTAATCTTGTAAGCCGTTTTAGTAATGCAGTGTGAGAAATATTAGTCCCTGTGAGGTTTTTTTCCCCCTTTCTTTTTTTCGTATTTCCTCTGAGGTTGGCCTCAACTATTTAAATACGCTGAGTATAACTAAGAATAGCTAAGTGAATTGATCAAGGAACAGTAAAGATGTAAAAAGTTTTTCTAAACATTCAGCAGCACAACATTGATAAGAAATGTTTCTTGTTCTCCAAATCAGGATATTAGATTCATTTCTGGATAAATTCAATGAATGAGGCTGAAAATTCAGCGTTGTCATCACCAATTTTTTAAACTTTTTTAAATATGCTAAAATAGGAGTTGTTTTAAATAGTAATAATATTTCACAAGTTTGCTGTTTTTAATGTGTATTTTATCAGAAAAGAATGCATCCTTGGTGAACACTAAAAATAAAGACAACCACATAAAAACACTTTTTTTTTAATTAAGTATTGAATGGTAGTGTAGTTATTTCCCTAACATATAGGGTAGATAGTGTAAAACATTTTAATGTGGTCACACTTTGATCATACAGGTTAAGAATTATATTAAAATAATTTTTTTAAGTGAAATGTCCTTTTAAGAGAGGCTAGGTTTAAATATGCCTATGATTCCCAAAAAATCAGCTCAGGTGTTTTGAAACTGCCAGAATAAAGAGCACTGAGTGTTGTTTCAGGGTGTCTGATATGAACACACTAAGGTCTGCCATCTTCTGCTCTGCCCTGCTGTGTATTATCTCGGGCTTGTCACAAGTTGACAGATGACAGTGTCAAGCTCCCGATAGTTGAAATGCTGTGTGCGGCAGCGGGCAACCTGGAAAGATTGTAGCCCCCCAGTGGTGATCGAAGAAGCCTGCACATTTTCTCCAAACAAACACCTCCCCACTGCTTAATATTAATCTCACAGCACAATAAAGAGAGGTGAGTCTTTGGAGAAGGGAAGAGTACCCCCATTAAAGCTGACTGAGTTTTCCTGTGGGCCACCCACTTGGAAGGTTACATTAACCCACACATCACAATCCAAAAATTACTATACGAAACTGTACTAAAATGTCATTATTCCAGCTTTGAAATATACTTGTATGAATAAGTTTATACTGATAAATAAAAACATATAAATAAAATAATAAATATTAAAATAATAAAAATATAATGTAATATAAAAGTAAATTTTTTTTTAATCTAATTGCACGAGTTGTTTACCGTTTTTCAGTAAATTCAGTAAAGCAAAATATGCATATATAATATTATTATTATTATTATTATTATTAAAAATAACATTTATTATATAATTAGTAATACTATAAAACAATATATATAAACAGACCCAAAAGTTGACAACCATTGAGATAGCTGGACTATTTTAGTTGTGTGTGAAGTGAAATCACTAGTGCTCAGATTTAAAGACTTTATTGCCTTGAGACTTGCGTAGAAAGGAAGGGTGTGTTGAAGAATTTCCTGTCACCTTTGGTTTTACACAGTACACAAGAAAAGCTGCGGTTAAGCTAAATCTATGCATATTTATAGACTCAAGCGCTAAGCAAATGCTTAAGTAGCGGCAGCGGCGGCCTGATTTGGAAGCATTTCCAGGCATCTGCTCATATTAATAGGACGAGTATTACGGCTGGGCCTTTGATAGTTTTCCCTCCATGTCTCTCTTCTTTTCTATTGTGGTTTTGATGTTATATAAGGTTGAAATGGACAGGATGTGGGCTGGCTCTCATCTCTCTTTGTGGTCGCTTTGTGTGTGAAAATGCCATTCATTGCCATCATTGGCGTCAAGTCATATTTGTGCGTTGTGCTATCTATGACTGTAATTGTATACTCTGCTCATTCGTCTTCACCCATAACAGGTCAGCCTCAGCGAAAGGCCAAGCACACTGATTTCATAAGACCCCTGTGTGTTTTTGTCATTGAGCTAAATGTTAGGCATTCCTGGTATTTGAAGACTGCCAGTGTGTGTGTCTGTGTGTTTGTGTTGGACACACGTAGTGTGTTTTGTATGGAGTGTTCTGACACCATCTGTTTGTACATGCTTCAATGATCTTAACCAGTTTTACAGCTTTTAACAATTATGATTTAGGCAGGAAGTGCGCACGCATCACAATAGCCTTTTCAGCTGTATTCCCTTCTCCCCTCTCTCTTTTACAATAGAGCACTGTCGAGCAGCGAGAGAGAGAGAGGGAGAGAGAGGCAAAAAGCAGAGCCAGCGCACTGGAACAATTTTTGACAGAAAGAAGCCTGTTGTTTCGGCAGAGCGGGCGGCTGGTGACTCGGTAGCGTTCGCCTCCCCCTCTCCACCCCTCCTCCACTCTCCCCTCGCTCTCCGGCCCCTCCCGTTATCTGCCCTGTTGCCTAGCAACGGCGGGCCAGAGCAATCGTAGCAGAGGCAGAGCAATTCAGGGAGCAGATTGGTGGATGATTTATTAGTTGCGCTCAGAGTGCAGCGAGCCCAGGCAGCTGAAATGGAGCCTTAAAGTGGAGCCGACATGCAGTGAATGAGACAGCCACGCACGTAGACGCCTGCCTGCAATGCACTGTAAATATTACAGTAGTGGAAACATAATTAAGGTGACATAATCAGGCCGCTAACATGTGCCGCTCTGGCAGGTGTAATTGATTTTTGTCCTGCCGGTCAGGATCTGGGACCTCAGATAATGAATGCACACTCGGATCCCTTTAACGCTTAATGTGTTCAACAAAATGCACTAGTTCACACCTAAGACCTGTAGTCACCAGACTGGGGATTTATTAACACTTGAGACTACTTGATACTCATCAGCGTAAGATTACAACTGTTCTGGTTAAGGGGTGGTTGTTGCCCGTGGTCCCAGTGCAAAATGCTGGACCTGGTCCGGGTCTCCTGAGTGTAAACAAAGCTAACGAAACAGACTTTGTAGATTTTGAGTCTAATTTCTCTCCTTAATTTTTTTTAGCAGTTAACTTTTTTTTTTTTTTTTGGCTTGCTTAAATATTAAGCCCTTAATAACTTGGTACATGGAGAGTCTGACATGTCCTAACTCATAGTACTTCAGTCATGGGGCATTTAAAGATCATTTAATTTAGTTATAGGGGCATTTAAAGATCATCACACGCTCGTTTTGCACATTGCACCACCTGCTGGTTAATCATCCGCCTATTTACCACAGATGAAAAGTGCCTTCTGTGGTAGATTTTTTTTTTTTCTAATCCTTGCATATCTCGACCTGTTATGGTGGCCGTGGCAAGGGTAGGTCTACTTTAAAAAGCTTGTAGTTTTAATATGCAAGGTTAGGAATTTCATTATACTCAAACATTTAATTTATTGCAAGCTTTGAGGCATACATCTTGTAAAGAGAAACAAGTAATACTCCCTCCCTTCCTCATCACAGATTTTTCTTTTAAACGCCATGTGTAAACATTTCCTGGTTACATAACTAGTACGCATTTGAGAAGTTGGCTGAGAATGGCGGAGTAAATCCATGACTGGTTTTGCCAACATCTCGTATCGTTTAACCACGTCTGAAACCTCTACAAAGATTGCCATAGCTTTTTCTCATTAGATTTTGCTTTGTGAAACCATTCGGTTCCCTTGTAAAAGCCACCGTGAGGGGGTTGGTGTTTGAGTAATGAGAAGCGCAGACGTAGAGGTTATGTACATACGCGCGCACACAGTTAAAAAGAGCTCTCAGAACATGCATGTGACACAACTGCTGCGATCCGCCATGCATCGCATGACTCTGCTCCAGGTTTTCCATCCAGCCGCAGACCAGAGGCTCTCTAGCAGAAAGATCACATGTAAAGCCTTCCCCTTTGTAGTGGAGGAGCAGAGAGTGACAAGCTATCTCTTGCTCGTAAAAAAACGACGTACCTTCGTAGACTCTGTGGATTTGCACCTCAATTTTTTTACTGCCTATGAGTGGATGTAGAGATTTGGATCGTGTGCCGAGTGGACTTTTCACAGGCTTTCTGAACAGTTTGTTTGTTGAGGACCGTTGACTGAGATTACTGTGGAGCGGGGCTCGCCGCTGGAACAAGAAAGTAAATCTGCTGGTTGTCTGCTTCGCTGCTTATGAATGTTTCTGCCTCCGCTTTTTATGGCTCAGTCTGTGGCTCTTAAAGGAATAGAAAAGCATTCAAGCTATGCATTCTACTTTTATATTACAAGTCTCTGTAAACAGGTTTTATTTTTGGAGTTAGTCTTCAGTTAGTGTTGTAAAAGTTATTTTCTCATTGTTTTATTAGGTGAGTGTTTTATTTAATAACTGTACTTGCTTGTTTAAATTTTCAGTCATTTTTCACATTCATAAACCTAATTATTTTATCACTGTTAGCTTAAGTTCTGTTTGATTGCAGTAATGTTAGCAAATGGGTTTGTAATTCTAGTACTTTGCGCAGGACTCAGGTAGCTGTTTGAAGTGCGAGCGTGCAAATTGTAAGATCAGAGAGAAGTGTGTTGTGATTCGTCGCAACTTATTGAAGTTCAGTTTCAGCTTTGAACTTCAGTGTTGTGCGTCCCTCATATGCATATAACCTTACTGAACTTTTACTAAGATTCAGACGAGCTGCCATCGCGTTTCTACTCCGCTGTGGTTTAATCTCGGCTTCTATTCCTGCTTTTGTTGTCATTTCCCCTCATTTTTTTTTTCACTGTAGCAGAGCTGTGCTAGCACAAGCAGAGATTTTCAGATTAAGATCACAACATTGTTTTCTTCCCCTTCGGTTCACAATGTAATGTGTGTGTAGTGCTTCATGTCAGTTGTTTAAGGGGTGCTTAAAAATCTAATTTTAACTTTTTTTTTCTCATTTCTTTTCTCAACAGAAACGATTCATAAAGGGTTTAAGGCAGTACGGGAAGAACTTTTTTAGGATTCGGAAAGAATTGCTCCCCAACAAGGAGACGGTAAGTCATCTTTTTCCTATTGAATACATTTGTCATCGTTGGACACTAAAACAAGTTAACTCCTTTTTACTGTGGTTTCTCATATTTTAAAATCGAAGCTATGTCTTAGTGGTTTCGAAAACGGCGAAGTTAAGAAAATGATTGAAAGCCATAGTTTACACATGGACTTGGACGTGCATGAATATTAGATTTAACAGTGCATGTTAGGTGCTTAAACAGGGGCCCTGAGACATTTAGTCAAAACAGGAACATTGTTTAACAGACTGTTTATATAATAGTTACAGCTCAGTACAGCTACAAACTTATTTTAAGCACCAAGCGTTACTTGTTGAACTTCAGATTAAACTGTTACGAATATTATGAAATGCTAAGTAAGATGCATTTTAATTAAATTAAATTTAAATTTATTTTATTTTTATTATTAATATTTATTTGGGTCATGGCTGATCCAGTCTTACCATGTCTCACCAGTGCATGAGAAAAGTTTAGCATTGCTCTGTTTAGATCAATATGACATGAGTAGCTTGTTGATGAACATATTTATTATGATTTTTTTTCATGAAACGTTTACCATTAACTTGAACTGTAAATAAATTTGAAACACATTATAATACATTTTAAATACATTTATTCATTTTAATTTATAAATAAAAAATAATATTCTTATGTATTATTATTGTGCGTTACAAATAAAATGTATTATTATATCCTATAGTGTGTGTGTGTGTGTGTGTGTGTGTGTGTGTGTGTGTGTGTGTATGTATATATATATATATATATATATAATTCTTATAGCATGCTTAAGTACAGTATGATTTTATATCAAACATGTTTTTATCAATGAATTATCATGGTCAGCTGTTTGCTTTACTGGCCTTTTCTGGTCATGTCAGATAGACTGAAACACAAGCTCTGGCTAATAGGTCGGTTATCAAGTGCATGTTTTATGGGGTATTGACTTGGCTCAATGATTAGTCAATAAAGAGGATACCTGCTAGCAAGAGGGAAGCTGTGTAACGGCCTGTCACCCTTAAAGTACCACGGTCATTGATAGTTTTGCTTAACTCTTCATGCTGAACAGCACGTATTCCGCTGCCATTAATTAATATTTCATATGGGCCCATGTATGACCCTTTAGATAAAAGTAAAAAGAGTAAAAGAGTAGACTAAATAATAATTAACTCTGTGTGTGTACACTCCCTAATACCTGTTTGCCATTGGAGTGGTGCACTTTTGTGCTGAAATTTGTTAATTTTTATATTGACCTGCAATAAGAAAATAATAATTTAAGGCTTTAAGAATCCTGTTATCCTGCAAATTAACATTTTAATATCATCATTTTAGTATTAATCAGATATAAATTTTTCTTATTTCTTCATTTTCTGCTTTTCTTTTATCACTGGCAGTATTCAGAAGAAATAACATTTTGCAATTGTCTGCATCATGGAAATGTAACTTTTTGGCATCTAAAAACCTTTTTTTATGAACTTGTTAGCCCTGACAAAATGTTTTAAAATTTATTTAATATCCATTCCCGTTCAAATTGAGACATTTGTTCCATTTATGTCATTACGTACATGGATACAGAAACAAGCCAGCCTCTAAAAACCAGAACAAGAAGAGAGAATGATGGAAAAAGGAGACATGGAGGCACAACAGTCTTGCTCGAAGGGCAGGGTTGAGGGGTTAGTTCAATATACACTAAGAACAGTGAGTGTTCTCTAAAAAGCCCCACTTTGCTTAAGATTGAAGTCGCTTTTGTGCTGAAAGCCAGCTCTATGTGCAAGTGCCAGTCAATACCCTGCGGAAAGCTTGATTTATTTTCTCTACAATCCTTCTCCCTCTCTCCCATTGCTTTTCCCAAATCTCTTTCTTGTGTGACTTTGAGCATATTCTGAAACTCCTTCCTTCATCCATCCAAGATGAAAACCTTTCCTGCTACTCAAATGCTAGACTTTCTGGTGAAGACTCTTTCCTGTGAATTTCTTCCAGGTCATCTGGTCCAGGATTTGATATGACCGTAGCGTTTTTAAATGCCCAGGGCCGCAAAGGGTGATACAGTGCAGCTTTTCTGCCTCTCCCCATTTTCCCCTCAGCACTTATTAGCTGGGTTTCTCATAAAGAGCCGGTGCCAAGGCTAAGCACCCACTGCTGTGCAAACACACCAGGCCTGACTAGCTCTTTGGAATGCTTTTATATGAAGTCAAATAAAAGAGGAAGTTGGGGAAGTGGGTGTGTCGTCTTACTGTCTCTGCTCTTTTCGCTGCCTCCATTTCCTCCACTTGAAAGACAACGTCATGGAATTATTTGTGTTGTGGTGTAAGAAATGTTCCCAAACAAACCCGGCATGATGTGTCTACAGATCGCAGATAACACGGCTTTGCAGTTCTGCCCAGGTGCTGTCCCAGAATTTTTTTTTTGTATGTGATTAACACCTATTCATTTTGAATAATTTCTTACTAATGAAATCAGCAAACACTACAACAAACGTTTAAGATGCAAATTATCTAATTGGAAACAAACTTTTGCAGATTATTTGGGATTATTTATAACACATAAAATAAAAATTAAAAAGTGTTTTCCATTTTTTTATTTTTTATTTTTTTATTTATTTATATTGACAGCTTATTATTTAATGGCTTTTTGTCATATTAATTGGCACATTGGACTGTCCCTGGTAAATCAGAAATGTTGGTATGATTACACATCTTTGTGACAAATCTGTGCTTAAACCTTTTGGAAATCTGCCCCTGGCTTTTAAATACTAAGTAGACCCTTGTTTAAGAGGGTGCAGACTAACTGGTAACACTCCAAAGCTTGATTAAAGAATAAAACACCTGCAAGAATAAAAAACATTAGGTTGTACAAGATGTATGGGGGACATTTTCCATCATGTTGGAAAAACAGCCATACCATAAAGCAGTCATGGCATAATCCAGCTGCATTGCTGGCATTGCAGAAGATCCAGTTGTGTAAGGAGGCAGCCCTGGCCCTCCGGGCCCTGTAATTTTCAAGCTAAGATGGCCAAGATGATAGAACTGTTCTCGGCACAACCTTGTAGCAGATGTTTGCCCTGGTGCGATCTGTATAAATGTCAAATTGAATTCATTGCAAAGATGTTAGCCCTGCAGCCAGTGCCCTGGAGAGGCGCTTGTGTGATTAGAGGTATTCAGGGTTGGGCACTAATTAAAGTGGCTAAAACTGGCGGCCTGCTCGATCGCCAGCAGCTGTCCAGTTGTGATAAAATTGTCTGCTTGTTTTGGTAAATGTTGTTTATGGAAATGTTTTTGGCCATTTTTATATGGTTCAGACTTCCTCTTGATAAGCTATACAAATAAATTATAATTCTTTGTTTAGTGTGTATAAAACGTGTGCATGCATAGCCTGTGTGTTGTTTGCTGTCTGGCTTTCTGAACAAAGCTCTGGCTGTAAAACTTGATCTTTTGGATTAAAGAGATCGACCCCCATCAAAAAGTCTTGCTGTGCCGTACTTTTGCCTCTATTGGCTAAAAGCGCTTAAAGCAGGGAAACACAACTGCTGATTCCTCTGCTTGTGCCTCGTTGACCTGCAAGCGCACGGCTTATTCTTTCTTTTCCAACAGAAAGCGGCTGCGCAGCAGGGATTCGCTGTCTATTTAACACCCTTTTACACCTCACTCTATCAGCCAAGGCCATTGTAGTGCACATTTTTTTCCTCTCGCTTTTGCCTGATTTAACCACAAGGTTGGCAGTCGTGTTTGAATGAACCTGTTTTTGCAGTGTGCTACATTGTTGACTTTGGAGCAAGGTTACAGTAATAGACGTCTCCTCTCAATGTGATTTCTCTTCTCAGACAGTATAACAGTGGCATTTATTTTGACTGTCAATATGGATTGCCTAGATTGGTAGCAAAAAGTTGGTGGCAAGCATAATTTTTTTTGCAAGCTATCAAATGAAATCTTAGTGGTAACTGTAAACATACTCTGTAGTAACTTTTTCTTAAAATTAGAGAGCTTTTGCAGATATTTTTTCTATACACATGTACAAGAGCCTGATTAAAATGGCAATATAAAAAAAAGAACTAGTGAATCACCAAAATGCAAGAATGATTGTGCATTAATTTAGTGTAAGTGGCGATCGATAGTGGATAATGTATAATGAACTGACGATAACCTATTGACGCACGAGCAGCCTCACTAGGAGAAATCACAACACAGAGAAATTGCGGTAAACATTCAAAATGTGCAGTTTTTATATTTATAACATATACAGTTAAACATCATCACACAAGAGTGCTGTTTTCCCGAATACCCGTAAACAATTACTTAACGTTCACTTGCATTAACATTCACTTAAAGAAACTTGCATTTTAGATGCAATATTGAGTGTTTTTTTTTCTATTTCAGCAGCAAAAATCACAGCATCTCACAGCAACAAGTGTCACTGAACGATTTAGCCTTTGAATTAATCGTTTGAATGACCGACTCAAAGACTCACTCATTAAGACGGTCACCCTGCTGGGGTTTTCATGTTTAAACATACTTGCCAACATTTCTTATTTGTCTATTCAAAACTACAAATCTCAAAACATTATTTAATGCAGTTGTAATTTTTCAGTGTAAATTATTTAATTTGATTGGTAACAGCCTGTATAGTCTAATTTTAATTTAATGTATTGATCAAATTTAACAATATAAAATGAAATCTGACACATAGCCTATATTTAATAAGATTAGGGGGGGAAATGCCCTTTAAAAAAGTTAAAAATATCACACATGCTTATTTATTTTATATTTATATATGTCAAAGCTGATTGAACACTGGTGAGAATAAATTATATTTACAACACACACCCATGCAAACACACAAAAAAAAATGTATCAATTTTTTTTCCGGGCAAGCAAATATTTTACTCGGACAAGTGAATGAACGATTTAGCAGATGAACATGCTTAATGTCAAGCCCTGATGTGTATAAAAAAAATACAGGGCTTGCAAAATTTTCAAATCCCTGGGAGCCCTTCCGGCAGGCGGTTTTCAGATTTTGGTAGTCCGAAATGAATTTAACTACAGCCGAATAAAGATATTTTGTATGTAGAAAACTGAATAGGAGTCGAAACATCATTCAAAACCTTTTTCAAAATCACTTATATAAACAATGGTATAGAAAAGAATCAAATTACAATCATCAGTGCAAATGGATTTTGTTCTACATTTGGTTCTACCTGAACTTAAACTTCTATGAATTTCTGTCTTGACCTGTCTTTTTTTGCCTGTGTAGAACTTAAACACCAACTTCAATCTACGTGCCTCTTAACATTTAACACACAAATTTTGTCTTGATTTGTTTTCCCTAAAGAGACGGTCGTTTTGAAAATGAAAGTGTGAAAGTGATTCGCGTTCATTGCATTTTAAAGTGAAATGAGTTCTGTCTCTTTAATAAAATCAACATATTAATTACATATCTCTCATCCAACCTCAATTAATTACAATTATTATTTGGTCCGCCAGACCCGCAGATATACCCTCGATCCACTCGAGAAACGCACTCAACTATATAGGTACAAGAATACATCGGCTAATCTTTACTGCGGACAAATCAGCATGATCAAAAACATCCATGATCTTATTTTTTCTTCAGATAACAAGTCAAGAGAGTCAACAACACAAAGGAATTTTATTCCCAATTTGAAATGGCCCATCTGGTATAGTGTTGTCACGATACCAAATTTTTAACTTCGATACGATACCAGACTAAAATACCTCGATACCGATACTAAATCGATACCACTGTAAAAAACAAACAAAAAACAGATAATATGAATATGACAACAGAACTTATTATTCATTGTTTACATTTTTTTACTAAACATTCTCTTGGCCAGCATGTTCCTGCCAGGTTTTTGACCATTCCCTTCTGTTATTACTATAATAACTGCATGCCAGTGTGAAGATCTTTACAGAGATCATCATTATCAATCATGTTATCATTCACTAACCTTTCACTTCTGAACAGGTTGGATGACCAAAATCTTATCTTATGATAAAAAAAATTTTTATGTAATCTTATAATTATAATATAGATTTTTAACTGTATCTGTTTTTAAAAATAAGCAAAAAAAATGCAAATTACAAACAATATGACAAAAACAGTGCTTTATTTTTCAGCTTCATTAGGTCTATTTAACAGTAGCAAGTCAAGAAAGAAATTAAATAATCAAATATAAAACTGCTTACTTAGTCTTCACTCTATAATTTAACTATACACTGATTCTTAATAAATATATTTTAGTTATTTAGCCAAGCATGTGGTGGTTTTCTATTTTTCATTGTTTGCCTAACATCAATCACAGAATATTAGGTCTGGCTTAAAACCTGCACTGATCTAATTACCTCAGCTTTAGGCTACACGTTCACTAAAGACATAACCGACTGTGTTTACCTCAATACTCGCCAGACCATGAATGTTTGATCATTCAAACCCAAATAATAATCCGCGAACTAACTGAATGGCGATCGCATGTTTGTTGTCTGAAAGGCATGTGTGCGCGCTTCAGGTCAGAGTCCAATAGCGCGAGCACGTCCCACGCCGCGCTTTTTCTTCTCATGCGCGCATATTTCTGTTGCTTTCTCTGTCATGCGCTGCGCATATTTAACTCTTCTACTACTTCCAATGTTTAGTGAACATTGGAAGTAGTGCTCTGCACACACGTCCTGACACATGCTGTCACACATCCACGCACATTAAGAAATACAGCTCATATTAGCGCTGTCCTCCTTAAAGTACCGGTACTAATAAAAGTCCATATGGTACCGTTTGTAATAGCAGGGTATCGCAATACTTTTCTAGTACCGGTATATCATGCAACACTAATCTGGTAGGGCCGTGATACATTTTGTTTGCCTGGCTGGAAGATACCATATATATGTATATGTATTTATTTGCAGTTAATTTTGAAATTGAAAATTATATTAATAGTTGCAGTGCACGAAATATTTGTAATTATTATAAATTCATGTATGTATACACATTTAAAAAAAAAGTTTCATAAATAAAATGTCTATTTTAAAAGTACAGTGCCAAACTTGTCAAACTTTTAACTTTCTTTTTGTGACAGAGGCTTGAATTTGTCATTACCTTTGCATATCTCACCCTCCTGCATGTACATGGGCACTGTCATGAGCCAACTCAACCAATTAATGTTTACAGCTGCGCATCCCCTGTCTGTACCTAGTGACCAAATGTTCTTGTATCAAAAACATTAACCAAGCAAATGCTTTTGAGGTTTCCTTCAGGCTGGCTTGATTGTCTATTGCTATCTTCCATTTTTTTCTCCCCCCTCACTGCCCTCTCTTGCATTCTCTGCTGCTTTCCTTCCTCTGTATTTGTCAGCTACAGACTTAACCATTTGGCTCACTGTCAAAGCAGGGGCCTTTTGTGGCTTCGTCACAAATCTGCCAGGAAAAACAGAAACCATCTGTTCAAGTCCAGGCCTGAGTGCGGATGAGTGTATGAATACAGGAGTTTAGGCCTCACACCCGTCCTACACACAGACGCACACATGACCAGAATGTCCAGCTACGTTTTTTCCCGAAAGGTCCGCTGCAATGAGAAGGAAAAAAAGTGTAATCTGTTGGAAATTACAGTCTATGCACACATGCTCCCACATCGTCGGTTTCTCGAGGTGAAATCAGAGTGAAAAAGCGTTTCTCTGTGCCATGATAGGAGGTAAGCCCCTTCCTTGTCAGATAATCCACCCTCCAGAAAAATTCTGCAGATGGAAGCATTCTGAAATGTCTCATAATTCCAAGCTTACGTTGTCAGTATCTCTCGCTCCCTGGCACACACTCTTCTCTTCTGCTCAGAGATTCAGGGCTAATGGAAGAAATTCCGCATACACAAAAAGCTTTACGCATTTACCCTGGCTCTATCTATTCGGGAAAATATATGTATTTTAGTTTGAGTATTTCTGCCATATTTTCAACAAATAATATTACAAATTACAAATCCTCAAAAAGTCCCTTCAAGGAAATCTTCCAATGGTGTTTGGAAGGAGGTTGTTTCAGCTTCTTTACCATCATCCTGCACTGAGGAATAGCAGAAATAAAACGACTAGGTCAAATTTAAGTAGCCTACAACAGTGACAGGGTTTTCATAGTTATAAAGGCAATATTATCATAATTTGTATCATTACACCTGCAAGAGTTAGAAAAACAGAACACATTTAGATAAGTATGCTATAATCAACAAATTAAGGGGAAAAAAAATATATGCACACATTCAGAGAAAGAGATGGTAAAATAAATACAACACCAGTCAGTGTGGTTTGGCCTATTATGTTTTACATGCCGACGGAGGTGACTGAAGTCTCTCACTGTGGTGATTATTAGTCTTCAGAAAGTCAAAATGGTTTTAAACAGCAGGGATGCTATGGTTTTAGCATCCCTGCTGTTTAAAACGTGTATCGCGATTTGTTTAGCATCTCAACCAACTTGAATTGCCACACATTTATAGCGATTTTCAACCGGCTCAGAGTGAACCGTTGCATGCCTATTAAAAAGGCTACAGATCCTTAACTATTTCCCTGCCTAACACAGAATTCTGTTTGTGTGAAAACGCTTCCCCGCCAAACACAGAATTTACAGTGTTTTCACTGTTATACGGCAAGGGGCACTATTATGCATCTTCTGAATGAGTTCAGATTCTCCTTATCAAAACACAGGTGAAGAAGACTCAGAAGCGAGCGATCTAAAACGAGTAATGTTAAATAACGTGATTAACCGTTTTTGTCAAAATAATAAAAGTCAATGGGTTCTAAACAATGTGCACAATGACTTAAAATGTACGAGAGGGAGGGAAATCATTTTTTGCGCATCTCTTGACATTTTATTATTAGTAGTTGTTTGCCTTTTTTCCTTACCATAATGTTTTGCGCATTCATGTGCAAAAATAAAGCAAACAAGGACATGCTTAAATTTGACATTTCGACGCTCTCTACAGATAGCTGAGAGAAATCTCACTTTTGCTTCCAACAAACCTACCTTGACACACAAGTCCTGGCTTTGTTATTCGAGCTGTCAGTCTTAGCACTTGACACTGACTCAGTATGTGCATCCGGCTTCACAGACTCCACTGCAAACTGAAACTCACAGGAGACATTTCCTCCCCCAGATGTCATCTTTTATTTTGCTTCACAGTAGGACATCTCCCTATATAAAATACTAAATAGCTTCTTTGCCCGTCCTATGTTTCTGTGCAGCACCTTGAGAAATATTGAAATTTTTTTTCTGTGGCGAACAAACCAGCAATGTCTTGACAAAGAATGGGCAGCGCTGAAACGGGTGAGGGATGAGAAATAAACCCAGAGCCGTGACTTGGCACATCCCTTCCATGCTTCTAATCAAATCATATTTCCTCTTCCATCTCCTCTCCTCCAGCTTGAAAGGGGATTTTTCTATAGCTCTCCATCGTACAGTTATCACCCGAGGAAATTTGTCATCATCACAGATGATCCTCTCAAAACATTTCATCACTCTTTTCATCCTCGTTCCTCCACTCCTCTACATATTGCTCCAGCAGATTGTATTAAACATTGTGTTATCTTCGCACGGTTGTCAGCTCTTTCCCAACCTTGACACCTGTCTTGATAGCCTATAGACTAAATTACTTTTGAATGACCACTGTGATTCCTTTCACAGTGTTATTACACTGAACCAGAGCAAAATTTTTCGTCTGCCTTCCAGGATGTTTAAGAGCTATGAAGTGCTCTGGCAAAATTGTTGAGGGCTAAAATGACCTTTTCTTTTTATCTTCTGTAGCATTAAGTTGAGGTTTCATGCTTCAAAGCTCACATCAAATGGAGGGAGGGAAAATAAAAAGCAAGGGGCAACCATGGGGAAGGGGAGGGGGATGCGGTGCCGAACAGTCATTAGGCTGTGAAGAAAGCCAGCCCGCTGTCCTGCTGAACAGTTTTGATCTGCACATTTCAATTAAATTTCACATCAGGAAGCCTGCCATCCTTTGGCCTGCACCTGCGCCCTTACCGACCCCGCCAAAAAGCCTTTTGCTCTCAGACGTGGGCCTGGGCCTTTCGCCATTGCACGTTCCACTCATCATATCGAATAAATAACCCTCAGGAGCCGGGCTGGTATACTTTAAGTTGAGCTTCTCAGCCTTGTGTTTCTTATTTGGCAAGCATTTGTACCACCCACAAGTAATTGATATAATTGTGATAATTGATATTCTTTGAACATGTGTCCATTGGGCCGCTCAAGGATGGGCTACTCTAAGTCTGATGCATGTGGAAACTTTTCTCTGCTGCTCAGTATGCAACTGTGATTTGTGCATTTTTTTATTTATTTCAATCATACTATTGTTTTTGTTTATGCTTTACCTTGATTACTTTTTTGGGGGAAAGGGGAAATCAAAGCTCGTAAGAACCTGTAAGCATGAGACTTATCCTGTGTGCTTGTCCATGTCAGACATGGTAGCTTTGGTTAAGACCAGCCTTGGGTTTTATAGCCTTTCCATCAGACTGCAGCTTTTTTTTATTTGTGATTTATGTAAATATAATTCATATACTCGAGTGCAGGCATCCGAAGCAAATCTATATGGTTCAGTAAAATTCACTCAAGCAATAAAAAAGCCTATGAATAGTCTGATAGGATTCAAAGTACATGTTTTTCCGCTTTCTGACAAGAATAGTTAGAAGTGTTTGCTGTTAAATCTGTTAATGTGTTGGGGAGAGCAGCATTTTAATGACCAATTTATGTCAAGAAGAACAGCCGAAGCAAAGAGGGAAAGCAATCAATATGCATTAAAGACACCCAAGCCCTATTCAGCCTGAGTTTAACAGATCCTGTCAGACCCCATGTCTGTCCTCTTCACTCATTCCTGCAACATTAACACATTAAAGCATGTTAAAAGCTCAGCCGTTGACACTCCAATGTAATGTCTTCAAATGAACATCCAAAATCAGCCAAATGATTCAAATGGAAAGAAACCGAAAGGTACAAGAGAGAAACAAGAGGAACTACCACAGGAAAAATGTATAATTGCTTCTCCACCTAACAACGGTTTCAGGGCATGTATATTATTTTGAATGTGTCCGGAAAGCGACAGTTAATTTGCGCAGGCCGCCTCAGCAAAGCGTCTTCTGATCCATGATTGCATGTGTTAATGTTTCAGTAGGGTATTGATTTCCTGGCTGGCTTTTGTGCTCGGGATTTATATGCCTTACTCCCTGGCAAGCGCGCCCTCTGAATGTTTGATTAAAGTTCAATTGACTCTTCTAGCGCAGAGGCTTGGAGCCATTTTACTCCCTATTTGTAGCTCCAAAGCTCTCCCTGACATGTTCCTTTGTTTCCATTCAAACGCCTGCCACCCAGGCAGCCACCAATGTACTGATCCTAATATCCCAGCATTCAGAGAGCTTCACTGCCTAATCCTGGGACAGACACGGCCACAGCACAACAAGCTGGCCTGCTGGCAAACCCGGCATGGATTCTTTGTCCAGGACTTTATACATTCTCCCTTCCTTTCTATCTGTTATCAAAACCAAATTTGTTTCATCACCCAAGTGAAGTGCAGCTGCCCTATCAGTTTGACATTTGAGGTCTTTTCATGCTCTTATCAAGCCATATTCACATCCAATTGATAAAACAACATGTTTGTAACGTAGCTGAAGATGTTTTTTTTTGTTCATTTTTATACACTGAGACGGTCTTAAATGTTTGTAAAAACAACTGGCTTGTAAGATTGATGTTTTTGTGTTTTATGTCTCTCAGGGGGAGTTGATCACTTTTTACTATTATTGGAAGAAAACCCCAGAGGCTGCTAGTTGCAGAGCCCACCGTAGGCACCGCAGACAACCCGTCTTCCGCCGGATCAAGACCCGCACAGCCTCCACCCCCGTCAACACTCCCTCCCGCCCACCTTCCAGCGAGTTCCGTAAGTGCAATCTGCTTTTCTTCACCCTAGAGACAGAGAACAGACTCTTGTCACAGCTAAACATGACATACCTAAAACTCCCAGGACTAATATGGCTTTTCAGAGCATAGATCTCCCTCTGTGATTCATCAATCTAAACAGCTGAAATCTCATATCCGATAAGAGACGGAACAAGGAGGTATCGCTCTAATTGTGTGTACTATCCTTGTCTCCTGAAAAAAAGCCACTGAAAATGTATTAAGTGTAGCAGGCCTCTGTTTTTTCTTGAACATAATTTGACAACTACATTCTTCTATCTTTATTAACCAACATGATTCTCTTTTCCAGTGGACTTAAGTTCAGCCAGCGAAGATGACTTTGACAGTGAAGACAGTGAGCAGGAACTGAAGGGCTACGCCTGCCGCCACTGTTTCACTACCAGTGAGTGCTTAATTTATTATCAAATTAAATATCACATCATATTATGCAGATATTCAGACCAACTGTACTGTGAGTGTGATGCTGCTTTTATGCAGCAGTTTAATAAGTTAATGATGCAATTTAGAAAGGAAATGTTTATATGTTTATACTATATATTTTATAATATTTATTTTTAAAAATTGGATCAAATTAAGCTATATAACACCAGAGCCGGCGTGTGAAATACTGAGAGGGGGTGATTGGAGATGATCACATAAACAGCATTTATTTAAAATATAATCATTGCATGCTTGTTCCGAATCATTCCCTATCATTGTACCAATTTTGCGATAATGCACTGACAGTCGTTTCCATTACATATTTGCGCAAAACTTTTGCAATATTTTCTAAATGTAGATAACAAATTATTGCGAAACGACAGCGTTTCCATGAGCCCTAGTTATGCGACTAAAATGTATTATTTTCCTCTCGCGATAGGTCATTCCAAAATGATGGCACTTTGTTGGTTTGTATATCCCATCCACCGCACTAGCCATTATTTTTATTGAAAGGAGTTGTGTGTTATCAAAGCATTAATGGCAAGGAAAGCCCCTTAGGTTAGGCTTAAGTGGCATGTAGGTGTGTGTGTGTTTTTCTCCCTCAGATCCGCTTCAGGGTCTTCATGATAATGCGGCATTTCTGCGTTTAGAATCCAGTATTCCTATAATTCTTTTGTCTTTTTATAAGTTTAATAAAGAACTCCCGTCTCATCTTCTCTCCAAACAAACCGTCAGCTGTAAAGAATGATCGACTTTTACACACGCCAGGTTGACGCATATAGAGAACAGCGAAATGTTTGAATTTGCATGGTAGTAACTGGTTTTTTAGTTTGTTTTTTACCACTTCATTATTTGGCTAGAAATTTTGTTTGTTGGAAATATGAAATTAATATAGAAATGCTTTCGAAATGAAAAACAATTATTTTGTTTTTATAAACAAAATACATTTTTGAAATGAAGACTGCATTTGGAAGGCACTGCATGCAAAATAATCCATTCCCTGAGTCCACAAATAATAGTAGACAGTTATGTTTTTAATTATGTCTTGAACTTATCTGTATGCTAAAAATGTAATCTAAAAAAATATATATTTTGCCCGTATTCTTTGATTTTCCGAGTGACCAACTGTGTGACGAACAACAAACAATGAGTTTTCTTGTTGTCCTTCAATTGTCTTAAGGGTGAATTGTTAGAGGAATTAACCTAATAGAGTGATACCATGAGACAGGTAAAGACTCTATAAGAGTTCTCCCTTCAGAAGACTTTAATAATCCCCTCTGCAGGTCTGTAATTACTCTCAGTTTGAGTGTGCTTGGATGCTCAGCCCCTTCCCTTATCTGGCAGATGGACATCAGAGCATGTCATTTTTTAATTTGATCCAATCTGACGGTTACTCATTTGTTTTTTGCATCATTAAATCCTCTGACCTGTTGATGCAGTTGGCATTCGTATTGCATCCACATCTGACATGAAAACAACTTATTTGACCATAGCATGTCCATGGAGTGTTTGGTTAGCCTTAGAGCGCTTCCTGTTAGTGTAATGTTTAATAAGCAGAGCACAGTTGAACTTAAATTTGTGTTTACAGCCTCCAAGGACTGGCACCACGGGGGTCGCGAGAACATCCTGCTGTGCACCGACTGCCGGATCCATTTTAAGAAGTACGGCGAACTACCCCCCATCGAGAAGCCTGTAGACCCGCCACCGTTTATGTTCAAACCTGTCAAAGAGGAAGACGATGGACTCAGTGGGAAGCATAGCATGAGGACTCGACGGAACCGCGGCTCAGTAAGACACTTAACGTTGCTACCTTTAGAGCCATTTTAACTGCATATAATGTGTTTTTTTAGCATTAATAGCCATTTGTTACATCAGATATTTTGTTGTTCGGTTCAGATGTCAACGTTACGAAGTGGCCGCAAGAAGCAAACCGCTAGCCCAGATGGCAGGGCCTCACCAACCAATGAGGATCTGCGGTCGAGCGGGCGTACCTCACCAAGTGCAGCCAGCACCTCCAGCACTGACAGCAAGACTGACTCGATGAAGAAACTCAGCAAGGTACAACCCATGTGCAAAGACTTTTGCATCATAATCACACTGATCATCACAGGAATTTGTTTTTTGAGGAAACATGTTTTCATTTTGTCAAAACAGAAGACTAAGGAAGAGGCGCCATCGCCTATGAAGAGTGCCAAACGTCAGAG
This sequence comes from Pseudorasbora parva, assembly GCF_024679245.1. Classification (NCBI taxonomy): domain Eukaryota; kingdom Metazoa; phylum Chordata; class Actinopteri; order Cypriniformes; family Gobionidae; genus Pseudorasbora; species Pseudorasbora parva. Next base: position 23,021,419 of record NC_090177.1, on the reverse strand, counting down.
AGAGAAAGGAGCCTCAGACACAGAGGAGTCTGAGAGGGCAAGCGCCAAGAAGTCTAAAACACAGGTGGGTAAACTCCTAAACAAGCATCTTAATACAGACAAAACATGAAGATTAGCTTTAACCAGAAATAAGTGGTTTCTATGTTTTTAGTCTGTAGGAAAGGAGGATTTAGAAATCTAAATCTTTTTTTTTTTAGAAAAGAAAACTTTTCTATAAAAAGTATAAAAGTGTAGTATAAAGTGAAGGTAAGTGAAGTCCTACTAAACATGCATCCTATTTAGGAAAGGTATCTCAAAAAGAATAGGAAGCATGGCTAGAAACAGAAACAGAAGCAGAGCTTAATTTTTTTGGTTTTCTGTGCTTTATGACGATGTATAGTTTATTTTACATCTCGTGCTGCTGCATTAAAGGGATAATTCGCTTCAACATGAAAATTCTGTCATCCTTTACTCACCCTCAAGTTGTTTCAAATCTGTCTGAATTTCTTTCTTTCTTTCTTCAGCTGAACACAAGGGACAATTTTTTAAAGAATATTAGTAACCAGTTAACTGGAACCACTGACTTGCATAGTAGGGAAAAAAATACTATGGAAGTCAATGGCTCCAGCTGACTGTTTGGTTACTGACATTCTTATATTATAAATATTTTCTCTTGTGTTCAGCTGAAGAAAGAAATTCATACTGGTTTGAAACAACTTGAGGGTGAGTAAAGGATGACAGAATTTTCATTTTAAAGTGAACTATCCCTTTAAAGATGGCAGTTTTAGTACTGCTAAAGATCTGTGGTAATGTGGCTAAATTATTGTTAGCATGGAAATGTGGAATGTGTTTGGGAAAAAAACGGTCGACTAGAGGTTTTCTTGGCAGAATAGCTCTCCATTAATCCAAAAGACATTAATAAGCTTGTACTAAAGTTCACCGAAGGGTTCATGGCAGCTCTATTTGACCCAGAGTCCAATGAAGACACTAGATTTTAGGGTTGTATTTATTTTGGCCATTACCTATGGTAACAATGTGATTGCGCATTAAAATGATTTCATATCCTTTAAATGTCATTAGTTCACATTACATCTCAATGATGGTGATAAGCAAAGGTTATTTGTTCTTGGTCATGACTGCACCCATTATTTGGTCATTAGTAAACGACGGTATGGCCAAGTTTGACTCTTCCTTCTTTCCATCTCCCACAGGAACTCCGGCCTGACTCGCCCTCGGAGTGTGAGGGAGAGGGCGAGGGTGAGGGTGAGAGCTCGGACGGTCGCAGTGTGAATGATGAGGGCAGCAGTGATCCCAAGGATATTGACCAGGACAACCGCAGCTCCTCTCCCAGCATCCCCAGCCCGCGTGACAACGAGAGCGACTCAGACTCCTCAGCCCAGCAACAGATCCTCCAGGGTCAGCACCCTCCAGTCATCCAGTGCCAGACTGGGGCTTTACCCACAGCCCCTCCTTCCGCTGCTGCAGCCTCCACACCACCCACCTCAGGCACGCCTTCGTTGTCATCCCAGTCGTCCCCCTCTATTCCCCCTACCTCCATGCCTCCTCAGCAGACACCTCCAGCAGGTCCATTGTCTCTCATCCAGTCGGGGGCGCAGAGGCTACCCTCACCGCATTCCCCATTGCAGGGTATGACTCAGCCTCCTCCACCTTCTCAGACTGGCCCTCAGTCCCTGCAGCCTCCACTACACGGCCCCATGCCGCCCATGGGCCATCCTCTGCAGGCGGGGCCATCACACATGCCTCACCCTCATGCTTTACCTGCTCAGTCATTCCCAATCGGTCAGTCTCAGGTCCCCCCTTCACCTCTCCCGAGTCAGCCCCAAGCTGCCTCACTGTCTCAACAGCGACCTCACACCCCTCCATCCCAGTCACAATCCTCCTCACAAAGCGGCAGCCAACCTCCCAGAGAGCAGCCTCTGCCACCAGCACCATTGCCTATGCCTCATATCAAACCTCCGCCTACAACCCCTATCCCACAAATGCCAAACCCTCAGTCACACAAGCATCCCAACCATCCCCCATTCCCGCAGATGCCTTCCAACCTGCCCCCGCCACCCGCCTTGAAGCCCCTCAGCTCTCTATCAACACACCATCCTCCCTCCGCCCATCCGCCGCCTCTTCAGCTCATGTCTCAAAACCAGCAGCTACAGCCTCCACCAGTGCAACCTCCAGTGCTCACCCAGTCGCAAACCCTTCCAGCGACAGGAAGTCAAGCGCCCCCGCCGGCTCCTCCACTCCCTTCCTCTTCCTCTGCCTCACACTCAGCACCTTCTCAGCCACCCTTCCCTCCTCATTCCTTCATGCCAGGCAGCTCGCCCGTCCTGTCACCCTCCACCGTTCCTTCCTCTGTGACAAACTCAATGGCTATGCTGCAGCAGCCACCCTCCTCCATATCCATGCCCCTGCCTGCATCGGTCAGTGCGCCCTGCCCAGGACCCTCTACTGTGCCACCTGTACAGATTAAAGAAGAGCCACTGGATGAGGCAGAGGAGCCAGAGAGTCCTCCACCACCACAGAGGAGCCCTTCACCTCCACCCACCATTGTCAACACACCCAGTCACGCAAGCCAGTCAGCACGGTACATAATTCATTTTTTTTCCATGATAGATTAGAATTATTTGTAAGTGTCTGATGTGCACAGTAATGACTACAGTAAACACATGAATTAATATTTAGATTATGATAATGCAAAATTATAAAAACTACAAAAGCAAACAATAATCTATTATAAAACAACTTTAATAAATACAAATATATTTTATTACATTAGTTTGAATGGTATATTATTTACAATAATAATTTGTAGTAAATTTATATTAATTCATATTTGTTACAATAAAATTAAAAATATTAAAACCAATAATTTGTCATTTTATTATAAATAAAATAGTATTGCATTTATTAAAATGTAATAAAATATTATTTCATTAATTTACATTAAGTTTAAAAGTTACGTTAAATAGCACTGTGTAGCGTCCCAACTAACTGTATCTCAGCTTCAGCTCCTCTGCAGTTATCAGGCATGGACAGGGCACAGATTAATGACTGCATCATAGTGATGAAAGCCTCCATCAGAACATGAGCATGTCTTTGTTGAGCTGCTGTGGCCTTGTCTTGCACTCCCTTGAAGTGAATAGCAATAAGCTCACTAATGCCGAGAGAGAGCTCTGTGCTCATTACAGCACTGGAGATTAAAATGATTGATTGAGTGGCTCTAGTATAGTATAAATGAGAGGACATGCCACAGGTTATTTATTTGACATAAAGTAATTGCATTTCTTTTAAACTGGCTGCAAATTCGGCCTGTGGAAATATGTCTGCACTTCCACAGCTTATATCTGTCACAAAAGAAGAAAGGTTTCACACATGACACTGACAGTGGTAACTTAAAGATTATTCTGATGATTCTGTCTATCTATTCTGTTTACAGGTTCTATAAGCATTTGGACAGAGGTTACAACACGTGTGCCAGAACAGACTTTTACTTCACACCACTGGCCTCGTCAAAACTGGCAAAAAAACGGGAGGAGGCACTAGAGAAAGCCAAGAGGGAAGCAGAGCAGAAAGCACGAGAAGAAAAAGAAAAGGAGAGGGAACGTGAAAAAGAAAGAGAACGGGAACGGGAGAGAGAGAAGGAGGCTGAGAGAGCTGCTGTAAGTTTTGGTCTGATATGTTGCATTTAAAAGCGATGTTTATCTGTCTATAATTTCTGCTAAGATTTGTCATTATCAATTTCTTACTCCTAAATATCTGCTCTGTCTTTACAGAAAGCTTCCAGTTCTTCTCATGAGGGTCGCATGGGTGAACCCCAGATGGCGGGATCGGCTCATATGAGGACCTCTTTTGATCCACCACCCACAACCATCGCCACTGTGCCCCCTTACATCGGCCCTGACACACCCGCCCTGCGCACGCTCAGCGAATACGCTCGGCCCCACGTCATGTCCCCCACCAACCGCAACCATCCCTTCTTTGTCTCACTCAACCCCTCAGACCCACTCCTGGCCTACCACATGCCCGGCCTGTACAACGCAGACCCTGGCATGCGTGAGCGGGAGCTGCGGGAGCGAGAGATGCGGGAGAGGGAGATCCGAGAGAGGGAGCTGAGAATGGAGAGAATGAAGCCGGGCTTCGAGGTCAAACCTCCAGAATTAGACAGCCTGCATCCTTCCGCTAACCCCATGGAGCACTTTGCGCGGCACGGGCCTATTGGTCTCCCACACATGGCCGGCCCTCATCCGTTTGCCTCCTTTCACCCGGGCCTGAATCCACTGGAGCGGGAACGGCTGGCACTGGCCGGGCCACAGCTACGGCCTGAGATGACGTACCCTGAGCGTCTGGCCGAGAGACTACATGTTGAGAGAATGGCTTCTGTAGCTAACGACCCCATCGCACGGCTGCAGATGTTCAACGTGACGCCACATCACCATCAGCACTCGCACATCCATTCACACCTACACCTGCACCAACAGGACCCTCTGCACCAAGGTGAGATACCTTTCATTCTACTGTTGTGTGCTGAGTAGTTGTATTAGGCTCACATGGAATCTGTATACCCAGATCTCAATAATAACGGTTTAAATCCATTCCACAGAATTATAATCCAGAAAATGTGAAAAATGTCCACAGATTCCATCTGGGCCATCTTTAGAATTGTAGAAATGACATGTTGTTGTTGTTTTTATGTAAAAAAAAATTAAAAAATAAAATGATGCTGTCTGTAATGTTCAAAATGTTTTGTTTTTTTAAATGTATGTGAATATAACATTACAATTCACAGTATGAAAAATGTTTAATAATTTTGAGATTTTTTTAAGATTATTTAACACTAATGAATTATGGTTTTATATAGAAAGTGACGCACCAATATAAAAATTCTGGCCAATACCCATTAGCCTAAGATGATTAGTTTCATATTCCAGATAAATGATGAATAGCCGATATTAACATTTATTTAATATTTTGTAAAAAAAAAAAAAAAAAAATGCGGATGCATAAAAATAACATCTCCAATATTGTGCAATAGGCAATATGGAACCTATATTGTGCGTCTCTGCTGTTGAATATTATTATTTTATGCTTGTCATTTATGCGTGATGTTCATTTTGAATATCAGTGCTGTAAGAATGTGTTTCTGTATGACTATGTACCATTACAAAAAGCTGCTGACACGGAGTAGGTGGTGGTGAATGTCTTGTGTGTCCCCCAGGTTCTGGGGCACATCCGCTTGTAGACCCACTGGCCGGCGGACCGCACCTCGCCCGATTCCCCTACCCGCCTGGAGCCATCCCCAACCCCCTGCTCGGACAGCCCCCGCATGAACACGAGATGCTCCGGCACCCTGTGTTTGGTAAGTCGCATACACAAGCAGCATTTCATGCTTTCCAGCTCTTTGTCAAAGCATCAAGTAATGAATCTTGCTGTGTAATCCCTAGGCACTCCATACCCCAGAGATCTCCAAGGTGGGCTACCACCACCAATGTCAGCGGCACACCAGCTGCAGGCCATGCATGCACAGTCTGCAGAGCTACAGAGATTGGCCATGGAGCAGCAGTGGCTACACGGTCATCACCACATGCACGGAGGCCCTCTGCCAGGACAGGAGGACTATTACAGGTCAGTCCCCCAGTCAGAACTTTTCTAGAAATGATCTATGCTACAAACATGCGTGATAATACCATACGTGCCTCTTCCCACTGTATTTCAGCCGGTTGAAGAAGGAAAGCGACAAACAGCTGTGATCAACCGCGGGCTCCCAGAGGATCAGCAGGACACAGGAGGTCACGGCAGAACAGTACACAGGACACAGGAACTCGTGTGTTCTAGGAGCGTTTTCAGTTCGGCGAAGCGACGAGGATCGTCTGAGGAAACTTCTTTCTGTTGTCAGCTTTCTTCACTATTCCGGACTTTTTTTTAAGACATTGACTTTTTCGGGGGGTTATATATCGTTCGAGTAGTGACAGCGTCCTCAAGACTGATTGTGACTTTCCTGCATGAACATACTCTGAGAAGCTTCCCTGACGTCTTTTGTAGGTGCTAGAAAACCAGATACTTTGTCACTGTGCTAATTGGGGGGAAAACAGAGGAACAGAGAAAAGTCGGGCCATTATATCTGAAAAGTGCTATCTTAAATTCAATGTTTATTTTAATACATTGTAGGAGGTTTTCATAATGTTAAGAAAAGCTGCAGCATGGCATTTTTTGAGTCTGTAAATAGTATATAAATATATATATATATATATACATATATAATTATTACTATTATCATAATTATTATTAGGTGTGGATTCCTAACAGATACGTTAGACCTCCGATATAATAATTTTCTGAAGTGTCATCCCTTGTTTCAGAGGGGAAGGAGATGGCACCGTCAGAGCAGGTAACCATGTCAAATGGTTCGGTCCATGTAAAAGGGGTTTGCTGAGTAGAATGGTACCGGATTTTAATCCAAACACCTCTAGAGGTCAAAGCTCAGATGACTTTCCTTATTTTTTTTCTTTGTTTGATTTGTTTCATATTTTGACAGTGTATGACAAACACTCATGACATTATGACCACATTTTTTTTATTTCGTTGCTGAACTCAAACCGAGTTCGACATTCAAAACACTTGAAGGAGGAGGTGCGATACCTCGTGAGTATTGGGGCAAGTAGCCCATTTGGAAAGAAGAATATTGCACTGATTAACCTCAGTTTTTCTTTTTAAACTACAATTGGCTTTCCTATGGCTTAAGTTTCAGCAAGTGCATTTCGAAAGCCCTTTTCTGTGTACCAAAGTTGAACGGCATTCAGTTTTGCAACTGGGTTCATATCTCAGCTAGTTCCCTCAGTGCATAGAGATTGCAAAACATTTTTTTAAATAACAATATGACAGCTTGATGCACATTTTTTACTTTTAGAATTACACATTGTCCAAGGGTGCTGGAAAAGATAGCCCCCATCCCCTCCCTCCCTCCCCCCCCTCCCCCCTTCCCGTTTGCCTCCTGAAGTCCTCTTACGAGCTACTCGCGCAGTCAGTTTCCCGACCTACTGTACAGATTCATAAAACCATTCTCACTGTGAAGCCAGGGGGAAGATGGTGGCAGAAGAGACGTCAAGCTTGGATTGTGTACCTGTGTGTGCATGTGTTCACAGTAGTGGAGATGACTGTGCTTGAGCTTCTCTCTGCATTCCTGACACTGCATTACCTATGATGCATGATGCCTCTTTAGTTGCTCTCCATCATGTAGAGGCTGTTTGATAGCAATCATTGACTGTTACATGCAGAATTTTTGTTCATTTTTTTCCAGACCCATCAAAATTAATGTTCATCATTTGAAATGACAAATGCTAAATATTTGTTTTACCTCTGGTGAGATTGTGTATGGGCCTCTTTTGAGCTAAAAGTTCAAAGTACAGTAAAAGCTCATAGTACTGTTTTTAATTCTCCCCTTTTGTTTTAAAAAAAAAGCCATTGTGCATCCTTTGACAAGTATGCATAGAAGCCAGTTTTTAGCAGTATATGCCCAAAGCTGAACACTTTCTGTAATTGGACTGTCATGTATCTTTTATTCTGTCTCAGATGTATACAGCATTTTACTTTTGTTTTAAGCATTTTCTCCTTTTGTCCCTTTTTTGTGTCTTAAACCTTTGATGTTGAGTGTTGTCAATGGTTTAGCTTCTTGTTTAAAAGCGGCAATAGCAGAATGTACATTCTGACTGCTAAGATTTATATATACTGGTATCTTGAAGCTTATTGTATATATTAGTAGTCGCAATGGGATGACACAGTGTAAACAAAAAGTAGAGATAATTAAGGCAGATTGTGAGTCCTGTGTTCTCCCCATTTGAGTATTTTGTAATTTTTTTGACAAATTTGTGGAATTAAAATAAAACTAAGTTACACCACATGGAAACTTGAGTTCTAGTTAATATCACTTTTTTTTTACATGACATGGCAAAAGTAAATATTCATGCTGGGGAAATCTGGGTTAAAGTGTTTGTTTTCTGTCTTTTACAAGTTCATTGTTAATTCTGATCATCTACTAAAATAGGTTGATTGATTTATACTAGTGACTATAAAAATGTATGCTCGTAATAATAAGTGTGCTGTATCGATCATATCAATGCAAGCAGTTCTAAACAAATACTGTTGTCCATCATTTTATAAGCACAATCATTCTGGGAAATGAACTCATAAAGTGAATTCTGAGAATGGGTCCCCAAGTAACAATAAATGGCAGACCAAAAAAGGTTTGTAATCCACAAGAATTCTGCCCATCTAGTCACAAAGCACTAAAAACTATTGAACATTTACAATCCAAAAACCAGACTAATTTAGAACATTACTCTGTGGTCATTCTTGTCCTTTTACCCCCTCTATGATCCATAAACATCTTAAATTATATACAATTGACTAAATTTTTATTTTAACTAAACCAAAGAGATATGAAAAGTCTTATTTTGTACATGTTGGTATAAGAAATATAGATATATGAACTTTCCAGATGCTGATTTCAGGATGTATATTGTAAGTTAAGGTTGAGCGCATATATAGATGTTATCTCTCAGGTGTAATTTAATACTAATAAAGTGCAATGTTTCTATTAATCACTTTAAATTTAACAATCATTTAAACAAGAATATATAGAAAAACAGGCATGATATTTGAGAGGGGTAAATAAAAAAAAATGCACACTTAGTAATAATTATAATGGTTGTAGTAATTAAACAATGCATCCAATTAAACAGTGCAAACCTCTATTCACAGTGCTTCACTTTTTCCATGTTATGTTACTACCAAAATGGATTAAATGAAATAAAAAAATATTCTCAGTTCTACAAACAATACCCCATAATGACAATGTGAAATAAGTTTGAAATATTTGCAAATGTATTAAAAATTTAAAAAGTATCCACAGCCTTTTCCATGACGGCTCAAGTGCTCCTGTTTACACTGATCATCCTGAGACGTTTTTACAACTTGACTGGAGTCCACCTGTGTTAAATTCTGTTTATAGGACATGATTTGGAAAGACACACACCTGTCTATACAAGGTCCCACAGTTAACAGTGCATGTCAGTGCAAAAACCAAGCCATGAAGTCTAAGGAATTGTCTGTAGACCTCTGGGGAAGGGTACAGAAGAATTTCTGCAGTACTGAAGGTCCAAATGAGCACAGTGGCCTTATCTATAAATGGAAGTTTGAAACCACCAGGACTCTTCCTAGAGATGTCTGCCCAGTCGAACTTAGCATTCAGGGGGAAAGGGCCTTAATCATAGCCTGGATGCCAGCCGAACTTAGCCCCGCCCACAAAATGTTTAGGTCAGGCAGTTCAGTCTGGACTCGATCCATAGGGGAGTAATTATCTCCGAACAGAAACTGTTCGGACCAATGAAATGAAAAAAATGGTGTTTGGGAGGTAAAATGTGTGTTATTTTGGCAAGGTTGCCTGCTAAAATTCGCACTCATGGGTCTATATATCACATAATAGTCGCTACAACCTGCGGACATAGAAAACGACCCGCGGAACAAAACGTGGACTTGGCAACACAGTGCAGTTGAGCTCTGTTGACGTTTGACAATGCGTCGCTTCGCTGCTCTGATTGGTTGTAAGTCTATCCAATTGAGGTCTTTCCTGGTTCGGTTGAAACGCGTCCCATAATCACAGCCCAATGGAGCAGTTTCAGACTCATATTCTGACTAGAATTGATCAGGAACCTGACGGTTACTCTGATAGGGCTCCAGCATTTATCTGTGGAGAGATGAGAACCTCCCAGAAGAACAACCATCCTAGCAGCACTGCACCAATCAGGCCTGTATGGTAGAGTGGCAAGACAGAAGCTATTGCTCAGTAAAAGGCATATTATAGTTTGCCAAAAGGCACCTGAAGGACCCTCAGACCATGAGAAACAAAATTTTCTGGTCTGATGAAACAAAGATTGAATGCTTTGACCTGAATGGCAAGTGTCATGTCTGGAGGAAACCGGGCACCTCTCATCACCTGACCAATACATCCCTTCAGTGAGTGAAGCATGGTGGTGGCAGCATCATGCTGTGGGGTTGTTTTTCAGCAGCTCGAACTGGGAGACTAGTCAGGATCGAGGGAAAGATGAATGCAGCAATGTACAGAGACATGATGAAAACCTGCTCCAGAGCACTCTGGGCCTCAGACTGGGATGAAGGTTTATCTTCTAACAGGACAATGACCCTAAGCACACAGCCAAAATAACAAAGGAGTGGCTACGTGACAACTCTGTGAATGTCCCAGATTGACCCAGCCAGAGCCCAGACTTGAACTCGATTGAAAATCTCTAGAGAGATTAGACAATTGCTGTGCACTGACAGTCCTCATAAAACCTGATGGAGCTTGAGAGGTCCTGCAAAAATGAATGGGAGAAACTGTCCAAAAATAGGTGTTCCAAGCTTGTAGCATCATACTCAAAAAGACTTGAGGCTGTAATTGGTGCCAAAGGTGCTTCAACAAAGTATTGAGAAAAGGCTGTAAATACTTATGTACGTGATTTTTTTTCTTCCTCCCCATTTTTAATTTAATACATTTGCAAAGATTTCAAATAAACTTCTTTCACATTGTCATTAATGGAGTATTGTTTGTAGAATTGAGGGGGAAAAATAAGGAATTTAAAAGCTCCAACATAAAATGTGGGAAAAAGTGAAGCGCTGTGAATTATGAGCGCTGGGATGCACTCTATCTATCTATCTATCTATCTATCTATCTATCTATCTATCTATCTATCTATCTATCTATCTATCTATCTATCTATCTATCTATCTATCTATATATCTATCTATCTATCTATAGTTAGTTCATATTTCATCAAATATATATTTTAAAAAATGTATGAATATATTTACAAAAGTTTATACTGTTAACCACTTAAAATCCAGAATGACATCGTCATATATATACTTTCAATTTAAAATGTCTGTGGAGGAGCTATGACCTCTTACGTGGTACCATTTGCTTAGTTTAGAGTCTCTGCTTTCTGGAGATATGCATCACTTTGGCATTTGTTTTAGACAAAGTAATGTATTTACACTAAATTATTCTGGTACCATTTCCGTCTGGATTTGGCCAACCCAAATTGAAAAGCCTCCCATAAACACACATACAGTGGTCTAAGTTCTCCCTTCAGATCCATTTGAGTAATTCTTGCATACAACATGACACAGACAAACTTCTTTTCCCACTATTTTCTGGAATTTAGTGGAAACAGCTCAAACTGTCTGCAGAAACCTAGAGCACACAGGGCCTGAGTTACACACTTTCAAAAATGAATTTATAAAAAAAAATAATAATTAAAAAGTGCCTACTTTCTTAAGAGGGTTATTACAGCTTAGACAAGATATACTTACATGTTTATCACTTTTAGCAGTGTTGTAACTTCAAAGGGTTTCCTGTAAAATGGCACCAACATTTTGAACTTAGACCACTGTATGTGTGTATGGGAAGCTTTTCCATTTGGGTAGGCCAAATCCAGGCGGAAATCACAAAAATGGTACCAGATGTTAATATTTCATTAATATACACAGATCATATCTGACATAAACACATTTACATGCACACCAGCAAGTTGATAACTCACAAATATCAGCTTATTGAAATAACCAGTTTTCCCCCGTTTACATGCAAACCAGTAAACTGACAACGCAAGTAAACCGCGTTTACATGACTTTAATAATGAACCGGGATATTTCCTTGACGTCAAAAATAATAATGTCCGTATCTGACTCTTAGTATTCCAAATGTTACGTCAGTTGTGATGTTAAATAAAGCGTGCACTGTGTCAGCGGGAGATTAACGGCTCATATTATCCCTCATACAGTTACAGAGATGAGATGAGAACACATCTTTAAAATTTTCTGGGTCTTAAAAGAGTCTGCGTTTGTGATATATGTCTTTATTTCATGCAAAACGCTAACGCTCTGTCTGGATGCATTTAAACCGTGCATTTAAATTTAAATGCAAGTTTGCATTTTTACACATATGTGCACCTATCACCTATCACATATGTGCACTTCAATAAGCCGACAGAAAGGAGGTTAATGCATTTAAATGCAGCGCAAAATCGTGGCAAAAGGCAAAAAACGACCTGTCCCAACCGGTTTATGCTTACACCATTTATGACCGTACTCCGATAAAAGAAAACGGGTTACCGCGTTTACATGACCATGTTCATTGTCGGTTTATTAGGATAATCGGCTTAAGGACGTGCATGTAAACACACTCTATGACTACTTTCCTAATATTGTGTTGGTCCCCCTTTTGCTGCCAAAACACCCCTGACCCGTTGAGGCATGCACTCCACTAGACCCCATAATGTGTACTTGCCCATTTTTTCTGCTTCTAACAGTTCACTTGCTGCCTAATATATCCTAACAGGTACCATGATGAAGAGCTAATCAGTGGTATTCAATTCATCTCTCATAATGTTATGAGGTCATAATGGTATGCTTGATTTGTCTATGTATATACATACACACACACACACACACATATATATATACACATAATATTGCCAAAGGTTTTGGGACGCCAGCCTTTACATGCTTATGAACTTGAATGACATCCCATTCTTAAACTCTATTGGGAAGGCTTTTCACAATGTTTAGGAGTATGTTTATGAATTGTTTTGACAGGTCAGGGCTCTGTGCAGGCCAGTCAAGTTCCTTCGCACTAAACTCACTCATCAATGTCTTTATGGACCTTGCTTTGTGCACTGGTGCACAGTCATGTTGGAATAGGAAGGGGGAGCATGAAGTTGGGAGCATGAAATTGTCCAAAATTGTCCAAAATGTCTTGGTATGCTGAAACATTCAGAGCTCCTTTCACTGAAACTAAGGGTCCAAGCCCAACCCCTGAAAAAACCCACATCATAATCCCCCCTCCACCAAACGTTACACTTGGTACAATGCAGTCAGGCAAGTACTGTTCTGCTGGCAGTTGCCAAACCCAGACTCGTCCATCAGACTGCCAGACAGAGAAGTGTGATTCGTCACTCCAGAGAACACATCTCCACTGCTCTTGAGTCCAGTGGCGGCGTGCTTTACACCACTACATCTGATGCTTAGCATTGCACTTGGTGATGTAAGGCTTGGATGCAGCTGCTCGACCATGGAAACCCATCCCATGAAACTCTCCACGCACTGTTCTTGAGCTAATCTGAAGGCCACATAAAGTGTGGAGGTCTGTAGCTATTGATTGCATCTTTGACATCTGCACATTATGCGCCTAAGCATGCACTGACCCCACTATGGTATGCCTGTACTTTATTTTATACACATTTGGCAACGGAAGCGATTGGAACACCTAAATTCAATGATTTGGAGGGGTGACCCAATACTTTTGGCTATGGGAAGGGAAACGCAACACATGAATATATATTCTGTTCCTACATTTTACAGTGCTTTTGTGTATTATATGTCACTTGCAATTTGCATTTACACAGTGCTGTGAATAAACATATACAGTGAACCTAAAGGTCTAACAGCACAATTTTAAAATATGTCAGTGCGTCTGCAATTTGTTCCTGTTTTCTGTCTGGATAGCTTGAGGGGATTAGCGTTTCAGTGTGAAAAGAAAACTTGGAAGTGCTTCCTCTTCAAAGAGGCCATCTTGAAGGAGTCAGAATCGCACAGTAATGATTTCTGTCCTCTACTGACAGTTGGCGGGTGCTTTTTATGAGGCTAGTGTGCAGTCAGTCAGTCAGTATTATTAGGCAGCTGTTGTTGTTGTGCGTCCCTGTGGTGGTGGTAGTCGCCGTGTGCGGACGAGAGGGCTGCTCCCCCCGCTTAATGATATCCCACTCTCGCATTCCTGTCATAGCAGATCTCAATTCCCTCATGTGCTCTGCGGGACTAGATTCACATTTGGCCGCTCCTTTGCATTCCACACCCACTCTACTCCATCCGTGTGCACTTACTCTCTCTCTTTCCACCCTCCTCACCTTTTTTTTCATCTGATCATCCTTTTTTCTGTCTATGATTATCTGCCTCTATGCTGGATAACATTGTTATGCTCTGAGATATTTAAAATCTCCATTTCACACTTATCCTCTGTGACAGCTGTCCAGATACTCAAACATTTGCTTTGTTATAATGTCAGTAATAACTTAAGCCTCTTTGGGCCACCTGCAGGCTCTCATATGTACATTATGAACATTGTGATCTTGTGAACTTATAGTAAAATGATTTTTATATCTGTTACATTAATACAGTAATATCACTATATTTGATTACATTTTTTATATTAGGCATTGCAGAATCAAATAATTAAAAGTATTGCTGAGTGGTAATAATATGTCATTATTTTATTTTCCACCCAATGTTCACTTCACTTTTTTTTCATAAGTAACCATTGTAATTTATTTATAAAATAGGCTTAATTTTTGCATCACTGCCTTCTATGTACTTCTATAATCTTCTATGGAGGTTTGCTGTCGGGTGCATTACACTTTGTGCAGCTCCATCCAGCCTATTTGCAAAGGCTGTATTACATTGTGAGAGGATCACAATGCAATCCACACTGTTCAGTCAGGATTCTATTCAGATTGGTTGCAGCTGATTGGTTCTCAGAACTGAAATGAGAAATCAACTTTCCCTTGAGCCTTTGATATATAAAAGTTAATTGTGATATAAGAATATCCTGTAAGTTTCGATGCTGAAAACTTTCTTGTTAGTCAAAGAAAAGCTTTTATTGACACCAGGCCAAGCAAACGAGAGCTCTCAAATATATTTTGATCAATGGCGTAATAGAACAGGGAAACATATAAATGTGTACGCCTGATTCTGTAGCCCCGCCTACCGACTTGTGGAACCAAACAGATAGCAATAAACATGCCAAAGATAGCAATATATGGTGCTGTGCCTTGTTTGCTTCATTTTACTGTGGAATCGTTTGTACACAAGTCTCAGGTCGACACTGGATTTGCAGACATGCTGAGATTAAAACACATTGCTGTGCCTTTAATATTGGATCCGACAGGAATGGTGCAACACACTTATGTGAGTAAAACATGTTTTTTTATATATATATGTGATAGTGTTGCATTGTTATAGATCTTTTTGATTATGTATACATGTCTAACAAAACATACCTTAGCACGCTGTCACAGGCTGGAGAATCCTTTATTTTTGGTTCATTGCAATTCGGGATCAGACTCGGACATGTAACATCATGGGCCAGGGCTCGCAAAGCACAATTTCCCAGGGCTATGTGTTTTCCAGACATGCTTCCAAAACGAAAACACGTCGGCAGGCCGGTGATTTTTAAATAGTGAAATAATATTCCTTTCTTGAGCTACGTTGTTCACTCTCTGGACTTGATATTTAAAGGGCATGCGTGTGTGTGTATGTGTGTGTGTGTGTGTGTGTGCGCAGTTCATGCTTATATCCACCATTTGGGGTGGCCAAGTAATAAAAAATAATATTCCAATCAATCACAGGTGGATGAGAGATAAATCATTTGTTGATAAAGACGTTTTGCAAGCCATGTGAGAGAATCATTCCGGTTGCTGCTTTCAAAACAATCCCTCCCTCATGTGAACTGACAGTGGAGCAGAAGCTTATTAAATATGCAAATCTTATCCAATCCTGCATTTACTTCCAAGTCTACAATGCATTTTGATATAAGAACATCCTGTAAGTTTCGGAGCCCATCAAAACTGAACCCATCAAAAACCGAACATTCAGGAAAGAGCCTCAAAACCAATGTAGAAAATAGCCTATTACTTATTCATTATGATTTTTTTTAAATGTAAAAATACACAAACGTCATTAGTTGACCTCAGACAGCAGTATTAAAAAATAAAAAAGTCAGTTCATGACACCTTTAAAGCAGGCAGCTCTGGCCAATCAATCTTTTTGTTCTATCTACGTAACTTATTTCCACCGCAAACCAACTCAGTGCAGTGCGGTATGCAACTTTTCATAGCCCTTCATATTTCCCAACACCACCTGCCTAGATCTGCTAGGGTTCTTGTTTGCTAAGACTAAGCCTAAGTACTAGTGCTTTCAACATTAACGCATGCAATTTTTTATTTTATTTTAACGGATTAAAAATATTTAACGCAGCTTTCATTTTTTCTGCCATCCCTTGTTAAATCATATGATCCCGCTTTTAGGGGACGTACACACAGAACATTTTTCCATTCCAATGCGCTACTTTTTTCATTTTGTTTTTCTATGTAAACACATGCTAGATGGATGTGTATAAGTTTGCGTCTAATTTCTTTTGCAGCATCTTGCGCATAAGACATTTTTCTAAAAATGCGGCGCTTGTTAAAATCAGTTATACTTTTTAGCCCTAATTAATTAATGTAAGTACTTTTAGGCCAATCAAGCACAAGACAAATAAAATGCACTTAAGAATCTTAATAAATATTAATCCATATTTAATTTATAATTTATGCAGTGCAGACTGTTTGATAACTTTTCAATTTCTATATATTTCCTACCAGAAATTTGCAATATGAAGATATAAATATGTATATATGACTTTTATTATGAGTTTATGTGAAGATCTTTTATCAAATTTATAAAAGACATACGCTGTACTGGTTCTTTCTGAAAACTGCGGAGCTTGTGGAGGCATGCAGTGGGTGGGGCTAAATAGTCACGAACACACACTTTCGATTACCTATACGTTTGTATTATTGACATTTGCACTAAGCACTGATTGCCAACAAGACATTTGATGCAGTTTCATTCACTGCCTGCGGTTTCGACTCATGACCGGGAACAAACAAACACACTTACAGAAATCCATTGCTGCTCCAGAGAAACTAACTGTCACATGCCTGTCCAGTCTTGTGTGCACATGTGGATCCATTGTTGGATCGTGTTCCAGTGGTCCCAGATCCGGTGGATCGTGTTCCGGTGGTCCCAGTTCTGACTGGTCTGTCCCTCGCGTGCCTCCCTGGTCCGTCCCTCCCGTGCATCCCTGGTCTGTCACTCCCGTGCCTCCCATGCCTCTCGGGTCTGTCCCTCCCGTGCATCCCTGGTCTCTCCCTCCCGTGCCTCTCGGGTCTGTCCCTCCCGTGCATCCCTGGTCTGTCCCTCCCGTGCCTCCCGTGCCTCCCGTGCCTCTCGGGTCTGTCCCTCCCGTGCCTCCCGGGTCTGTCCCTCCCGTGCCTCCCGGGTCTGTCCCTCCCGTGCCTCCCTGGTCTGTCCCTCCCGTGCCTTCCTGGTCTGTCCCTCCCGTGCCTCCCTGGTCTGTCCCTCCCGTGCCTCCCTGGTCTGTCCCTCCCGTGCCTCCCGGGTCTTTCCCTCCCGTGCCTCCCTCGTCTGTCCCTCCCGTGCCTCCCTCGTCTGTCCCTCCCGTGCCTCCCTCGTCTGTCCCTCCCATGCCTCCCTGGTCTGTCCCTCCCGTGCCTCCCTGGTCTGTCCCTCCCATGCCTCCCGTGCCTCTCAGGTCTGTCCCTCCTGTGCCTCCCGGGTCTGTCCCTCCCGTGCCTCCCTGGTCTGTCCCTCCCATGCCTCCCTGGTCTGTCCCTCCCGTGCCTCCCTGGTCTGTCCCTCCCGTGCCTCCCTGGTCTGTCCCTCCCGTGCCTCCCGTGCCTCTCGGGTCTGTCCCTCCCGTGCCTCCCGGGTCTGTCCCTCCCGTGCCTCCCGGGTCTGTCCCTCCCGTGCCTCCCTGGTCTGTCCCTCCCGTGTCTCCCTGGTCTGTCCCTCCCGTGCCTCCCTGGTCTGTCCCTCCCGTGCCTCCCGGGTCTGTCCCTCCCGTGCCTCCCTGGTCTGTTCCTCCTGTGCCTCCCTGGTCTTTTCCTCTGGTGCCTCCCTGGTCTGTCCCTCCCGTGCCTCCCTGGTCTGTTCCTCCTGTGCCTCCCTGGTCTTTTCCTCTGGTGCCTCCCTGGTCTGTCCCTCCCGTGCCTCCCTGGTCTGTTCCTCCGGTGGCTCCCTGGTCTGTTCCTCCGGTGCCTCCCTGGTCTGTCCCTCCCGTGCCTCCCTGGTCTGTCCCTCCCGTGCCTCCCTGGTCTGTCCCTCCCGTGCCTCCCTGGTCTGTCTCTCCCGTGCCTCCCTGGTCTGTCTCTCCCGTGCCTCCCGGGTCTGTCCCTCCCGTGCCTCCCTCGTCTGTCCCTCCCGTGCCTCCCTGGTCTGTTCCTCCTGTGCCTCCCTGGTCTTTTCCTCTGGTGCCTCCCTGGTCTGTCCCTCCCGTGCCTCCCTGGTCTGTTCCTCCTGTGCCTCCCTGGTCTTTTCCTCTGGTGCCTCCCTGGTCTGTCCCTCCCGTGCCTCCCTGGTCTGTTCCTCCGGTGGCTCCCTGGTCTGTTCCTCCGGTGCCTCCCTGGTCTGTCCCTCCCGTGCCTCCCTGGTCTGTCCCTCCCGTGCCTCCCTGGTCTGTCCCTCCCGTGCCTCCCTGGTCTGTCTCTCCCGTGCCTCCCTGGTCTGTCTCTCCCGTGCCTCCCGGGTCTGTCCCTCCCGTGCCTCCCTCGTCTGTCCCTCCCGTGCCTCCCTGGTCTGTCCCTCCCGTGCCTCCCTGGTCTGTTCCTCCGGTGGCTCCCTGGTCTGTCCCTCCCGTGCCTCCCTCGTCTGTCCCTCCCGTGCCTCCCTGGTCTGTCCCTCCCGTGCCTCCCTGGTCTGTCCCTCCCGTGCCTCCCTGATCTGTTCCTCCCGTGCCTCCCTGATCTGTCCCTCCCATCCAGCCCAACACAAACTGCATTTTACTGTTTAACGTTGGGTTATTTGGGAAGCTGAACAATCTTTCCCTTACAACAAGAAACACACTTTTTTAGTGACATTGTTGATTTTGTGAGCTAAAAACAACATGGCCGCTGCCAATGGCTTCCGTAACCCGAATAAAGCTCATTGATGGGCGTGCTCCCACTCCTGCTCTGGATGATGTGTGCAAGCGATTATCCGGAAGAAGAGCCCATACAAGGAATTCCACCCTTTATAACGTCATACAGTGCCATATGTGAAAAAAACAAACATTTTGGGACGTATTAGAATCCTGAAGTGTATTTAGCACAGAAATACTCGGTCATACATCCAACTCATTTTTTATTTTTATTTTGGCCATGTTTACCATGAGAATCCAACTCTTTACACAGTACACAGAGAACACAGTACTTCACAGCCACTTACATCATACGGCTGAATTTTTGTGTATTTTCTGTTAACATTTCAATGAACAGACAAAAAAATAAACAAACACTTCAGTCATTCAAATGTAATAATGTTTTTTTCGACTTTAATATGTGATGCCATTATAACGAATGCCAAACTTTAAAGGGGTCATATAATGCCATTTTTATACAAGTTAATATGATTCTTTACTGTCTAAATGATAACTTTGTACTATACTTTAATTACAAATTCTCATTAGTATTGTAAGAAAACACTAATTTTTACCTGGTCAAAACAGCTCTGTTTTCACCAAGCCATTTCAGTGAACACGGCTTTAAATGATAAATGACCCCGCCCCCTCTGTTCTGTGGGCCGCCCTTGACAACAGTAGAGGCGAAAGAATGGCTATGTGAGTCTCTGAGGAGAGATTTGTGGATTCTGTGCAACTCTATCAATTTGAAATGGAGTCGAACCCGGGACAAGACGACAGCTCCAATGAAATTCGACAGTTAAGGCTAAACAGGACGTTTCTGACTGGTTGGTTAATGTAATGTCACTTTGATCTATAAGTATGTATTGGCAAGGTAATGTTAGCGTTAATGCTATGTGTTTACTGATGTATACGTTAGCTCATTGACATACTGATGTTACACCTAATGCCAATAAAAACATTTTTTTCTGTTAATGTCGGTTTGTTAGTAATGCGTAATGTTCTCTTTGCATTGTAATAACTGTTACAACACAATTTTTTTTTACAGTAACAGACACCGTTATAAACCATCTACATAATTAAGCTGTTACCATGTCCATGTTAACTTTAAAACCAGTTTACACAGTTTGTAATAACACAATAACCATTACGCGTTATTCATTATAAACTTGAGATTATGAGTTATATTGAGAACGTAATACATAGAAGGCATGCTGTAATTGAACTTACCCTGTAAACATTAGCCGTGTTCATCATGAAGCATGCAAGCGTTTCACACTACACTCACTTCTTCTGGAGATGCAGCAGGAACACTGAGAGGTGGTACAGATCTTTATTCAGAACCAGCTTCTGAAGGTTAATTTATGGATGATTTTTCTTATTTCTAATTTTCCTGATGAAACAGTAATCTTACTAAAAGCCTGTGTGAATTAGTGCTGGGTCATTATTTCAACTTGAGAGAGAGTGATTATCTGCTTCCAACAGAAATGATTGCTCTAAGGCAGGGGTGCCCAAACTTTTTCCTATGAAGGGCCAAAAATCAAACTTGATTGAGAGACGTGGGCCGAAAGTAATTAAAAAAAAAAAAAAAAAAATTAAACTGTATTAGGCCTACATTAAAGTTGCTATGGGTTTATTCATTTCATAATGTTTACAATAAATATAAAACAAATGTAATCTGATTAACTAATGCAGTTTTATTTGTAAAGTGTTGCATTTTAATGACCAATTAAATGGGCAACAATCCCCAAGTGTTCAATGTAAAATACGGTTCAATGTCAAATACACAATGATCCAGATTCATAATGTTGACGGATATTTTACTCTTTTAAAAAAGGAACAGACTGTTTGCAAATAGGGTTGGGAGATGTCCCCTAAATTGGCAGTTGACAATGTTTACAGTAAAACATCGCAATGGACGATGATATCGTCGTTTATTTTTATTTTTATAAAAAGATAAAATACAGAGTATAGTAAATTATATCTCTTTACATAAATACTATTTTCTACTTAAAAACTATAATTTCATTATTTTATTAACCCAAATAAGGACTCACCCGCACAAGTTTCCACGTGATGGGGAAAAAAGGTAGCTTCCTTCCACTTAAGAAGAGTTGTGCACTTTTTATTTTAATTTATCTCTTTACATAAAAACTATTTTCTACTTAAAGCTCTATCTTCGTCATTAACCCAGTGTTTGGTATGTGAATGCTGTTTTACGTGAATATTACCACAGGAGTAAAAGCACAAAACTTTGTTTAAAAAGGAAATAAATTCGCAGATGTAACATTGCAGCCCTGGATGAGAGAGGTGGGCTGAGCCCAATTTAAGATCTGCCAGCTTTTTAATTCCGTTTTGCGTTCTGGTCACCCGATTTGATGGACATCTGGTTTCTTTTCTCAAATCTTCACTCGCGTCGCACTCATTTTCACAGGAAAATATTAATGCTTCTTCCTTTCGTTTGCGTATAATTAAGTATATTATACCCATTCACATCTATGGTAAAGACTGTAGGACGAATACCTTTTGACAAATTTTATTTTATTAAATTTTATGTTTGTGCTTGTTATTAGACTTGAGGCGCTTCAAGTTTATTTGAATAGCGCAGTTCACGTGCACCCAGCTGTTTTACGCGTCGAGTTTATTTGAATAGCGCAGTTCACGTGCACCCAGCGGTTTTACTTTCGCTTTTTCTAGCGGTGCATAATCAAACATAGCCTAAATGTCTTGGCCCTGTGGAAGATAAAATTCACTCTTCAGCCCTTTTACAACAAGTGTTGCTTTGCAACATCATGAAGACAAAGATATTAGAAAAGGTGTCTATCCAGCTCATGTCCCACATTCATCTCAAAGCGCAGACCGGCATAGGACGCATCTTTAAGGGGGAAAAGGCTAGGAATCTATCTACAAATCTTTTTTTAACTAATAATTAATTTTCTTATACTCTTTGGGTTACCATTATTTTCTGATAATTGTTTAATTGTTTTACAGGCTGCAGTGAGTTGTTTCACTGACGGAAAATAAACATGCATGCTTATTATAATGTTTGAGCGTTTATCATTTCAAAATGTAGGCTCTCTCTCTCGGACCTCGGTGGGCCAAATCAAAGGTTACCACGGGCCAACTTTGGCCCGCGGGCCCTAGTTTGGGCATCTCTGCTCTAAGGTGTGCTGAACATGTTGAGATGCACAGCGACACAGCTTGAATATGAATACATAAGCTCTAGATGTTCATCATGCCCCTAATGAAAGCACACTTAGATGTTAAACCCATACTGTTAAGACGTTGGCCTGTGGTTGCCCAGAGGGCTTCGGGTGAAACCACATGCAGGAACTAGATGTTCTCTGGGGCCAAAGAGACAGGGAGCACCCTGACCTTGTGTGTAATGAGCGTCCTGTGATAGATCGCCGTGCCAATGCGCTCACTCGCCTCTCTGTGGGGCTGTCCGATTTCCCAGACACAGATAGATTGTTCTTTGTTTTTCTTCACACCTCCACAGTGCAATTAATCTTCTCCGACTCCATCTCCATGTCTGACTCCAGCATAGCAGACACCTCTCGAGCCGGTAGGTGATAAACTCACACGCCAGGGGTAAATACACCACGGCCTGCTGAAATATCAGAAAGAAGATGTTAAAATTCATAGCTCTGTTTGGCTTTTTTCACCTTGCATTTTGGAAAAAGCCCATGGTATTATTTATTTTCACTCCATTGAGTTCATTTTGGTTTCAAAATAGAATTTCACCACCAGTGATCTTGCATCACTTATTTAAAGGAATGTTGATCTGCTGAATTGCCAATTGCATGTTTTGCATTACCACTGGCAACATATTCTGGAACTTAAAGGGAACCATTTCACCCAAAAATGAAAATGTGATGTTTATCTGCTTATCCCCAGTGCATCCAAGATGTAGGTGTCTTTGTTTCTTAAGTAGAACACAAATTAATATTTTTTTAATTACAACCGTTGCTAGTATAATGGATGTGAATGGGTGACAACTCTATGAGGTAAAAAAAAAAAAAAAAATGCTTAGACAACATGCACAAAAACCCTGCTGCTTGTGTCGACACATTGATGTCTTAAGACACGAACTGATCAGTTTCTGTGAGAAATCAGTATCTATGTTATTTTGTTTTTACCACATACCTAGACGAATCTCATCTAGTGTTCCTATTTGCTATTACTGGCACGGTCATATACATGATCATATACTGGCGCGATCAAATACATATATATATATGATATATCAGATCGGCCAAATAAGGCATTTACATATTATATATCTATGATCACGCCAGTTTGACCTTACCAGACTAAAGTAATGATGGATGGGAACACTAGATGAGATTCGTCTGGATATGAAGTAAAAAAATAAAATAAATACTGTTCCGTTTCTCACAGAAACTGATTGGTTCGTGTCTTAAGACATCAATGTTTCGTCGATGTTCGACAACAATGTTGTCTAAGCGTGTGTTTTTTTTACTCTCATAAAATTTTTACCCATTCACATGCATTATACGAGAAACGGTTGGAATTAAAAAAAATCTTCATTTGTGTTCTACTTAAAAAAAACAAAGACACCTACATCTCGGGTGCACTAGGGGTGTAAGCAGATAAACATTACATTTCATTTTTGGGTGAACTATCCCTTTAAGGCACGATTTCTTGCTCGTTTGACCATGAAGCGGTATTTAAACCTCAGCGATTCATAAGGCAAGCGTCACAAAATCCGGATGCAATTGCAGGCTGAGCCTCTTCAAAAACTGGCTTTACATAAACAACATCTGAAATAATAAAATTAACTTGTTTTAATTGTCCATTTCATGTTGAATGTAGTTAGTAGTATAGTTCATAATCAATAAACAAGATCGTTGCAACCGCCGCCCCACAGATGATTCTATAGAGATTTGGTCCTGTTATTGACATAATGCCAAATCAAATACTAACCCAAAGGTGCAATAGGTGATTCTCTACAGATTTTTGTTTTGTTTAGTTATGCTGGTTGAAAGTCTCCATATTTCCGGATAGCAATCACTGGTCTCAATATATTTTTTATAAATATATATCTTCAGTAACTTCTGAATAAAATGACAGTATGCGTTCCCTGTTCTTCAGTGCACATTATGTGCAATACACATTATTAACCAAATAAGCTGCCAGAAAAAATAGATTGATAAAAATGTATCAAAGGTAAGACATTTGTTTTGCAATTTTTGCACCTCTTTTTATGTAGGCTATGGTATTTCCTTAATACAACTGCATAATGCATCATTCCAGAAATGTCCTTTTGAAAATAAAAAAAAGCACATCGAAGATTCTAAATGCTTAAAAAATATTTTTGTTAAATACAAAATATATTTTTTATTTTACTTTTCCAGTCCACAGAATTCACAGGAGTTGTCTTGCCAATGACTTTGGAAGCGGGTCAGATTTGCACTGAACTGTTTTGTGGAAAACTTATCAAGGCCATAATGCAAAATAAATCACACGTCTCAGAGATGTCATGATTTCCGTTTAAAACAGGTCTATTATAATTATTATTGAAAGCAGACTACACGAATCTCTACTAAATAAATCGAATGCAGATTAGGGAACACTCTCTTTCAAACAAAACCACTTGACATGAGTCAACAAACAAAACCCCAAACATGACATGGGTATATGCAATAATACATTACATTAGACACTAGAAAAGTACAAAAAACCTGAGGTATATTGCTGGGATCCTGTCACGTTAGTAGTAAGGCAGGCCAATCAGCTTTCAATATCTTTTAAGCTTGTTAACATGTTTGTGCAAAAAAATCTTTTAGTCAAAGTTTTTCAGGCAAAAATGTAAGGAAAATCTAAAATATTGACAGATCTCAATCAATAATAAATGAATTGAGGATGGTGTTTTATTGCACGTAAGTAGGTAGATGTTAGATTTAATGCGGCATTCATTTATCAATAGTTTTGTCGTACTTTAAACTGAATTACATTAAATATTTAAAGTTGATCTTACAGAACCGTGTAAACTTTGCAGCTATGTTAGTTTGAGCATCATGAACAAGTAATGCATCAACTAGTGACATTCGATTTTGGTTGGAGCTCCATGTTTGTCCACAAACTCCACAAATTTGTATCTTTTTTAAATCTGTTATCGGATAAAGCAAAAATAAGTGATATCAAATAAATAAACTGACTTGCAATACGTTTTTGTTCAGTCTTCAATGTGAAGGCAACACTAAAGAAATACACACACACACACACACACACACACACACACACACACACACACACACACACACACACACACACACACACACACACACACAAACACACACACACACACAAACACACACACACACACACACACACACACACACACACACACACACACACACACACACACACGTCTGGTTCGCTATCTTTGTGGGGACTCTCCATAGATGTAATGCCCCTAAACGTCCCTGCCTCTAATCCTACCCATCACAGGAAACATTCTGCATTTTTACTTTCTCAAAAAAACTCATCATGTATGATTTATAAGCCTTCTGAAAAGTTTATGATCACAATGTAGGTGATCTCAGGATTTTGTAATCACAATGTAATATAAACAAGCGCGCGCACACACACACACACACACACACACACACACATATATATATATATATATATAGTTTTTTTTTTTACTGATCCAGTGATTAATTACACAGCATTTGCAGCTCAGGTGATCAGCTACAGAACAGTGGATCCATGAACAAAGACAATTCTGTGGTTCTGTGTAGAGTAGCTGAATTTGAGATGAATGGGAATTCTAAAATAGCTTTATACAGGTATTATAGACCTCCTGGGTCACAGGTGTGTGTTGGCCTGTCAGTGATGATCTGGTAGATTGATCCAAAGGCCACCAGCTGCCTTCAAGTAAAATCGAAATGGAAGCTGTGAATGCTTTAGTATTATGGAAATATGCAGAATGGAAATGTTTATTTGTAAAATATGTGTTCACATAGTTAAGCTCAGAGGAGTGCTTCATTTCATTTCAGAGTATAGGTGGCTCTGGCATGTAATCTCACTCTTTCAGAAATATTATTATATGATATCAACTAACAACACTTAACAGCTTACTGCAAGTGCTCTCTAATGTAAGACAGTATTCCAGTTTAATAACTACATCCTTGGATTAGAGATGGCAGTGTTATAGTGATCAGATCAGATGTTTAATCCTTGAGATGAGGGGTTTTTCATAGCCTTAGTGTAGCGGATATATGGCTGCACACCGCACTGAAAACCTCAGAAGACATGCAAGCCAAAATCTCCACAGCTTTCTGTGTGCAGAGAGAGAGAGAGAGAGAGAGAGAGAGAGAGAGAGAGAGAGAGAGAGAGAGAGAGAGAGAGAGAGAGAGAGAGGAAACGTCTGCTTTTCGTATGAACACTGATGTCTGCACAGCCTGCAGTGAATATCGTTTCTGACAGAGATGATTTCAGATTAAATCTACTCAAAAGCAGATTTCCTATCATGGAGAGACGGGTAACGAGATAACAACTGCCACAATAATCACTCATCAGAATAATCTGCAGTGTATTGTAGCTCAATACATCTTTAAGTAACCAGGGTTTATACCAGCCATAACTGTGAAACACATTTGTAACACAAATGTTTCCAGCCGTTTCAGGTTTAGTTGACAAGATTAAAGAAATAAAATAAATACAAGTCAAAATTGCATATATGTTTATCTTATATTTTGTCCCATACAGTGAAAATGAATGGTGATTGGGCCTGTCGTTCATGACATCTCCTTTTGTTTTCAAATGCAGACATGAACAACACGCTGGTGAGTAAATGATGACAGAAACTATCCTTTTCAAATCGATGTCTGGTAAAAAGATACGGCTCATGGTGTTCAAACCATAGAATCCAAGTATTGATTTCAGCGCCCTCTGGAGGCTGCTGGAGGACCTATGTCACGTGTTAAAATTGATCTCTTCCTGTTTAATGCTTAACGACTGCGAGGAATGTGAATTGACACTTCTTTTGTCTGTCGAAATACGAGCGTGCCACACAATATCCCTGACAGAAAACATAACATAGTAGCAGGACTCATTTAATCTACAAAGTGTCATAAATGCTGGCATTTGGTTTACCCCCCCCCCCCCCCACACACACACACACTCACTTTTAAATATAAGAATAAGAGTCTCCTGTAATGTGTATAACGTGATATGATTTAATTTCATTCTTTTAGACACGTCACGTGACTGACTGCATTGAAATTGGGCTGAGTGGGCCCTCTAGTGGATAACAATACAACTGACATAACACATTATTATGTTAACTGGTTTTGTTTTAGCTGGTCTCAATAAAATATTATTTACTTTTAATTTTAAATAATTTTTATTCATTTGACTATTTTAATTGTATTTTTTAAATTACATTTTGTTCAATTTCATTTGATATATATATTTTTTTTTATCTTACTATTTTGTTATTTAATTTGAATGTATTTCACTTTTTTTAAGTGGGGTTTTGTTCTATAATTTTATTGCACAGCAGGGATGGTGTAAAACGCCTTTGCAGTGTTTTTGTAAGGACCTTGTTGAGAATGTGCCTTTCAAGATTTTGTGTGGATGTTAGCACAGTGTAAACCGTGTTAATCCAGCTCACTCACGTCACATCCAACCAGTCTTTGAAGGCAGGTGTGTCAATATTGAATAAACAGAGAGCTGCAGAGGAATTTGCTTTAGCTGTTTTCTCCCTGTATCGTTGACAAGAAGTATTACAGGAACTACAGACAATAGATCTACACTCAAAAGAATACCAAATAGGTTTTTTTCTAGTTCTGCAACAAAAACGTGTTATATTGGAAATACTATGCATTCACAAACACATTAAATCTTTATAGAAACATAAGAGATGAAGCTCATGTTGCTGAATCAGACCGTTTAAAGCTCCTTGTGTAAACACTGATAATGGCTTTTCGGTCGACTAGACCTTGAGTAAACAGAGCGGAGATGTGTGTACTCTGTGGTCAGTCATCATTTACCTCTGCTCAGCACATCTCTATGTGGGAGGTTAAAGAGAGAGACGGTCCTCCATTTTGAATGAGATGTTCTTACTGGAAGAAAAAAAGACGCACAAGCACATTTACTCGCTTTTCATTTAATACATTGATCTTTGTGTTAAACTGCATATGTGGTATGGTTTTGTTTATGTGCATATCTCTGCGCCACTCTGTATGTTTACACTGAGTCTCAGCCAGTGAAAAGAAGACAGGACGTGCTTCACATGCTGTATGTGGCCGTGTGTGTGTCTGTCAGTGGGAGTGTGTGAATGTGTGACGTGAGTGTGTTTTTACTGGGTTATTTCCCTGGCTGGCTGATTTGATTTGATATTGGAGGGTTTGTGCTGTGTGAGCAGAGTGCTTGGGGGAGGATAGGGTTTGTAATGAGAAAGTGGTATGGGTCGGCTCTGTAAAACTGCTCCTGATGGGTCTCTTCAGCACATTTAATGAGGCCTGGGCTCCCAGCGTTCCCTAGACGACACGACTCCCTGCAAAACCTGGAGAGGAACCGTGCCCTGCTGTTCCACAATCCTCCCTGCCCCACTGTCTCTCGTGTGCATTACAGCCCGTTCATCCAAATGTGCTGCATGGAAATTGAAAATGTGTTTGTATATTAATACTACTAATAATAATCAGGATTAATATTATACACTATGCAACCATTTTGTATACAAAAAAAGGCCCACTGAAATCAAAAATTAAGTTTTTTAGCTTTTAGTATGACTATGTTAGCCAGCCTTAAAGTTATAAATAAGCTGGTGTGTTCCAAAACAATGACAACATTTTGCATTTAGGAGTATTCAAAACTTACAGTCTCTTCAATTAAAATTGATCACAGATTTTGATGACATCATCGCAGACGTCACAATCTCGTCAAATCTTCTGTCCAATCAAATGGTCTGTTGGAATCTAAAGCCCGCCCCCTACACTGCTGATCTGAAGCGGGAGTTGAAATCGGTCGGTTGTTCACATATTTACTAATTTCATGGTGAAAGTCACAGAGCACACTATATATGTGATAGGAAACGATTCAGTGTAAATATGTTTTCAGTTGAGGCGAATGAAGTCTGGTTTATCGTTAGTTTCACGCACTGCAGCAGCGCGCGCACACACACACACACGGCTCTGGCCTAAAATTAGACTTCAGACAAGAGAGCGCAGCGCCGATCATATGCGCGAGTCGGGTCGGTGCAGACAACAAAACAAATAAGACAAGCAGGTAAATATAGTCCACTGTTCAGCGCTTATCTTAATTTTTTGACGCTAAAGTTACCCATGCGCTCTCCGATTCAAACACGTGTTGTTTTGGTGAGTGTGACTCATTGGTTGGGCGGTTCAATGGAGGGGGGAGTATTTTTGTCTGATTTATTATGACAAACTCATATTTGATTTTGAATAAAATTATTGTTTCAAAATTATTGTTTTACCTCCCCCCATGAACTACGCCCTGCCCATTTGAATTTTGCACAGAATGCATTTCAGTGGGAAGATTATGATGATTAACTGGCTTAACCAAACAAGGCTGTGTAACAATTAGTTATACCGTGGTATTAACGAAAGACTGGCTAGTTTCAACACATTGAATGATGCTGCGCGTTTCAGTGGGCCTTTAACAAAATTTAATTGAGTATAGGCCTCCATTAATCACCAAAACGGTTTCATAGTATTGTATTATATAAGTGTAGCCTGGATGCCAGCCAAACTTAGCCCCGCCCACATTTTTTTTTTTAGGTCGGGCAGTTCGGTCTGGCCTTGCACCATAGGAGTAATTATCTCCGAACATACCAATGAGATCATCAGGGCGGGCTTTAGACGACGGACAGATGATAAACAGTAAGGTAATCATGCACATCATCAAAGGGGCTTATATTATATTTGTTCTAATCTTAAACAGAGAGCTTTGTTGTATATGCATTCACCTTCACAATTTCTCTCAGAAATGATGATCATGTTGGGTAAGTAGGCCTACTCTGTGTATCATTAAATAATTTTTTTACAATACCGGCAAAGATCGTGTATTCCAGCCTGATTTCAGCGCGAGTGCTTCTCGGGGGGTTCTCTGGGGAAAAATTGTGTTTGGGGGGGTAAAATGTGAGTTATTTTGGCAAGGTTGCCTGCTAAAATTCGCACTCATGAGTCTATATATCACATAATAGTCGCTTCAAGCCACGAGATAGAAAACAACCCGCGGGGGAAAAAATGCGGACTTGGCAACACAGTGCAGTTGAGCTCTGTTGACGTCGCTTCGTTGCTCTGATTGGTTGTAGGTCTATCCAACTGATGTCTTTCCTGGTTCGATTGAAACACGCCCCATGATCACAGCCCAATGGAGCAGTTTCAGACTCGTATTCTGACTAGAATTGAGTATGACCACATCAGGCTAATATAAGTGGTTTTCGTGAGAAAAATGCAGAGCCAGATAGCCTGACAAGCCAGACCCACATCAAGATGTTTGGTCTGGAAACTCACCATTGACAGGGCTCAATCCGAGGGGCGGGATAAACGGTTGTCTTTCAAACTCCATCGTGCACGCAATTGGATAGCGCTACAACCAACCAGAGCAAATTGAAAGATCAAACTTTCGCCGCATCCGGTCGGCAAAACTCATAACACATCTTCCCTTCTTAAAAATTATCCAGTGCCGTTCTTTGTTCTTTTCTCAGAGAAAAGCTTAAAGGGGGGGTGAAATGCTGTTTCATGCATACTGATCTTTTTACACTGTTAAAGACTTGGAATCCCATACTAAACATAGACAAAGTTTCAAAAGTTAAGGTGGACGTTTGATGGGAGTATTTCTTTGTCAAAAATACTACTTCCGGTTAGTCATAAGTTTCAGCAAGTTTTTTGAGATCATGCGTCCCCTTTGACGTTAATGGGGGCGGAATTTCCTTGTATGGGCCTTACGGACAATTCTACCGGAAGAGCGTGAGAGAGAGAGAGGGAGAGAGCGAAAGTAACAGGCTACGCCCATCAAAGCGCTGGCTCGTAGGATGCTGGACAGGTGATGTGCACATAACAATGTCACCAAAAAAGTGCGTTTTTGGTTGCCAGACCAAGACAGTCCTGCACAGATTCGCCAAAAACCCCGCGTTAAGGCAACAGTGGATGTAATTTGCTTTTCCGGATCAGCAACTGAGTTGCGCGAATGTTTATATCTGTTCGCTGCATTTCGGTGCCGACTGTTTCATAAACAAGGCCCAGCTCGACGCCGGATTTTCCCAATCGCCTAATGCTGAATGATGGAGCAGTCCCAACGTTAGAAGGGTGAGTGAGACTGCTTCAAATGTCTGTGTTTTTTTTTGTCTGCTTACTGTCTACACAAACCACGCGTAAACACACAAACACACGTGCACAACTGCACTTCCCACATGTACACCTTCAAAGACAAAAATACGACGATATAATTCAAGTATAAATATGTAAATAACACAAGCCGCTAAGCATATTATATAGTTAGTATATAACTTGTACCACATACAGACGTCCTGCTCTAGTCGTTTTTGCTGCTGCTCCTGTTCAACTGCAGCCTCTGGGTCTGATTCCGGATCATAGATGTATGGCTGTATCTGATTAAAAGCCATATTTTTATTTTGAATAAAGTTTTTTTCCCGCTGTTAGGGATGACACAGCTTTACGACGCACTCGACTCAACACAATAGCAGTGCGCTGCTGCACACGTCATTATTTAGCTCCGCTCACACGACACGCCCCCACCCGCTCGGCTTTTTTCGGAAAGACTCGGAACAGCGCATCTTTTTTATATAATTATTAAAAAAATAAAGACTTTTCGGAGATATGCAGGATGCAATGCTACTCTATAGGTACTCAAGATTGACATGACACTGACTGAATGCCGCCACCCGGTGTGCGAACACTCATTGAAAACAATGTGTTCGAATTTTAAAGACGCGGTGCGCCGCCGAGCTCCGCGTCCCTTTAAGACCACTTTCTCTAACCTCGGTTGATTGCGCGCTTCTTGAGGTCACGGGCAAGTGTAGCCTATACATAGAAACCAACGTGAATACATCATGATTTAATTTCAGAGACAAAAAATAATCTATGCATGACCTGTCATTTTATTCGTATCTAAATATGAGGAGGGCGCTCTCACAGAAAGTCCAGAAGCGGATTCGTAGAAACTTACTGTCACGCTGGAGCTGCAGCTGAAGGAAAACAATCGCTATGACCTGAAAGGTGACGACAACAGTCAGACGATTGCGACAATATATGAAAGCTGATCAGGGGCGTAGCCATCTTTTCAGAAGTGAGGGGGACAGAAATGTCGTAATACAATTTTTTTTGGACCAATATAATTTATCGCATCTCTTGCTTTTTAATTGGGCAAGATATCAAATACACTGCTGAACAATAACCAATAATTAATATCTATAATATTATTCTCCTATTTTTTGTGCCAATTTTATGATTGTAATCATTCTCTAATCATTCTCATATGAGGATCTGATGATCAACACACATTTATGATTATTATCAGTTGTGCTGCTCATGGTGCTGCTTAATTTTTGTGGAAACCATCTAAACATTTGTGGTAAAATTAAAAAAAGAGAGAAATTAATACTTTTGTTGATCAGACATGCATTAAATTGATCACAAGTGATATTTTTAAAATTACAAAAGATAATTTATTTAATGAATGCAAATAAATGCTATCCATTGAACTTTCTATTCATTAAAGAATTCTGAAAAATAACATGTATTACGTGGCTATCATGGTTTCCACAACATTTTTAAGCAGCACAACTGTTTTCAACACAGATAATAATCATAAATGTTTCTTGATTATAAAATCATCATATGAAAATGAATAGTGAAGGATCATGTGACACTGAAGACTGGAGTAATGATGATAAACTCAGCTTTGATCACAGGAATAAATTACTATATATTCACATAGGAAAAAAGCTGTTTTAATTTGTAATAATATTTCAAAATATTACTGTTTGAACTATTTTTGATTACATAAATGCACCCGTGGTGAGCAGAAGATACTAAACATTAAAAGCTGCATTCTTCATATGATAGCCTATACTTTATTGTCAATAAATAGCCTACATTGAGATGACTTGGGAAAACACACATCAAGCATATATTGTCGCACTCGTCTGATGGTCGTCGTCACGTTTCATCATCATAACGATTGTTTTCCTTCAGCTGCAGCTCCAGCGTGACAGGATCTTCAATGATATAACCTTAAAATCGCCCTCCTCATATTTAGATGCGAATAAAATTACAGGTCATGCATAGATTATTTTTTGTCTCTGAATTGAAATCTTGATGTATTCACATTGGTTTCTATGTAAATACACTTGCCCGAGACCTCAAGAAGCGCGCAATCAACCGAGATTAGAGAGAGCTGTTTTTAGCGTCTCTGTTAACTTGCCCGCCCCCGCACAGGGTAACACCGGTTCGAATCCCGCTCGGAGCGGGTCGACTAGTATCGGTGAGACCCAGTAAAAGTGCGGGGGACGAAAATACATTTTATTAAAAGTGAGGGGGACACGTCCCCCGCGTCCCCCGCGTAATCTACGCCCATGAAGCTGATAATAATCATAAATGTTTGTTGACCATCAAATCCTAATATGAGTGATGAGTGACATTGAAGACTGGAGTAATGATGATAAATTCAGCTTTGATCACAGGAATAAATGACACTTTACTATATGTTCACGTAGTGAACAGATGATGTAGATCAGAATAATATTTCACTGTATTACGTTTTTTACTGCATTTTTAATTAAATAACAGCAGCATTAAATATATGCTATAGTTTTGCAGAAATGGAAAATAGAGCGCTATGAATTGTTCTTCACTGAAATTTAAAACTTAAAAGAAAATGCTCAATAAACTGCGTCTGCGGCATAGGAGCACTGTACGCTGTGAAGCAGATCCACCATCTGAAGGAGATCCATCCGCTAGAATATTCTGAGTCAGGCTGAATCCTGGCTGAAGCACTTTTGTTTAATCTATATTAAGAATAAAATAATCAGCCTATATTATAGTTTAAACTTAAAGATATTAATATCAATAAAGTGAGAGTCTTATGTTTATTTGATGTTGATTTCACATTTCTTTTTCATATAAAGGCTAAATACAAATAAAAGGTGAACATTAATTTATTTGTACTGGTTTTATTTCTAAAAAATTATATAGTTTTATAGGAGGACTATTCATAGACTTGGCAAATACATTTTTCAGAAGTTTGTAGGTACAGACATCCTTTGTGGCAGTTCTTAGTAGTTTTTTCTAAAGCTTTTATATAGTTCATATCGATATCGGAATTATATTGTATCGACCGAAATTAAGAAAAATATCGTGAAATGAATTTTGGCCATATCGTCCAGCCCTAACCCAGACCCACTAACATGACAAATCAGCGCGTTTCTCATCATATCCGTAAATTATGGCTGCCCGAAGACTCTTGAGTAGATACTTATTTTTCGAATAAGTAATTACTTCACAACTGCTAAGTATGTTTTATGAATGTAATCTGGACATACTACATTTGCCATGTTTTCATTATCATGTGACCTACCAGCTTCAGTTATGGCTGGATCCCAAATGGCACCCTAAACCCTCACGTCTTGCTCTGAGTCAGGAGTCAGGACTTAAGTGACGTTGACTGCCGCGTAAAATCCTCTGCATGCTCATTAGCTTTGTCCAGGCTGACAAATGCAGTTGGCAGATTTCACTGGTGATTTTAAATATGAAATTTAATTGGAAGCTTGGCATTTTGGAGAATTTGATGTTTCCCCATTCGAAGAGATGGGAGCTTGAAATAAAACCAGAATCAACATTGGCTGAGATGGCAAGAACTGAGGGATGAAATTTTGTAAAGGTGACGTGGAGATGGTGTTTTTATTACTCAATAGGCGAGTAAGATTTTTTTTTGAACAGACAAATTGCCATATGCAGCTCTCTATCAGAGTAAAGCGTTATGTAAATGGTTATTTCATGGTTTGTTGTAGCACTGTGCTGGAATTTATTTTGAACGAATTAATGGCTGAAGCTGCAGTAATGTGTTCAGCTATAGTCAACTTGACATCCTTTTCATCTGCAAATATCTTAAGCCCGTAGTGAATGTTTTATGAGCAGTAGGATAAGCTCTCCTTTTCTTTAGTTGAGAAAGCGACATCCGCACTGACAGACAGAGCCAAAGCACAACCAAAACAATGTTCTTCCACAAAATACATGCAGTTTTGTTGCCATACGTTACATAGTGTACCTTTAATCAAATAATTTTGTTGTTGTTGCTGTTACTGTTTATATTATTATTATTGTTTTTAATAATAAATTATAATAATTTTAACTTTTATATTAATAATATATTTAATCGAATATTGTTGTTGTTCTAAAGCTTAAACTACGACTAGATAATAACTTTATAATGAAAAGTTTGTCAGTTTTTCTATATTTAAAATGTTTAAAATAACTAGATTTGTTTTTATTTCTTTCTAAACCGAAAATAATAATTATGATTTAATTTCATGATTTGTGACAGGAAGTAATGAAAAGTATTTTTTCCCTGACCTGGCAAATTAATTACAAAATGTATCTTTTTAAAAACTTTATTTATTTTTTGTGTTAGACATATCAAAACCCACCACACTAACCCACTGGACAATTTCCACAGCATAATTTATACAACATAATAACAATAACACACACGCACAAAAATAAGTAAAAATGAATAAAAAAGGAGAAAAAAGTAGATCCTCCTTTTTATATTTTAAATTTATTTTACAGTATTTTCAGTCTCTAATAACTTTCAACATAAACAGTTGATTTTTGTCTTTGTGGCCTGCATTTTCCCAAATCGAACAAACAAATGTTTTACATTAACAATTCAAAAATTTTGAACATCATCACCATATCGCTCTTTGGTAATATTTGGTATCAAACAATACATGCAATATTTACATTTAATCATTTTAAATTTATATATGCATACAATATATATAAAACAAGCATGCATTAGTCCTCTTCTTAGCTTAATTGTTTATATGTATTAAGGCCTCAATTTAACTATCACCAGAATAATTATTACAGTAATTAATGATTATAGTAATTTATAATTTAAAAAGACATACATTGTAAGAGACACACACACACACCGACACAAAAAAACATCATGGCATTATCCCTGGAAAGCTTTTGATTCACTATACGTTTGTGTTGTTAACATTATATATTTAGATTTTACATGTACATTGCAATTGTATCCAAAGCGACTTACAACTGAGGAGTACATGTAGCGATCTGTCATGAAGGCGAAGAAACGCAAAAAGTGCCCCAAATACAAAGATTTAGATATTACACAGAGTAGCAGAAACCAGGAAAAAAATGCACTCTTAGGGATTCACAGATGCCATTTTTTCAGAACCGATCCGATATTAAAAATTCTGAGTATCTGTCGATACCGATACTAAACCGATCCGATACCAATGCAGTTTTGTTTAAAAATTCTATTTAAAATTTCTAAACCTTAGTGTGTTGAATTGAAAATCACTCTTTTTTGAGTTAAACACAATCAACTAAATACAGACTTCATTACAAATGAAAAAAAAAAAAAAAAAAAATCACAATCTATGACAAAAATAGCCTACTACTACATATAGATGGTGAATAAATTAGATTAAATTAGAATTCAGCAGAAAAGGTAACAAAATGACGAGTGCACAATAATTGTATAAAATCTAAACATTTAGGGGGGGGGGGGGGATAAAGGAAACCACAAAAGTGAATAAGTGTAGCTGTAAATCTGGTAAAATGTTACACAAAATACATTCATGAAAAACAAGTAAATATATTTATGGAAATAGGGCCTATATACTAAGAAATTACATTTAGTTTAAATGTATAGTGCATTTTTTTAATGAGACAGCAACATATAGATAGGGCAGAACAAGGAAGGCTATTAATAAGGCTTTCATAGCGCAAAAGTATTATAATATAGAGCGGCACAAAGCGCTTATGCGCATCCTGTGCGCAGGATAATCCACTTGAAGCAACACGAGCTCACAGCCATAGACGCTCACAGCGCGCCGCGCTCAGTCCGCATTGAGAAGTTCAAAACAAGATATATTGACGCTTAGTGTATCTATGCAGTATTCTTATAAGCCTTTATTTTAACAGTTTAACATTTCAGTTACTGTGTGTGAAGAACAATACAATAACTAGTCCAGTGTTGTGATCTAACTGACACCCGTTAGAAAGTAACACGATTTACAGCAATAAACGCCAGCAGATAGTCATTTTTTTGAGAAACCATAACGTTAGAGCGTTATCTACAGATCAAGCATAATAACACAAACAATAAATAATCTTGGGGAGAGTTTCATCGTGTTGAGTGTCGTAACCGAACGCGACACACAGTTTGAAAGCTGAATGGGAAGTGACAGCCTAGAAATCTAGACGCACCCTAGAGGCAGCAAATTTAATCTGCCCGCGAGTGTCGTCTAGCAACTCTCAATACCCTTCTGTATTCCCCTAACTCTTGCCGGGCCAATCACATCGTGTATAGAGTCGGTGGGCGGGGCCATAATGATGACGGCTGAGTTGAGTTTGCGTGCTTCTAGTAAACACAGAAACTGGCGAACGGCGGTCTTTCGAATCAGCTCTGACCGCGACTCTGGAAGACTTGAGTTAAGCTTTTCTCTGAGAAAAGAACAAAGAACGGCACTGAAGTCATTCTTAAAAAGGGAAGATGTGTTCGGAGTTTAGCCGACTGGATATGGTGAATGTACACGGCTGTCAACAAGCTCTGTTTCACCTTCGTTGCTCTGGTTGGTTGTAGCGCTATCCAATTGCGTGCACGAGAGAGTTTGAAAGACAACCGTTTATCCCGCCCCTCGGATTGAGCTGTCAATGGTGAGTTTCCAGACCAAACATCTTGATGTGGGTCTGGCTTGTCAGGCTAGAAGTGACTGACAGCTGCAGCATTGATGTAAACTTGAATTTAATGACTTAAATATTCATCTGTACCTCACATTAAAGTATGGAATGGCTTCAGAACACTTATAATATAGTGCACGAATCATTGATGATGCTTTTTAAAGTTTTTGTGCCTTTTGTGGGGCACTGGGGCTTAAAGGGGGGTGGGGGTGGGTGGGGTGAAACACTCAGTTTCAGTCAATCTTGAGTACCTATAGAGTAGTATTGCATCCTTCATGTCAACTGTTGATTTCGTGAAGTCCTTTGACAGCAGTGACCGTGGAGATCCACTTTTGCGACAAGACTGAAGCGATGTTATGAAGCTTCCCGTCATTTCTGCGTTCAAATCGGTTCAAATGCAGCGCTGCCTTCCCAGAATGCTGTGCTGAAGCGTTGAAGTCGCTTGATGTCACCCATAGGAATAAAGTGGAGTGTGGTGCGACCATAGGGTGCGTCAGAAGTGTTCATAGATGAGTGGATCTGCACCTTGAGAGCAGTGTTTATGGGTGTGTTTGTTCTCTCCCGCTCTAGGCTCTAGTCACGTGCGCGCACCCTTCCGGGAGAAGAGCCCGTACGGCCCATACAAGGACCCTCCGCTCTGTCGACGTCAAGCCGACCCATACTCGAAAAAAATCTCCGAAACTTGTGAGAAACCGGAAGGAGTATTTTTGAAACAGAAATACTCCATCAAATGTCCAACATTAGTTTTTGAAACTTTGTCCATGTTTAGGATGGGAATCCAAGTCTTTAACAGTGTAAAAAGCTCAGTATGCATGAAACAGCATTTCACCCCCTCTTTAAGGGAATAACATAGTTTAATATGTAAAAGTGGTGGAGTATCCCTTTAAAGGAAGTGTATATAAGATTGTGGCCAAAACTGGTACTACAATCACCATCCCCTCTCCCCCTCCCCCTGACTCAAAGGTTGCCAGATTGGCTGCAGGATCCAGCAGGCATGTTTGTAGATCTGCAGCTGTGGTGACTAGAGCAGAGCTGGAAACCCAGATATCCAAACACTACTGACTTCATGATTGGTAGATCGGTGGAGGGTGGAGCTTCAGGCCAAAACACATGACAACATCAACATCAGTTGAGGGCTGCAACAACAACTTTTAAATGACAATTTCCTAGCCAGACTACTGTTGTCAGTGATATAAGTATTTGAAATTAGCATGATTTCTTAAAGGGGGGGTGAAATGCTGTTTCATGCATACTGAGCTTTTTACACTGTTAAAGACTTGGATTCCCATCCTAAACAGACAAAGTTAAAAAAAACTAATGTTGGACGTTTGATGGGAGTATTTCTGTGTTAAAAATACTCCTTCCGGTTTCTCACAAGTTTCGGAGAGTTTTTTTCGAGTATGGGTCTACTTGACGTTAATAGAACGGAAGGTCCTTGTATGGGCCGTACGGGCTCTTCTCCCGGTAGGGTGCGCGCGCGTGACTAGAGGGAGAGAGCAAATGCACGGCCGTAAACACTCTCAAGCTGCAGATCCAGTCGTCCGTGAACACTAATGTCAGTTATAGTCCGTGCCGCGCTCCACTTCATTCCTCCACTTTGACATTAAGCGACTTCAACGCTTCAGCACAGCATCCCGGGAAGGCAGTGCTGCACTTGAACCGATTTGAACGCAGAAATGCTTCAATCGCATCGCAAAGTGGATCTCCACACTCCAAGAAGTGTGTTTTTGACGGAGCCGACCCAGCGATAAAGGTTCGGTCCGGCTTTGGAAGCAGCCGGTAAGTAAAACTACTTCAAATGTCTGTGATGTTGATTATCGACGCGTATGTAAACATCAGTAAATGACACGATCGCGTGCTTCGTCATTCAAATGCGCTAACGGACTTCATTGCTGTTCTATGTATAACGTTACACTAGTCTGACGTGCAAAACCGTTTTGCTTGCTACTAAGGTTTGGTCGCATACAATAGTCCATAAACCGAATCATGTCCTCATAAACTGAGAGTAAAGACAAATGTTGACAGGCCACTAAATACAGTACATACCACAGAGATGGACGTCCTGCTGTTGCTGTTTCTATTTCAGCCTCCGAATTAGATTCATCATATACGATCATATCTATTAGCTGGGATAGCCATGGGCTTCTCCACGCATAAGGACGTCACCGCTTTGGGTGCACATTCGTCATTCTTTAGCTCCGCCCACACGATACGCCTCCAGGCGCTCGTTTTTTTCCAGAAAGACTCGGTACAGCCCATATTTATTTTACAAATATAATAAAACTAAAGACTTTTCGGAGATATGAAGGATGCAATACTACTCTATAGGTACTCAAGATTGACATGAGATTGACTGAAACTGAGTGTTTCACCCCCCCTTCAATGTCTAGTGACATATCAGGACCATTTTATGATTAATTGAAATACATTTCTTACATACAGTTCCTTTAACGATTTGGGAATCTGAACAAGGTTTTCTTTCTCTCACAACCAACTACTTTATCCTAACTTAACTACTATGTACTAAAATTTAAATTAATAATTTGATACAATGCTCTTATTGTGTACATACATGTTTTTACATTGTACTTACTACATTAAAAAAAATGGCTGTACGTAATTACATCTGTAATTAATTTCTGTAATTATATGATTACACACACTGCTGACACTTTCCTTACACATAACCCTACCCTTAAACTTACCCACACCACACCTGTCCCTAACTTTACCCATATCAACCTCAATATCAGCAAGTGTTTTGCAGTACAATATGAACACAATAAGTACATTGTACTTATTTTTTGATGTAAGTACATAGTAGTTAATGCCACCTAATATAAAGTGGGAACAAGAAAAACCTTTCCGAAACACCTTTTAGCACAGAAATACTCATATGTACAACTCTTAATTTTATAACATTTTGTTCATGTTCAGCATGAACTCTTTAACTTATATTCTGCAATACCTAGAACCCCCATCAGGGGAAGTAGATCAATAGGCTTTTACAATATATATTCTTGACAAAGTCAGAGAAACATTTTTCTAGCAGGTTGACAATGTATAGCATCCCCAAAACATGTGCCAATGATGCTGGTGCAAACCCACAATGATCACATAAAGGGTCTGTTTCTGGAAATATCATACTGAGTTTTTCTTTAGATCAATGTAAACATTGTATTGCCTTGAATTGAACGAGGGATGAATTACAAAATGGTGTTATTATTTTTGAGTAGTATTTCAAACATAACTGCCTATTTCAACTGATTTATATATAAACCGCTGAATGCGTATTTTTGTGACGTTTTTGATCAGCTAGATCGTCTGTTTGCCAAATCTTTAAGCTTTGTGGATTTGTAGGCCAGAATTCACAAAACCTGAACTTTAGAAGTGGAAGACAAAATGTCTTATGAGCTTGTTTCTGATCTGCTGAGATCACATGATTGTGAGTGGAAATGAATGGATGGTGATGTCAGTTGTGATTTGGATTTTTTTTTTTTATACCTATATGTTACTGTTTATATTAAGAAAAAAAAGGTTCATCTTTTTATGGCATCGCAACTCCCCGTTGCTCTCATAAAGTTGTTATTGCTTGTTGTGTAAGTAGGGAGCTGGTTTTGTTTTTCTGTTATGCCCCAGTACGACCACCAGAAGGCATCATATCCAAAGAGTAGCAAAGGAATGGTGTTCACCTCACCTCATCTATTCACCAACACAGCATATCAAACTTATGCTCACCACAAATGTGCTGTTGTCCTCATCTACACTCTGACCTGCACTCACTCTCTACTTTAGTCTCCACTTCCTCTCACTTTCCTTACCAAGAGTCTAGCACATTAAGGGTGCAATTTTGTCCCTGTATTTATTACTTATTGTCATTACTTTGTAAGTTTTTTGTTGTTGTTGAAAATGTGACCATTCAAGACATGTTTCTTTTTATTCTCAAAATATATTTTTTTAGTTATACAAACATGATTTTATGTTTTTAATGTTACATACATTTAGTCTCAGAAATGTTTCAAAGGGGATTAATAAAGGCCTTCGGAAGCGAATCCATGGGGTTTTGTAAGAAAAATATCCATCTTTAACATTTTATAAAGTAAAATATGTAGCGCCCACCAGACCACCTTTCGCTTTCAACTTATGAAAAAATGCATAACTGGCGTGACGTAGAGTAAGCACTTTGAAATCGAAGAGGTATTACACTTTCTGCGTAAATTGAATACTGAAGAGGTGGTCTGGTGGAAGCTAGATATTTTACTTCATAAAGTTTCTAAATATGGATATTTTATTTTACAAAACCCATCTATTTGCTCTTAAGAAGGCCTTTATTAACCCCCCCGGAGCCGACTGGAGTATTTATATGATGGATGGTAGCGTTTTTTTGAGCTTCAAACTCAAGCGTCAGGATATTTATTAATATAACTCTGATTGTGTTCATAAGAAAGAAGAAAGTCATATACTCCTAGGATGGATTGATGGTGCCTGCCATAAGATTACTTTTAACCTTTATCGCTAGGTGGTGCTAAAGATGCATCTATTGTCTTCCAGTCTACAATGAGCTTCATCAATGTGACATCATTATGAATGACACACATCAGTGTCTTCTAAAGAGGCTGGCTCTATTTCTCTGATTACAACACTTAGTGTTCATTTAACTCATTACAGCTGACAGTTTGCCGGACATCAGTATAGTCATTACGGTTCTTGCCATTAATTGTCCATGCTTGAAATGGTCTAGTAGTGCTAAGTGCTGAGGTGAGGACCTTGTGAAGTGTGTTTCCTGGGCTATACAGTGTCCAACAGGAGAAGTCATATACAAGATGACAAGCTGTTCCCAGTTTGGTTGTAAAATACAGTAGTGAGTGAACATTTTTACTTACTTCAATTCAATCCAAATAGATTCCTCTAATGCAGCGTTTCTCAAATTGGGGTCTGTGGAAAATTCCTGAATTTTGTGATGGCACAATGTTACTAAATATTGTTACCCATGTTTATGGTACAGTATTGAGTTGATAATTAAGTTGATAAAACTACTTCAAGTTTAACAGTTAAATGAAAAGTTTATTAGGGAATATACAAAGATTAATAATATATATATTTTTTTAATTAAAATATTAATAAAGTTGTAATTGAAATAATGGATGGATAGATAGATAGATACTATAATTTTTTAATTTACAACACAATACTACACTACCCATTTTTTATTAAACCATGAGCTCAAAGGTTAATTGATTCAGCTTTAATAAATAAATATTTATTTATTTATTGAGGACCATCTGCTCCTGCATATGCATTCAGAAGTTTTTAACCCCTTGTTTGTGTTATGTCCAATTAAATGTTTGCAGCCTTTTTGTTAATTTTGGGTCTTTGGCTCCAGAAATTGAGAAATGCTTAAATGTAATTCAACCATCATATTGTTAGTAAATGGTTATTAATGTGTTCTTCTAAAGAGCATCAATGAATATTTGGACTGTCACTGTACTAAACTGTTGATGTTGATGAACCTGGTATGGTCAGCTCTGCAGATTATCTGATTTCCTGAAGTTTAGAGTTGAAGGCCTGATGAAGATGAGTAAAAAAA
Organism: Pseudorasbora parva; assembly: GCF_024679245.1. Classification (NCBI taxonomy): domain Eukaryota; kingdom Metazoa; phylum Chordata; class Actinopteri; order Cypriniformes; family Gobionidae; genus Pseudorasbora; species Pseudorasbora parva. Next base: position 22,978,107 of record NC_090177.1, on the reverse strand, counting down.
ACAGAAGGGAGGACAGCAGTCGGAAAATAAACGAGTGTTTTGGTTGGTTGGTGGGTGTGTGTGGGAAGGCTGGATAAATGAGGGCTGGAACACAGGTGTGGGGGTGTGATTAGACTCTCAGGGCAGATCGTCTCTGTGCATCTCTCCTCTCTCTCTCTCTCTCTCTCTCTCTCTCTCTCTCTCTCTCTCTCTCTCTCTCGAACGGCCTCGTGCTGGTCTTCTTTTTGCTTGTGTGGAAGTTGTGAGGGCACCCTCTGGATTGCCTTACTGCCGGAGCATGCCGGACCCTGTTATCCGGCTATCCATCTGTGCTATTGATTTTTATTTTTTTTCATCTTTCCCCTCCCTGGGCTGGTGTTTGAGCGTCGAGATAGGGAGCTGGAGGAGGTGGGGGCAGATCTGAGCATGTTTGCAGGGGATCAGGGGGCTGAGGCTGGCAAGGTCTGCCTTGCCTGGACCAATCTCTCCGAGCAATTGTGTGTGTGTGTGTGTGTGTGTGTGTGTGTGTGTGTGTGTGTGTGTGTGTGTGTGTGTGTGTGTGTGCGTGCGTACAGGCCTCTGTATGTATCTATTCTCTTTCTCTCTCTCTGTGTTTCTTACTCCCTCTCCCTCAAGGGATCGCTTCCCCCCTCGCCTTTCAGAGGCGCCCACACCGCACACGCTCCTGGCGGCGCTTCCCTCCTCCCCCTCACCCCTCGCTCTCTCCCGCCCGCCTGCCTGCCGTCTCCTCTCCCGGGGGGCATCAGCAGCGCTGCTGGCTCGCCCCGTGATTTGCAGAGATTTGTCTAAGTGAGAAGCAATTAGTGTGGAAGGCCATTAATGTATGCGCACTCTGGCCGACCTCCGGCTGGCTTGAGGAGAACCGGGGTGGCGTGACCGCAGGGCTCTGCAATCCTCTCCCCTTCATTTTGTTGGCAGGGACATGCCAAGGCACTGGCGTTCCCCACTGCCACCTGACCAATTTGATTTCTATTAATGAGATAAATGCAGCGTCTCATGCTCTAAACTGCCATGTTTCTTTTTGCGTTTACATCCGAGTCGTTTTGTTTGAGCGTTGACTAATTGCTTTGTGCTTTTTTTAGTGTATGTGTTCTAGGTTTAAGCAACATGGCACAGTAGTTGAAGGGTTTCCTGCAAGCCCCCCACACACTTTCCATTGCAGATGATTATCAGCAGTTAGCAAAAGCATGGAAAAGCAGTAGGTGTGGACTGTATATGGGCTGTGGGAGGGTTCCCTCTGAGATTTGCAGTGGTGGGTTTAGGCCAGGGGCATTTTCTCAAAGGAGGCAGGCAGTGCTTACTTCAATACAGTAGAATGAGGAAGTCATCGACCGTGCAAAAATAAAACCAAGAAATACTACAAAACACCAGATCAGATATTTTCCCTGAAAAAACAAAAAACAAAACAGTGAATAGTGTCCAATAATGAAACCAAGAGATAAAGCATCAAAGAGAGTCTTAATACCTACATTGAGCTCATTGCTTCTGATTGAAGTTCTAAGGTATGGCATATGAAGGTGGTCAAATAAATACTGGAGAAATAAAGTCACATTAAAGGAGACCGTGCCTCCACATCACTGTGATTGGCTTAATAAACTAAAGCTTTCATTTAGCGGGAAACCAAGACCAAATATAAAGTTATGTTGATTGCATGTTATTGTATCACTATCTACCAACATTCTTAAAAATATCATCTTTTATGTCCCGAAGAAGGTCATACGGGTTTGAAACAACTTGAGCGTGATTCTTTAGGTGAACTATCCCTTTAAAACATGAAATAAGTAGTTTTTTTTGTTACCACTCATGGTTAAATTAAATTAAAATACAACCTCTATTTGTATATTTGAAGCAATGTAAAATAATACATAAACTTAATGAAACTGTTTTGACAGTTTGTTTAGTTTGTAGACTAAAAAAATGCAGAGATTTTCCTCTTCAGTTCAGAAGTCTAGTTAGCTCTGGTCTTGGTGATTTACCTTAGCAGAATTAGAAGCCTGAATAAATACAGAAATAACACACTTTCTATTATATGTGGTGAATTGAAGGCCTCCTCCTGAAGTCAGGCACTGTGTCTGTGAGGAGCCGGCAGCTCCTGGGTGGCTGGGCTGACGTGTTGGTTAATTAAAGATAGGGTAATTAGAGACAGTTCTTACAGCAGCTTTTAGGCGCTTGATAAGAGGCTAATCCTCTGAAGTAAGGCTGAGATCGAACTGGTCCCCGGTGAGGCTGTTCTCCATACGCTCAGCTGGAAGTACAATCTCCTCCAAAAGACCAGGAATTATAGAGAAATGGCACAGTGGCAGTCTTTACCAACCTGGGATAATATGGTGGGGAGGAGGAAGGTGGCTGTATTTTATACTCTTTTTTAAAATTATTTTTTATTTGTCCACAACATGTTAAGAAAACGTTTTACACATAATTAAATAATAATAATTATTTAAAAAAAATGTCACTGCACCACAATATCACACATTAACTAAATGTAGCTAATGAAATATTCTGATTTTCTTGACCAGATTCTGCCAGTATTCCAGCTTCTATAAATGTAAATAAGACTTGTTTTAGTCAGAATTTTGGGTCATATTTGGAATATCCAATGTAACGAAACATTCTTTCTGCAAGCATTTTTTTTCACCGTCATGTCATTCCAAACCCATTTGACTGGCTTTCTTCAGTCTATATATTGAAAGTAAATGGGATTCTGTGTTGTTGACTTGTGTTGTTTGCACACCTTGTTTAAAATGTATTAATTTTATTATCACTGTTAAAAAAAAAGTTACCTGGTTGCCTTAATTTTGAATTCATTGAAATTAAAAATTTGAGTTAATACAGTTAACATTTTTGAGAATTGACAACCTTTATTCAAGTATTATTAAAAGATATAGAGGTCATGGGCTAGAGCGAGCACAGTTCATGCGCAATGAGCTTTTAACAGTTCAAGAAAATCTATAGGGTTAGCCACTCACTGACCAAAATTACACCATAAACTAACAAGTACAGTACAGCTGTACACACCGCCCACAATGCACAAAGTATAATTATTTACAGCAGCGGAGTCTTTAGAAATGCCCATAAATAGAAGAAAAATGTTTAAGATAATTGTTTTTATAAATAAATAAATAAATACAGTACCATATTACACCCAATTTTATTATTATTATTATTTTTAAAGAAGCATATTGGGTAATTTTTGAAAAAATGACGCAGTGAAACCAAATTGTGCTATTTTCATGATTTATATTTTTTTTTAAAAAAGTGGTTCAGATACAATAATATTTTGAGTTTCTATTTATCAAACCAATTTCATTGTATCAACTCAAAAAAATGTATTTCAATAAACTCAAAATTTTAAGGCAACCAGGTTACTTACTTTAAGTTAAACCAACAATATTTTTTTTACAGTATACTTACAAATATATATTACTACTAACAAATGAAAAAGGTCCTACAGACTTGGAGCAACACGTTGACGAGTAAATAATGACAGATTTTGTAAAGTGAACTAATAAAAACATGACCATTTAATTTTAAGAGTTTCATGACGTATACATGTTTTAATTTATAGCACCCATATCTTTTTCAGATTAAAGCCTTAACCAGAATATGGACCTTATTTGGAAAATGATGTGCATGTAAACATGGTAAGTGAGTTTTCAATTAATGCCATAACAAGAAGCATTTTGTACCTCTAACACATTGGACTCGGTGGCCATATGTTTGACTTAGGCCGATCTATAATTCAGTAGTGGCAGATGTCTCTGTTAATCATTCATATATGTATGTTATGTGTCTTTGTCACCATTTGTTGTTTTTCTGTCACCTTCCTGCGGGGGTTCCCCTGTCATTGACTCCAACTTTGACTGTACATCAAAAGGAAGATACAAAAACTACTAATAATGAGTTAATATGAATTTAATAGAAATTTTACATCATAAATATAACCCTAAAATGAAATGACAACTTTTCCTTCCCCAAATCTGCTCTAGGGCAACTAGGTAAGGCTGCAATGAGATCTCAAACGCATAACAAATAGTCTTTATTTTTCTCTTTTTTTTTACACCACAAGTAGAAATACAACTTCAGGGGTGGGTATAGGCCAAAGCAACACAATATGGTGCCAAGACCTGTAATAAGTTGTAATTGACCTAGAGGCGTGTATCACTGGTGGTTCTGCACCTCGCTGGGTTTTTAACACTGCTGTACCTGAAGTTGCCTGGAATGGTGGGAGACGAGACATTCCTCTGCATGCGGATAATGCCGCCACTCCTCACCACCAGTCTGCCCCGGCACCAGCTATAAAGCAGCAGCCGCAACATGACACCTCTACTGTAAGAGGGATTTAATATAGTCCGCCACACATGCATACATGGGAGAAACCAGAGATATAAGTATATGCTGCCAGCGTCTCGCAGTAAGGGGATCTGTGCGTGACGTGCCTGTACATGTTCACCTTTACACATATCATTTAAGACAAGAAATTATCATACTACATGCACAGTACTGCATACACCAGCATTCAGAAGGTTTGTTTGTGTTTTTCTCTTTTTCATAAATGTATAAGTATATATTATAAATAAATAAATGAAGACTTTCAAAGACCAAGGCTGCATTTATTTGATAAAAAATAACTATTACAATAACTATTAGAATTTAAATGAGCTGTTTTGCATTTTAATATATTTTAATATGTAATTTATTCCTGTGATGACAATTTTTCTGCAGCCTTACTCCAGGCTTTAGTCACATGACCCTACCGAAATCATTCTAATATGTTGATTTGGTGCTCAAGAAACATTCCTGATTATCATAAATGTTGAAAATATTTGTGCAGCTAAACTTTTTTGTGGAAACATAGGATTCAGGATTCATTGATTAATAGAAAGTTCAAAAGATTAGCATTTTTTTTTTAAAATATAAATGTTAGTATTATAAGTGTCTTTACTGTCATTGTTGATCATTTCAATGCATCCTTGCTAAATAAAAGTTTAAAGTAACAAAAATAAAAAGTATAAATCTTCAACTTTTTGACCGGTAGTGTACCAAATATTAAGTTTCAGGATTAATTAGTTGACTGGGGACTTTTAATCTGAATTTTGGATGAGACATGTCCCCCTTAATGTCTTTTGTGGCTATTGTGTTGCCATTCCTCAGTGGGATATTAAAAATATAGTGTTTTGTACACTTATACTGACATCTTGTTCTAACTTTTCTAGAACTTTTCTATTTACATAATACTATGCTAAGCTAGTAGCCTAAGCTGTTAGCTTGCTAACTAAAGGCTGACTGAAAACATAGAGACATTTTTAATTGTACTATTTTTAATGTTAATAACAATATATGTCCTTTAAAAATGTTATTTTCAGGATTTATTGATATATTTTTTCCGAATTGTGCACCAGAGTACCCATTAAAAAAAAAAAAAGGTTCAGCCAATGGGTTCACTTTAGGGTCCAAGGGGATACAATATTGTATGACAAGGTCCATTTGAGGCAAGTCCGTCCACTCGGTGGACATCTGATCAATGCACCAGTGCAGTTACTTTGTAGTAATACAAGTGTATCTCTTGAATTGGAAAAGGCTGGAAATGGAAATCTGAACCTTTTTAGCATAAAGAATACAAAAGATAAAATATATTTTTTTTTTAGGCTAGTCAACAGTATTTCTTGTGTTAGTTTTTCTATGAGAGGGGCTGTTTCCTCTCTACACAGTCTCTGATTTTACATAATGTCTTATCAGATCATGCTAAATAAACCTATTTAAAAGCATTCTAATTTATATGTATTCAGAGATTGCATTAAGCCGTGCCTCTCATACTGTGTTGAAGGTCATGTGCGTGTGGAGAAGGATCTGCAGTGCTGTCCCAGCCAGTGAGGAGGTTAACTGATCCGCCAAGGGGAGGAGAACCGCCCTGCCACACCGCACGATATTGACAGGTTAGAACCCGAGGGCTCCTGCAGGATATGAACATCGCTGGAGGGGGGTTACTACCTTGCGCAATTCCTGCGTGCGTGCGCGCGCATGGGTATATGTCTGAGGAAGAGGAGATAGATAAGCAGCACAGAGAAAAAGTAAGGCTTATGCTGTTAACTTGATGGCTGACACGTCATATTTAGGTTATAGATGTTAATGTGTTGGAGCAGAATACGTGGCAGAGAGTGGTGGTACAACAGCCGGAGATCAGACAGAGTGCCGTAAGGCTGCAGGTTGGGTGAGGATTGGCACTACGGAGCTGCTTGCAGCGTTCTGCTTGTTGATGTTCAGATAGGGATGACCTTTCCCTGACTCCCCCCACCAATCGATAACCCCAGCTTAAATTTTCATGGGTCCCTGTTTGGCTGTTTTCTGCCTTCTTTCTGGAGAAGGAGAAAAGCAAAAGTGCAGGGAGGCTTGAATTATTTTCTTCATTTGGAGCTGATAATGCCAAAAACATGAACATAAAGACATAAATTAAGATTATTTGTTGATGCTTGTATATCTGCTGTAACTTGTACTACAACAAAACACTTTTTTGAAACTTGTCACTTGTTCTGGCTCATCAAGTTTATATTTAATTGTAGGTAATATATTGATAAGCATGTTGATTGCATCTCATAAATCTATATCTATGCATACATGTTCTTCCCTACGGTCACATATCTGAGTGAAACGACTTGTCAAGTAAGAAGTAGGACAGGGCTTGATATTGTCAATCTGGAATTGATTGGATCATTGTGGTTTGCTATTGCTGTGATGCCATGTGAGTGACAGATTTTCCTGCCCTTACATCAGTAAACACATCATTAATGAAGAGATGAGATGTTGCAGAAAGAGGGAGAGGAAGTTATTTTGATGAAAGATTATGAAGGCACATGAATAAATAAAAAAATCACATGCAAAATAATTCATGTATAAAAAGTACTGAAATATTCCATCAAAGTTATCCATTTTGATTTTATTTTGACTTTAAAATAGAAACCAGTTCTTTGAAATTATAACAAAATTGTTATATTAATGTTTTCATGTATTTTTTTTATGAATATGTATCATATTAAATAGATGCAGGGTTTACATTACTGACTTTTGAACAGTAGTGTCCACTAACAGGTGCTAACTCTTCTTATAAAAATGGTAAGCAGACATAATTGTGTTATTGCAGTTTCTGGTCGCCATGATGATGACAACAACACACCGGCCACAGAAAAAGACTCGAGGGTCGTACACGGCCCACAGAGGGCTTTTTGAATACATACAATAAAAAATATTGATTGTGGAAATCATTTGGATCTGTGGGAGGAGTGGTCTGTGTGGCCATTGAGTCATTTCTGAATGTTTGTATTCTTTGTTTTGTCCTTTACGATGTCGGTGTGGGTTGCAATCTGATTTTCCATGCACCGATGAAGATCTCTGTGTGTATGATAAACTGACTCCTCGCTTCAGCAGCAGGCCTCATTGAGCTGTGGAGCTGAACACTGGTTCCTGAGCGATCAAAGACGAGTGCAGCACATATACGTGGGGGCGTTTAACGTCGCCACCGACGCAGGCAAGCCCTTCTGTGGTCGGCTCGTGTTCTATATCTACACTCCTGACATTTTCACTTTTACGCTCATTGCTCCTCCTCATTCTCACTTTCGTTACCCACAAGCCCCAGTCATGGTGCATTCATGTATGTGTGTGTGTATGTATGTTTTTGTGTCTGTAAACGCACCCACTGATTGCAGGGTTTCCCTCCAGAGTGTGTGTAGGTGCAGCACACATTTTGCATTCCACGCCCCACGTTCTCGAGGGTCACACTTTTCCATTGCTTATCGCTCGGGTACCTCTTTGCACTGAAGAGTGATTGCTCAATGACGACAACTGTAGTTGCAACATCCACAGTGCAAATGCACTTGCGTTCAGATAAGAACAGGGATATGAAAAGTGGCTTCACATTTACTACTATTAAAACACATATAATAAAAGCCATTTTACTTTAGTACAGAACGTTTTGAAAGGCTCAGTATGTAAAATGTAATTCCATAACATAAATGTCAGACGATTCACTAACTGTGTATGTATATATATATATATATATATATATATATATATATATATATATATATATATATATATATATATATATATATATTTATATATATATATATAAAATACATTTTTAATATAGTTAATACATTTAACGAGAATAATATTCACAGGTGGTTCAGGACTTCCACACACATGCAGATAATATTGGGAGTAACGGTGTGTGTCTGTTTTTCTCCTCAATCTTTAGTGTGGCGTTTGACTTGTGAACCGTGGCCCAGGCGGGCAGGAAACGCGTCATGGTGCTAACTGGAACCAGATGTCAGAGGCTGCTGGGGATTCTCACAATGGAACATGCTCGTCAAAAGGAAACTTTTCTCTCCTCCTCTCTCGCTCTCTGTTTCTTTTCTTTTTTTCTCTCTGCAAGCATCAAAGACCCTGCTTGTTTGGGTGCTGATTGATCACTAGAAGATGACAGACACCACCACATCTAGATTCAGCAGGAAGGAAAGAGATAAAGCAAGATGGGGTAAGGGACAACCAAACCAGGAACAGACTGTTAAAGTACCTTAACTTTGTTGCCTAGGAAACTAGGGATTTGGGTGGAGGGAGCACCAAGGCGCACCAAGCACCTGACACTTGATTTTAATTATTTACTTGCATAATTTGTAGACCCTCCAGGCAGATGGTGAGAGAGAGAAATACATCAGACATGATTAAACTCATACCTTTGCAAGTTCATCCCCTCAAATGTTCAACCATTAATCATAATCATAAGATAATATTTTTGTGAGAGAGTGTAAAGTTTGTCAAACCTTAGTGTAGTCATCTGTGTCAAACAACATTTTAGGGCAACAACCTGTCGATAGAATTCTAAACCTTATCAACTTGGTTTATGAATATTAATTTGCGGGACATAGCTTTTGGGTAATCCTAAAATGGCTACAACCACTTACCTATGAATGTTTTAACATCCTAATTAATATGCAGGACACGTGCCGATAAGGTTTATATTGAGTATTTATGATTTTTAATGATAATTCAGTTTGCTCAACACTGCCATTTCCCTTTCCGTCATTTTTGGAAGTTCCTACGTATTCTTCAAGTTTTAACTTCTCCATAGCTTTCTCTCTCTGTGGGCCTGGCTAGTTGAGCAGTGAATTGGCCTCTTCTCAATGCCCCAAGGCATGGCCTGCCTCCACTCCGCCTGACTGCATACACAGCCGTGCACAGGCATGCTGCCAACTGTGTCCTTAGTTTCAGCCTCTCCGTGCTGCCAACCTCCCTTAGCTTCTCTAATGTCCTGCAATGCAGTTTCTCAGAATTAAGGCCACCAGGAAACTTTGCATTTCGGCACAGCCATGATTAAATGTTGAGGCAATATGTGTAATTCTTCTTTAGACAAGTTTTAATACAATATTACTATAAAATCTTAAGCTAATCTTTCAAGAATTTACCATGGTGGCCATATTTACCAACAAGATAGTATAGTTACTACATTTGTTAAAACACTAAAAACCCTGAAAAATTAGAGTCTTTCCCACTAATACACCTTTTATTGTTTTAATCACCTTTTTAAAAGAAAATTTCATACAAAGTAATTGCACATACTTTTTACAAATTAGCTTATGGTTATAAATTATGATGCCTATAAATAGCCTGTTTTTCATTAAAAAAACCATTATTTTCTTCCAACCTCTTATTTAGAAATTGTCAACAAAAGACATAAAATGTGATTTTATATATATATATATATATATATATATATATATATATATATATATATATATATATATATATATATATATATATATATATATATATATATATATATATATATATATATATATAATATAAACTATATTTGTTTGTGTAAAAAATGTTTTAATAAACAGCAATAACTATATATTTGTTTTGGGTGTAATATGGTCCTGAATTTATTTATTTATAAAAACATTTATTTAAAAAAAATTCTTCTATTTATGGGCATTTCTAAAGACTCCGCTGCAGTAAATAATTATACTTTGTGCATTGTGGGCGGTGTGTACAGCTGTACTGTACTTGTTAGTTTATAGTGTAATTTTGGCCAGTGAGTGGCTAACCCTATAGATTTTCTTGAGGTGTTAAAAGTTCATTGCGCATGAACTGTGCTTGCTCTAGCCCATGACCTCTATTTCCTCTGCCCAGGGCTGATCTGTGGGCCGCCTGCCCTGTGAACAGTCCCTGGTCCCTCTAGATCGATATTCATCTGCCTACCATGAGCTATGCTTGACCTGTAAGTGACCTTACCGTGTGTTGAAGCTGTATCTATTACATGGATGGCACAGAACAGTATTTGTTGGCTGAGGTCAATGTAAAAATACATGTTTGTGTGAGTAAAAGTGCACTAATTCTGACTGGTGGAGTATGGCGACTGTGCTTGCCCACAGAACGTTGCATGTTGTTGTGCTAAGCCAAACAATTGGGGGGAAAAGTTCAAAGACATTTGATAGGACAGAGCACCAATAATGTGAGTAGATGAGTGTTTTGTCATGTTTGCGTCTGCAGTAGGCCTCTCTACTGGTGTAGTGATTTCGACTCGCCCTGTTTCCTGCTACAGGCTCATGGTGCGAGCTGCTGTCACCGCTAATTGAACCCCGTAGGTGAAGTAAGGATGGAGGGAGGTAGACGAAGGGAAAAAAAGAGGGAGGAAAGGCTCGTGAGGCTGCAGTGCCCTTGGGGTTTTGGTCCCTGCAAGCCTGCTTCCCTTGGTCTAAATATCTGGCTTGACGCTCCGGGGCTTCCCTCCGTCTCATCTGCTGATAATTGGGTGCTGTAGCCACACAGCACAGTTATGAAATATAGATTTCTCCTATATCTGTGCAGAAAGTGCACATGAAAACCTCCCGGAACTATTAGTCTGAGGTTTACGTTAGAAACCAAGCGCCCCTGCATTATCCACTTTACTTGCTCATAATTCTGCTAAACAAAATGGCAAGACTGCAAAACCGAAACAATACAGACTTTATTGTAAAGTAGCGTCAGGGTTGTAAAGTGGTACAATTAGTCATAGCCGATCCCACATTGTGTTGAGCTGTATATTCTTCCTGCACGTGCCCCTCCAGCCGAGACATTTCTCTGAGCCTCTCCGTAGACCTGGGAACTGAATCGCCACTGGCTCTGTTCGAATTACAGTATGCCAATGTAATGTGCTGGTAAAGCACACCATCCACAAGCCAACGTAGTTTGGCTACAAAGGCTCCTGCAAGGATGCCAAACACTGTGTTTGTTAGCACAGTCATTAAGGAAACTGGTTTTATTTACAGTACATAGGAATTTTTCTTCTTCTTCGTTTTGATTTTTTTCCAGATTTTTTGGGCAATGATAAAAAAAAATATATATATACAAATTATACACATAAACTGAAAGTTTTTTTTTGAGAAAAAAAAAAAAAAAAAAAAAAAAATATATATATATATATATATATATATATATATATATATATATATAATTTTTAATTTAATTTTTTTTCAAAAAAAACTTTCAGTTTATGTGTATAATTTGTGTGTGTGTATATATATATATATATATATATATATATATATATATATATATATATAAAATGACCCTGGATCACAAAACAGTCATAGAGGTAATTTATTAATTGAAAGTTGAATGAATAAGCTTTCCATTGATGTATGGTTTGTTAGGATAGGACAATATTTGGCAGAGATACAACTATTTGAAAATCTGGAATCTGAGGGTGCAAATAAAATCGAAATATTGAGAAAATCGCCTTTAAAATTGTCCAACTAAAGTCCCTAGTAAGTGATATTATGACTAATAATACATTTTATATATAATTACGGTAGGCCATCTGACCAATCAGAGCAGAGTAAGCTCTCAGAAAGGAAGGGTTTAGAGACACTAAACCATTTCAGACACTGTGAGAGAAGAGGTGATGTTGCGATTGCATTTTATGAGATTATTATTATTTTTATTTTTTTACTTTGGATGCATGTCAACCTACAGTATTGTATGACACCTTTAAAACATAATAATGAACCTTTAAAATAGTATAATAGGGGCACTCTAACATTTCAAATTTTCAAAAATTAAAGGGGTGATGAATTGAGAAATCAACTTTCCCTTGAGCTTTTGATATATAAAAGTCATGGTAATATAAGAATATCCTGTAAGTTTTAGAGTTGAAAACGTACTTTTTAGTCAAAGAAAATCTTTTATAGAAACCAGGCACAGCACGATCGTGAGCTTCATCCTTACGTCATCGCGTGCCGAAACACCTCTACAAAACCTCTAATTCAGTAGCCCCGCCCACCGACTCATGTAGCTGATCGGATCACTAGCTAGCAGAAATAAACATGTGGAAGAAGATAAATTATGGAAGAACACAGTCGCTGCATGAGCTTCCTTTGGATCATAATATTAGGAATGTGTGATACTTCATTTATTTTTAATGAAGTTCAAACTTATGTGGGGAAGACTGTACGTGTGTTCGCAATCGCTTCATTTCACTGCACAATCATTTGTAAACAAGTCTCAAGTGCTGGATTTGCAGACACAATCTTGTGCCTTCTATATTGGATCTGACAGGAATGGTGCAACAAACTTATGTGAGCAAAACGTCTTTTTTATATGTAGTAATAGTAGTCTGGGTTGTGTTTTCCAGACGGGCTAACAAAACGTACGACCATCAGCAGAAAATCTTTCTTGATCTGGTTGCGCACGTGTGTGTGTGTGCGCCTACGGTTTGTGCTTATACTGACTGTTGTGCAGGCCATGTTATACAGAAATAATATTCCAATCAATCGTGGGTGGAAGAGAAATAAATCATTCTGTTCACTTGATAAAGATGTTTACGAGCTGTGTGGTTGTGAGAATCTTTGTAGTTGCTGCTTTCAAAATAATCTCTCCATCACTTTAAATGACAGGGGCATAGATATGATAGCGGACATGAAGCTCATTAAATATGCAAATCTTATCCAATCCTAGCCGTGGGCGTTTACTTCCAGGTCTCCAGTGCGGCAGACCCATCAAAACCCAGCGTTCAGGAGAGAGCCTCAAAACCAGTGTAGAAAACAGCCTATTAGTTATGATGTTTTTGAATGTAAAAACCACACAAACGTCATTAGTTGACCTCAGACAACAGTATAAAAAAAATTAAAAAGCCAGTTCATGACACATTTAAGAAAAATAATTTGAATGACTTTTAAGTTTAAAGCTATTACACTAACGTTGAAAAGTTTGGGGTCAAGATTTCCACAAAAATATTAAGCAGCACATCATTTTCAATATTGATAATAAATGTTTCTTGAGTTCTAATTTACCATATTAGAAAAAAAAACTGTTATTTTAAATTATATTTATATTTAAAACTATATTTTACAATATTGCTGTTTTTACTGTATTTTTGATCAAATAAATGCAACCTTGGTCTTTCAAAAACATTTAAAAAACGACCCAAAACATTTGAAGTTTAAAGTTCGTTTTTTATATTTAGTACAAAAGAATAGCTATCATTTGTAACTACCGTTCTTTTTGGATTAATATATTTCCTTACTTTTCCATTCTATGGAGTTTACAAAAACAGCTGAATGGTATTTTTCATTGACATCACAAAGTTAATTTAAATGTGGCTTTTTTCTCATAAATCTACAACATTAGCCACCTATGAGCATACGATGGCTCAGTAGCATCTGACACACACAGGGTTTAGCTTTTCTCCCTCTTCTTATTGGCCTAACGTTACAGTGATTGTGTCATACAGTGATGTATAGATCTTACAGTGGATGCTCTGAATACATTTTCTCAATTTCATTTTCTATGGACCACCAGGGCTTTGGTCAATATCAATTGCAATGCCTGGCTCCAGGCAGACAAATTAATTTCAATTACAATTACCATCGTCGTGACGTTGATTTATAGCGTTGTTTTCTTTCCAGCGCCTTCCCGCTCCCATTAATCACCACTTGCCGGCCCGTATGATCTGCAGTTCATCTACCTGCCAAGCGGGATTGCTCCGCCGAGCATTCCTCCGCCTCACCCCCCGCCAGAGACCACAGGGAATATTAGTGTCCTTAATTCACACTCCATCTTTCCACATTTACTTTCAGCAATGCTAACTTACGGGAATGCTAGCGTGACGTGGTTCTTTGCTTCTCTCGTTACTCCCTCAGTAGATCTTATTGAAACGTATTCTTATAAATGCGTTAATGACATATAAGATGATAAAGAAAAGTAATCTTTTAAAAATCCTGTTTAAAACGTGTCAAGTTCTTAGTTTGTACTCTTTGTTTTCATGTTGTTTTCATATGGTTTTGAAAAATGTCACGTGGTGTGACATCATAACAAAAAACCTTACACTTTGAATACATGTGAGTGCCCACGTCCTGATTTTTAAGTTTTGAATTATTTTTTTATAAATATTACCACATGACATTTTACAACTGGATCTTGTATTGACAAAAAATATCAAATTATCTGATCTTTTAAGATCCTTATTGACTTGACACACAATCATGGAGATCTGCAATGGTCCTTTATATTATATAATTTCCAGTTTTAAATATGTTAATAGAACAAATGCAAAACAAATGCATTATATTATTGAACCAATTAATTGCTTTAAATGGTTGGTTGCGTTACATGTACATTTGCTGTTACTATTCATTCACAAATGTCTCATTTCATGAGACACACACACACAAAATTCCCATTCCCAATTCAACAGCCATCCAGTAAAAAAAAAAAAACTCATTACATATTTATGAGGTTTGGCCATTTTTGTTGCCTCATAAATACTGTATAGATCATGTTATTTTAGAGACACAAGACTGAAAGTGTTTTGCGAAGTGCTACCCTGTCTTAATTCACCATTTGGTTACAATCAGTCTGGTAAAAGCTTTATCTATTTTGGATTGTCTGGAAATGTTAGAGACGCTGTCTGTCGTTTTGTCAGTGCTTCCTCCTCTGTATTTCAGGGTGAGTCAGATGCTCAGACGTCGTCTAAATATGTGAATGGGTGCCATTTCAGGGCAAGCCTAGCTGGGCAGCCGCTGACATGACTGTGTTCGCAGAGTTCAAATTTGTCCCCACGGCTTGGCAGCTGCCGCCGGATCCTGCCGTGCTCTCCCGCAGTCATCCTGTCTCAAACGTCACGTGAAGAGTGGAAACTGCGTACACATTTGCCGGCACCCCGACAGTTTCCAGAAAAGGCTGTGATTCAGGCCTCCAATAAAACGAAATGCTGTGGTTCAGCCTGGACAGATTGAAAGTCTGTTTGGACAACATTTTGATTGTCCTGTTTTGGGTGTTGTGGGAAGCAGATTGGGTTTCATCCAGTACTGGAAACTAAACATTAAACGCATAACTGGAGTAATCTGTCAGAGGACAAATTTACTCCGGATAAAGTTATGATAATCCTTAAAGGTTAATTCTAGCGTGTTAATGTTTGCCTATTTGCAGGCAGGAGAAAGAAAGGCTCATTCAATTTATGGTTACAAAGACCTTGGATCATCTTCCAAAATTAAGTTAAATGGTAAATACTCAAAAGAATTTCTTCCTGGAAAGAACTGTTAACTAACTTGCCAAACTCCCTCTTCTTTTCCGATATATTACTTCCTTGTCATCTTAAATCATCAAAATAGATTCCAGTGAACTTTTAGTTATGAACACCTGGTTTTTCTTACTTTGGCTAAAGATGATGAAAACTACAGTTGGATCAGGTGTCACCTGAGCAAGGGGTTTACAAGTGCGTAAGATTTGCCCAGACCTGAGCTAAACGTCCCAAACAATGTTTGTCTTTCTGTATGTTAATAGGTTTATAAAGATAATCATCCACTGTTTTAGAAGGTGGTAATCATGTCTCTTCATCCTTGATGATGGTTTCTCTCAGACTCTTGTGCTGTTTTCGGTTGAAATTAGGCCTTTTTTATTTATTATGTTATGTCTAATATGTAGTGTGTATATAGTGTATATACACCGATCAGGCATAGCATTATGACCTAATATTGCGTTGGTCCTGTTTGCTGCCAAAACAGCCCTGACCCATCGAGGCATGGACTCCACTAGACCCCTGAAGAGTTGCTTTGGTATCTGGCACCAAGATAGCAGATATATAAGTCCTGTAAGTTGCGAGTTGGGGCCTCCATGGATTGGACTAGTTTATTGAGCACATCTCACAGATGCTCGATTGTAGTCACGGATTGTTGATTGAGTTCTAGGTAATTTAGAGGCCAAGTCAACACCTCAAACTCGTTGAACTCCTCCAACCATTCCTGAGCCATTTTTGCTTTATGGCAGGGCCCATTATCCTGCTGAAAGAGGCCACAACCACCAGGGAATCCTGTTTCCATGAAAGGATGTACATGGTCTGCCACAATGCTTAGGGAGGTGGTATGTGTCAAAGTAACATCCACATGGATGGCAGATTGGCAGGACCCATGTTTTCCCAGCAGAACATTGCCCAAAGCATCACACTGCCTCCGCCAAATTGCCTTCTTCCCAAAATGCATACTGGTGCCAGGTGTTCCCCAGGTAAGTGACATACACCCACCCAGCCATCCACATGATGTCAAAGAAAACGTGATTCATCAGACCAGGCCACCTACTTCCATTGCTCAGTGGCCCAGTTCTGATGCTCACCTGCCCACTGTTGGCACTTTTGGCAGTGGACAGGGGTCAGCATGGGCACCTGACTCGCCTGTGGCTTTGCAGCCCCATACACAACAAACTGTGATGCAATGTGTATTCTGAATAGACTGGATAAACCCAGCCCGATCTGCCGGCAATTTGATTTCACGATGTTCATTTTTCTATACTGCTTCCGTTAAAAATCTGGGGGGACCAATCACAAACTGGCTTATTCACCTGGTTCACTATTGGTGGGTTTAACCTGATGACGATAGAGAAGTCAGAGCAAGCAGCTTTTTGTTTACATTCAAAACGGCATTCATTCATTATACAATATGTAATGATGCCATTAAAAATGTATTTAGGCATCACAATATGGCCTTAAAAATTATCACAATATAATTTTCAATATCAGTTGATATCGATAAATATCAGAATATCTTTAAAGTTTAAAGGCATATTTTTGCTCCTGAGTCAAAGATGTAGAAAACACACAGTTAACTGTGGTTTTAAACTATCCTTTATTGTCAAAAAATGACAACAACTTCCCAAACAGGTGAACAATTTATTACAACTGAGGTAGATTTATTTATTAAAATCTTAACTGTGGTCAGCAATTTTTAAGACAAACAATTATGAAAGCGATGTACAAGTCCGATGTTTTAGTGATTATAGTTGGTAACATTAGCACCCACTACAAGTTACAAGGTGATAAGCCTGTGTGTGAATGTAGTTAATGGAGGTTTACCGCTGTGTTGGGCTCAATGCTATATGGAAGAACTGTGAAGAAACAAGATCATTTAAAGGTGCACCAGAATGATTTAAAACAATATATTAAAGGTCCCGTTCTTCGCGATTCCATCTTTCAAACTTTAGTTAGTGTGTAATGTTGCTGTTAGAGCATTAATAATGCATGTAAAATTTTAAAGCTCAAAGTTCAATGCCAAGCGAGATATTTTATTTAACAGAAGTTCCCTTTCAAAGCCTACAGCGAACGGCCGGTTTGGACTACAGCAGGAAGTGCAGGGATGTAATGACGTCACTAGAACCGTTTGTTGACTAACCCTCCCGCCCACAAGAACACGCAAAAAAGGGGGCATGGTCTTGTTGCTCTCCCATGTGGAGAAGAGCGTGCATTCTGCGCTTGCATCTCCCCGTTATGGTAAGAGGCGGGACCTTTCCGGGCAAATTGCGCTAAGCTGTTGTCCAATCACAACACGGGAAGTGCTGGCCCAATCAGAACTCGTTACGTATTTCTGAAGGAGGGACTTCATAGAACAAGGAAATCATCAGGCTGTTTTTAGGACAGAGGAAACAGCGCTGTACAGATAAGTCAATTGTGTGAAAAATACTGTTTTTTTACACGCGAAACATGAACTCATGTTATAGTGCACACTGTAAACATAATCAAAGCTTCGAAAACACGCGAAGAATGGGACCTTTAAATTGTTCTCTGATATCTATATACAGTGTATGTGGCTTATTTAAGGGCAAAATTTGTCCAGATACAGTTTTACAGGTCCATTTACAACCCTAGAAATTGTCCCTAGGATGCATTACATAAGACATTTAATATTTAGTCCTAATTGAAACATGCCTTCAGAGCATTACTCTGTTTTTGCCTTATTTGGAAGAGTCATGAATATTAATGCAGAGTTCTTCTCTGATTGGCTTATTTCAGCAGCTCACAGCACACAGCAGTTCAGTAAAGTGGCTCGTGAGTCCTGACCGTCCTGACAGAACACAGACTGAATGACACTAAGCAGAACATCTCAAATGGAGATTGCTAAAATGCAGTCTACTTGTTTATTGGTGTTTTCAGATCATCTGCACCGCGCGTGAGAGAGAGCTGGCGTGCATATGGTTGCCAGATTGGACATGTTTCGGTAAAATACCGGATAGTATTCTTTTCACAGAAAAGCTGTGTTTGGGAGATTTAAATTACGAAAATCTGGCAACCGCATGACTGATCTTCTTTCTCAAACCAAAACTAGTGATGACTCGTCTTTTTTTGTCAACAATATTGCATGTTTATATAAGGTTAGTCACAATGTAGGCTAACGTTACGCAGTTACTGTGATACAGTGTACTTGGAAATACAAGTATGCAGGATCGAGTGAACGATCTGTAAGAAAAGTATCTGTGTACTGTATTTAGTGGCCTTTGTGTGTCTTTACTTGCATTTTATGAGGACATGATTTGGTTTATGGACTATTGTATGCGACCAGACCTTAGAGGTAGCAAGCAAAACGGTTTTGCACGTCAGACTAGTGTAATGTTATACAACAGAGAACAGCAATGGAGTAACCATTAGCGCATTTGAATGACGAAGCACGCGATCATGTGGTTTACTGATGTTTACTCATGCGAAGGTAGCCAATAGCAGAGACATTTGAAGCCGTTTTACTCATCAGCTGCTTCCAAAGCAGGACCGAACCTTTATCGCTGGGACCGCTCCGTCAAAAACACACTTCTTTGGTATGATTTGGTGAAGTCCTGTGACAGCAGTGGCGTGTAAATCCACGTTGAGACGCGACTGAAACGATGTTGTGAAGCTTCCCGTCATTTCTGCGTTCAAATCGGTTCAAATGCAGCGCTGCCTTCCCGGAATGCTGTGCTGAAGCATTGAAGTCGCTCGACGTCACCCATAGAGCACGGTGCGCGACATAAGTCTTCACGGAGGACTGGATCTGCACCTGAGAGACTGTTTACGGCGTGCATTTCCTCTCTCTCGTCACGCGCGCGCACCCTACCGGGAGAAGAGCCCGTACGGCCCATACAAGGACCTTCCGTTCTATTAACGTCAAGTAGACCCATACTCGAAAAAAACTCTCCGAAACGTGTGAGAAACCGGAAGGAGTATTTTTGACACAGAAATACTCTATCAAACGTCCAACATTAGTTTTTGAAACTGACTATGTTTAGGATGGGAATCCAAGTCTTTAACAGTGTAAAAAAGCTCAGTATGCATGAAACAGCATTTCATTCCCCCCCCCCCCCCCCCCCCCCCCCTTTAAGACTCACACAAACTGATGTCCATGTACTGAACTCTTATTATTTCACTATGGCAAGGTTAATTCAATTTTTCATTCTAGGTCACCTTTAATAATTAAATTCCGTGTGGCAGTACACGCACGTCGCTCTGTTTTATGTCTGTTTTCAGTTACTGTGACTGTAAACAACACCGCGTGCAGCACTCAGAAGTCCGCTCTGCAATACGCATGCGCAGCATTACACGTAAGCATTATATCGAGAATTTATCAAACTGTTGTTATCGTTTTATCGAAGAAAATTATATTGTGATAATAGTCGTTTTATCGCCCAGCCCTACAACATTATAATGTACAGTATAAAAACTGGATATTTATTTGGAGCATCTGAAGATTACATTTTTTTAAAGGATTAGTTCACAAAAAGAAAATTATCCCATGATTTACCATGTTATTTACTCAAGCCATCCTAGGTGTATATTCTTCTTTCTGATGAACACTAGTTACATTAATACATATCCTGACACTTCCAAGCTTTATTTTAGACGGAGCCATACATTGAGAAAAAAAGAAGTCCATACATCCATCATAAACATACTTTTATGTTACTAAAACTTCTTTTAAACTACCAACAAAGGCCTTCTGAAGCGAATCAATGGGGTTTTGTAACAAAAATATCCATATTTTAAACTAAAATATCTAGCTTCCACCAGACCGCTTTCCGCTATGTTTTGTCTAAATACATTAAAAATAAAGCCCCAAGAAACTAAAATCATCATTTTAAATGCTACCAATTAATTTATGCATTACAACATTGTAATGTACAATTTCAATAGAAGATATTCAGTTTGATATTTGTTAAATATTGAAGTGTTATCAAATTATTTGTGTTAAAAGACATTCTCTAAAACATGGAGCTGTGCTGTTCACGCAACCCCAGTTCAAATAAGTGTCATTTCCATATTTGTGTCATTTGCTGACTTCATCTATTAAAGCAGCCAAAGAAGCAGACCGCCTCTAATGAGTGAAATCTGGCGGTCAGTCAGCCTGTCCGTAAGAGAACTGTATGCAGCTCACTCAAGGCTGGATTGGTGTTTCTTCAGAAAGTGCAGCTTCTCCACAATGCTGGTCCGATGAAAGCAGAAGAGAGCTATCGATCGGGTTCTGGGGGGAGGATGGCCTGTGGTGTAAGTGAGGTAGAACTGCTGAAGAGTGAGAGGAGAACTAGAGGGGTTCTTAGGTCCTCTAAGGGCAGATGAGGAGGGATCTGGGGGTGCATCAACCCCCTCTTCTCTCTCTACCACTCTAGTCTACTTCCACAGGGCTTCAGGATGTGCAGTGTAGTGTTGCTGATGAGAACTGTTGGAGCGGAGCTTAGTGGCTGAAGGTCAGAGAAACGTGCCCACATTCTCAAAACACACACTAGCTCCCAAGTTGGGCTAAAGTCTTGAAATATGACTCATTTTATTTCACAAGTTCACAGGCAAGTGTAGTTAAATGGTCCAAAACACGTGATGGACCATTGAGCAGAAGCTGAAGCTATTATCCATTGGGCTAATATTTTGAAGAATTTCACCTCTCTTCATAGGTCAGTGATACTGGGTGAATTGTTAGGGGACTTAAGTCCCCAATCAAAAACATATTTAAACATGTAGTATTTAAATTTTAGAAGTCTTTAAAGTTAGTTTGCATGCATGTCTATGGTGCTCACAATCTTTAAGGTTACGTCTTGTACAGTTAAGATAAATTGTAAAATCTTTAAATGCCACAGATGAATTTAGTCATTACAACATTATAATGTAAAGAATGAAAAATGGATGTTTATTTTGAGAGCTAAGGATTGCATTCATTTTACAGTGTTATTTGTCACGGTGTGTTTGGGTTTTGTTCATGTCTCTTATTTTGTCATGTGTTCCTGCCATGTGCTCCATTAGGCTTGTTTTACTGGCGCTGCACCAGCCCTGTCCCAAATGGCACCCTAAACCCCCACGGTCTTCCTTTTGAGTCTGCACTTTCATGACGTAATGCTGCTTTGACTGCTGGGTAAAGCCCTCTGTGTAGCTTGCGAACTTTCGGGCTCAGCTGAAGCCCGCAAAGGAGGCGCTCACGAGTACCCTTCTTTAAGCCTAAATGACGAATGGGACACCGACACTCCAGTCTTGTAGACCGAAAGTGCACATGAAGTTTTGCCAATGAAGTTCATTCGGGACGGGGCCATTGACCAATCGGCGGTTGAAGCAGTGCATGCTGGTTAGTAATTTTGTCTGACTTGAGGCAGCAGCTGAGTATAAAAAACTGATTTGTGTCGAGACAAACGACAGCCAATTCTGTCAAAGCTGACGTGAGGTTTCTTCCGGCGGCAATATTTGAAATGTTTTATTAATCTTTGGCGGATGGACTTGACGTTACTGATCGCTTTTCTTAACACAAATCAATGGTTTGGCCTTGGAACACTTGGAATATTTGTACTTTCTGAATAAATTGTGCCTGCAGTCGTATCTGCCTGTTATATCCTGTCCTATAATACACAAATGGGTAGGTTTAGGGAAGAGTTTAAGTTGCGCGTTCAAAATGTGTCTGAATGTGTGTGTGTGATTGTGTGTGTATGTGTGTCCACAAGGTTAATGGATTTATAAACATACAATTTTTATTTGAAAATATAAAAATTCAGAATATTTCTTGTGATTTGGTAGGTTTAGGGGTATGGCAGTGTAGGGGATAGAATGAAACGACATTGATAAACACCCTAAAAAGCGATTATGCGTCTTGATAGCATGCCAAAATGGCATACGAATTGGCGTGTCATACATACGCCATTTCAGGAGATGAGTCTGCATCTAATACAGTATTTATACGCTGTATTAGAAACACCTTCACTAATGTCGAACACACCTTTAGATGTGGGTTCTCAGTTCAGTTCTGTCATTGGTTTATTGCTTTGATTGTTCACAGCTGTGTCTTGTTTAGTCATTAGCCTCTGTTTATTTAAGCCCTCAGGTTTGCCCTGGTCCTTGTCGACTAGTGTATTGTTTCGTAAATCACTGTTGGTGAGTTTTTTGTTTGTTTCTTCAAGTCTGTGTCAAGTCAAATCTGTTCAAGTTAAAGGGTTAGTTCACCCAAAAATGAAAATTCTGTCATTAATTACTTACCCTCATGTCGTTCAACACCCGTAAGGCCTCCGGTTTGGCAACAAAAACTATTTTCGTCGCTTCATAAAATTATTTTAGAGCCACTGCAGTGAGATGGGCTTTTAACGACATCTGAGCCATCTGATGGCTCAAATTAAAATATCTTAATTTGTGTTCCGAATGTGAACGAAAGATGAACAGAGATTTTAGGGTGAACTAACCCTTTAGAGTCATTGTTTGGTATCTGTTCACATTGTAAATAAACTGCATTTGGGTTCACTTCAACTTGCCTCCAGTGGAAGAATGTTACATTATTAAATTATTATTTTAATTATAATTATGCATTAGATGTCAAACTTAATGTAAAAATAAAGGAAATGAGCATGCACAATTAAATGCTGATTAATAAGGCAATTCAATACTGATATCCAATATTGTCAAATGAACGATATAGTACAGTTACACTGTGAATCCTTTAGATTGCGCAGATGCTCTAACACATAAAGCATTGCATTAATATGATAGATAAGCAGTTATGAAGTCACTGTGTGATAGACCTTATGTCGAGATTGCAGACCTTATGAGTCTGTATTGTGGAGTCTGCTATTCCTCCATTAGCCTTTTCAGCAATTTAATTATAGAGGGAGAAGTGATTGAGTTGACTGAAACCGAATTACCTCACTCATCTGTGTGGCAAGACCAAAACATTTTGCACACATTGTGAGTTAATGCATAGATTTACCTGCAGTGCCCTTTCTGATATTTTCCAATATCACGTAACTCTATGGAACATCTCTGCTGGCGTGACCAGCCTGTGGAGCCAATGTGCCCCGGGGGACAAATCGGCCTGGGCGGCGCGCTAATTGAAACGTGTCGGCGACTCATTGACGTCTTGGCTCTTGTTTCAGGGCTATTTCAAACCACAATGCTGATTGCTGGTTTCAGATCATGGAGGGAAAAATCAATACGGCCTGAGAGATCAGGAACTACTCTTTGCAGGTTTAACTCTTGCTGTTACAGCATACAGATCGGCCAACCATCACAAAAATAGTCCTATTTGAACAATACATAGACTTTTAGTTCTTCATTCAAGAAAGATTTTTTAAAGAAATGTTCTGAAGTATGTAAATCTTAAAGGGTTAGTTCAACCAAAAATTAAATGTATGTCAATAATGACCCTAATGTTGTTCCACACCCATAAGACCTTCATCTTCAGAACACAGTTTAAGATATTTTATATTTATTCTGAGAGCGTACACACTTTACCCATGTCCAGAAAGGGAATAAAAACACCATCAAGTAGTCCATATGTGACATCAGTTGCTTAACTAGAATCTCTTTAAGCATTGAAAATACATTTTGGTCCAAAAATAACAAAACTATGACTTAATCAGCATTGTCTTCTCTTCCCTGTTTGTTTTCAAACCTCAAATAAAGAACGGTCATGAATCGGCATATTGATTCATGATTTGGATTGATCCGAATCATGAATCAATACGCTGATTTCTGGACATGAACAGTAGTGTTTTCTGGACATGGACAGTATAGTGTGTATACACTTAGATACGCTATTGGACTAAATGTAAAATATCTTAAACTGTGTTCTGAAGATGAACGGAGGTCTTATAGGTGTGGAACCTGTAAGACCATTAATGACATCAGTTTCATGTTTGGGTGAAATAACCCTTTAAATATCATTATAAATTATAATAGTAAATATTATTCCTAATCCAAAATGCAATGCTTTTGTATGTTATATGAAGCCACTCTTATGTGTATGTTTTAAAAAATGCATGCAATCTTTTTTTTCTTTTTTTATCCATAAATATCTAAATATTTTTCAGCCCATGATCAAGTTTCTTAAGTCTTATTCTACTGGTTATCTCAAAATAATCCTGCACACTTCAGCTGTTGGTGTGGCCTAAATAAATGGCCTGTGAATGCAATTTTGTGGAGGGCTAACTGTTAGCTTTCTTTGATGCCCTCCACATATTGTTGGACCTTTTGTAAAATGGATTGCAGATGAGATAAGGAATAATTTATGTTCCTTTCACAGCCTGGCACAAGCATAGTATGACAATTGTGTCAATAATGCAAACTCTTTTATTTTCTTTCTATTTAAAGCATGTTTATCATGTATTTAAGATCATGTATAAAGGATGTATTTAAGCTATGCAGGCAAATGTTTAGCTATCACTGACCTACTAACTTTGGAATCAAAGTCATGATGACATCTGTGAGTATTTACAGTTTAAATAAGTCACAAGTAGACCATGTGCTAACTGTGATGTCAATGTCTAGGTCTACAGTGATGGCAGAATTAGACATTAAAGGTGTCATGAACTGGCTTTAAAAAAAAATTATACTGTTGTCTGAGGTGATGTTTGTCAACTTATGTTTGCATGGCTTTTACATTCAAAAACATCATAATGAATAAGTAATAGGCTATTTTTTAGCATGGTTTTGAGGCTCTCTCCTGGAACGCTGGTGTTTATGGGTGTGCCGCATTGAAGACTTATAAGTAAACGCCCACAGCTAGGACTGGGTACGATTTGCTTATTTAATGAGATTTGGCTCCCCTGCAAAGTACAAGAGGGGAATATGCGTGTGGAGAAATGGTAACCAGAATAATTCATCTCACAGGGCTCGCAAAACGTCTTTATCAAACAAACAATAATTTATCTCTTATCCCCCCACGATTGATTGGAATGTTATTTTTGTATTACATGGCCTGCCCGGTCGGTGGATATAAACACATAGCCCCGGGATGTTGGAAATGAAACATGCAATTTCTTCCCCACGTGAGCTGGATCTTCATTAAAAATAATGTTCATCCATGCATTCATAATGTTGGAATCTAAATTAAGCTTATGCAGCATGTTTATTGCTTGGAAGTTGGATCCGGTTTGGCTCTATGTAGGCCTATGTCATGTTAGGCATGAGTTGGTGAGCGGGGCTACAGAATCAGGCGTTGTTCTTATTCTGTTGAGGCGGTGGTTCACCACACGATGACGTCAAGGTGTGGCATATTCTAATATCGATCGTTTGCTGGGCCTGGTGTCAAAAAAAGCTTTTCTTTGACTAACAAAGACGTTTTCAGCTCTGAAACTTGCAGGATATTCTTAGCCTGACAAGCCAGACCCACATCAAGATGTTGGATCTGGGAACTCACCATTGACAGGGCTCAATCCAAGGGGTGGGATAAACGGTTGTCTTTCAAACTCCCTCTGCCCTCAATTGGTTAGTGCTACAACCAACCAGAGCAACGTGAAGTGGAGCTAGTTATTTAGTCACAACTTCCAAAATATATTAAGCAGCACAACATTGATAATGATTCTAAATGTTTCTTGAGCACCAAATCTGCATATTGGAAGGATTCCTGAAGGTTTTTTAATGTAACTAATTTGTACAATTTTAAAATAATAATTTTACACTGTATTTTTAATCAAATAAATGCTGCATTGGTGAGCATATATATAAAGTTCTTTCATAAACTGTAGGATATGGATGCATATTACTTTAGGAATGGTCAAGTGTTTAGAGAAGGAAATGGAAGAGCTTTTGTTGCTTCTAATGGTGTTGACAGCTTCAGACACTGGGCTAAAATCAGTATCCTCCCTGGCCGCCCACCCGTCCAACTCGGAAATAAATCCCATGTGGTAGCTTGGGCTGCCAGTTGGGATCACAGACTGCCTCCATGGCCTCTAGATCTCCAGAGAACAGAGGAGGGCGCCGACACGACAGCACAAACCTGAGGAGGCGCGCAGGGTTTTACATTACACATCATCACTTTACTGGCGCTGCATGAGCTGGCAACTGAGATCCCGAAACTCGCTGTGGAGAGTCCTTTTAAAATCCAGTAGAATTCTTCTTTTATGAGAACCCGTAGAAAATGCAGATGAAGGAATAACATTAGGCTTTATACAGTACTAGTTGACAGAATACATACTGTTTTCACTGTCATATTACTAATAATAATAATTTAATGTAAAATGTTTAACTTATAAAATTAGTAATTAAATAATCATTATAACTTACGTTTGATATTTACCTCTCTTAATTGTCTTAATAGTATCCAGGTTTTTTTAAGACTTTATACTGACACCTGTTGGCCTGGATGCATGAAATGTATTTAACTGCTGTAGCTTCACACACACACATTTCCCATTTTCTTATCGCATGTATTTATTTATTATTAGGAGCTCAGCCAATTGCATGAAACAGCTATTCATGTGATGCAAACATGGCAGAGTCCATGAGTGGGCGACCTGCTCTATGTAGAAAACGAATAAAAAAATAATTTTGTCTTTATTTCATGTAAACATCTTTTAATTATATTTCTCAAAAGCACTGCTATTTTCTTATTTGTAAAAGTTTTTAAATTAGAATTGCATTACCTGCTAAACCTTTAATTACTCTCATAGCATTTTTCACTGTTTTAATGGTGATGATGTAGAGAGACGCTGTTTTTTTTTTTCTTCCAATATGGGCAGGACTATATATTTCTCTGCTCATGTCTGAAAGGCTGGCTCCAAGCTTTAGGGGTGGGCTCTCGCTCTCTGATGGTTTTCCAGTGAGTATTTGTCAGGTCAGACTGTGCACCGCCCGGCGGTCTCCGCTCCTCTCCCCGGGTTATTTATTACCTCTCTCCCCCGCCGGCAGTGCTGTGGCTCCGGGGCCGCTGCCAACAACGGCGCGGAGGCGGGGTCGACTGCAAGGGGGTTCTCTACATCCGACAGGACTGGCATCGACCTACACTATAAGAGAATATGGAGAAAACAAAGTTATTGACATGTATTACACTAAGGAATCAGTTTAATTGGCAGATCAACAGAAAACTTCAAAAGCAGCATTTTACTGGAAGTGGAATAGCTTTAAATTAGTCAATAATTTTAAATATTTGAGATATTCAAAAGTGCGTGCTTTATTTTTTGTTTTTCTGTTCATGTACTAAACATATAATACATATGCTTTAGTTTCAAATAATGTTTAGGTCAGACCTGCATTTAAGATGGGCCTACTGTTGTCATTTATAAAATGAGAAATTATTTGAGGATGTATTAAAAAATAGCCTGAAAGCAATAATAAGGCCTCCTAAATATTACTTGGAGCTTACAGACTGAAATGCTTCAGAACGGTTATTAATCAGTGAATCGATCAATGGTTCGGATCGCCAATGTCACGTGATTTCAGCAGTTTGGATTGCTTGTCAAACTGCTGAAATCACGTGACATTCGCGATCCAAATCATTGATCAATTCACTGATTAATAACAATTTGAATATTTATTTAAGGAACACGGAAGAGAAGACAATGCTAAATAAATTCATAGTTTTTGCTAGCCTAGAGTGTTTAATCTATCAACAAGCTCTGTTTCACCTTCATTGCTCTGGTTGGTTGTAGTGTGCAGAGGGAGTTTGAAAGACAACTGTTTATCCCGCCCCTCGGATTGAGCCCTGTCAATGGTGAGTTTCCAGACCAAACATCTTGATGTGGGTCTGGCTTGTCAGGCTAAGTTTTTGCTATTTTTGGACCAAAATGTATTTTCGATGCTTCAAAAGATTCTAATTAAACAACTGATGTCACATATGGACTACTTTGATGTTATTTTTATTAGCTCTCTGGACATGGACAGTAAAGTGTGCATTGACTGCAAATTATCTGGGACTAAAATATAAAATATCTGAAACTGTGTTCCGAAGATAAACAGAGGTCTTACGGGTGTGGAACAACATTAGGGTGAGTCATTAATGACATTTCATTTTTGGGTGAACTGACCCTTTTTTTTCAGATGGTACATTTTATTTATGTAACTTATATTTTGGCTATGTAGTTATGGGCATGTGAAAGATTTAATATCAACTTTATATAATAAAAACAGAGAACTTGCTTGATGCGTGTTGTGAAAACCATTTCATGCACTGTGTGA
The DNA here is from genome assembly GCF_024679245.1 of Pseudorasbora parva. Classification (NCBI taxonomy): domain Eukaryota; kingdom Metazoa; phylum Chordata; class Actinopteri; order Cypriniformes; family Gobionidae; genus Pseudorasbora; species Pseudorasbora parva. Next base: position 22,949,432 of record NC_090177.1, on the reverse strand, counting down.
GTGGGTGGCACTTTCATTTTGATGAGCAAGAGGAAGATGCCACAGGACTTGTTCTGCTGAACTGTTGATAATGTGGGGGCTGAAAGTTCAGGGGAAGCCGTCCTGAACCTAAAATGTGGGCTGATCGCTACGTTGTCATCTGTAAATTTAGGGGAACCCCTCCTTCATAAATAGTGCACTTTGAGTACCTCATGAGTCACCAGTGGTTATAATGTAGAAGAGAGTGGGAGTGAGGGGGCAGGGTATCCCCGTGGGGGATCCTCACACTTGGGGTTTCAGGGATCTCCTGAGGTTTATGAGAACCTTTGGCCTTTAGGTTGTTTCCAGTTTTCTTGTGATATGTCTTTGTGGGGGCAATTTTGATTTCTAGATTGAAATGGTGCACAGAAAGTCTTATAGATTATAGTCAATGTGATTAGTAATCAATCTTATATTATTCCACTAAGCTTTATTTGTTTTTAAGACTGGGTATATTTTTCAACAACAACAATATTAATGGTATTTACCTTAAAATATTTGGGAAGTTTAAAATATATAGTTATTTCATTTTAAACATGTTTTACATTCGGCAACACCAAGAGAACCCTTTTTGAGAGATTAAAAATGATTTCAACAGGTTATTGCTGCTAAAACATTCAGTGGCAGCTTTTTGACTGTGGATTTTCTTACATCTACAGTGAGGAAAATAAGTATTTGAACACCATTGTAGGTGCATGTCCACTGTGAGAGACATAATCTAAAAAAAAAATCCAGAAATCACAATATATGATTTTTTACTTATTTGTATGATACAGCTGCAAATAAGTATTTGAACACCTGTCTATAGGCTAGAATTCTGACCCTCAAAGACCTGTTAGTCTGCCTTTATTAGTCTCCACTCCATTTATTATCCTAAATTAGATGCACCTGTTTGAGGTCGTTAGCTGCGTAAAGACACCTGTCCACCCCATACAATCAGTAAGAATCCAACTACCATGGCCAAGACCAAAGAGCTTTCCAAAGACACTAGAGAGAGACAAAATTGTACACTTCCACAAGGCTGTAAAGGGCTACTGGGAAATTGCCAATGAGCTTGGTGAAAAAAGGTCCACTGTTGGAGCGATCATTAGAAAATGGAAGAAGCGAAACATGACTGTCAATCTCCCTCGGACTGGGGCTTCATGCAAGATCTCACCTCGTGGGGTCTCAATGATCCTAAGAAAGGTGAGAAATCAGCCCAGAACTACACAGAAGGAGCAGGTCAATGACCTGAAAAGAGCTAGGACCACCGTTTCCAAGGTTACTGTTGGTAATGCACTAAAACACCGTGGTTTGAAATCATGCATGGCACGGAAGGTTCCCCTGCTTAAACCAGCACATGTCCAGGCCCGTCTTAAGTTTGCCAATGACCATTTAGATGATCCAGAGGGAGATGGGAGAAAGTCATGGGGTCAGATAAGACGAAAATATAACTTTTGGGTCATAATTGCACTAAACGTGTTTGGAGGAAGAAGAATGATGAGTACCATCCCAAGAACACCATCCCTACTGTAAAGCATGGGGGTGGTAGCATCATGCTTTGGGGTGTTTTTCTGCACATGGGACAGGGTGACTGCACTGTATTAAGGAGAGGATGACTGAGGCAGTGTATTGTTAGATTTTGGGGAATAACCTCCTTCCCTCAGTTAGAGCATTGAAGATGGGTCAAGGCTGGGTCTTCCAACATGACAATGACCTGAAGCACACAGCCAGAATAACCAAGGAGTGGCTCTGTAAGAGGTTCTAGTGTGGCCTAGCCAGTCTCCGGGCCTAAATCCATGTTTCTCAGCAACAGTCCAGAAACCTGACTGATCTAGGGAAGATCTGTGTGGCAGAGTGGGTCAAAAGCCCTCCTGCAGTGTGTGCAAACCTGGTGAAAAATTACAGAAAACGTTTGACCTCTGTAATTGCAAACAAAGGCTACTGTACCAAATATTAACATTAATTTTCTCAGGTGTTCAAATACTTAGTTGCAGCTTTATCATACAAATAATTAGTTAAAAAATCATACATTGTTATTTCTGGATTTTTTTTATTATGTCTCTCAGAGTGGACATGCACCTACGATGACAATTTCAGACCCCTCCATGATTTCTAAGTGGGGGAACTTGCAAAATAGCAGGCTCAAATACTTATTTACCTCACTAACAATTAGGCCAAATGCTGATAAAACCATTAAAGAAAAACAATTGAAAGTAGTGTTGTAAATGTGTAAATAAATGGCAGTGTTTTATGTAAATAGCCAATAACTGTAAGATTAGTTTTCAATTCTATTTTGTTTGAGAGAAAAGTGGATTCAGCTTCCCAGTGGTACATCTTACCGCCACCCTGTTAGTTTTGTAACTTTGTCAATCCATTTTTCTGTAGAGTTCAGCAACCACTGCCTCCATGATTTTGCAGCATGGCTTGATGACTTAAAGTTCAAGATTATATCAGATTAAAGACTCATAATTGGCATTTCCAGCAACTGTCACCAATAAAAACAAAATGTCACCCTGAGAAAAACAAGTTAACACACGGGACTGATACAATGCAGTAACCAGTAAATAGCATGCATACTGTAAAACACTCCACTGTATGTAACTGACGACAAAAATAAGAAACATAGATGGCTTACAGTGATCTTTTTTTCTGTTGCATAACATTCTTTTTCTGGGTATGGTATCTTGTAGCCTACAGTTACATACAAGCCAACAAATCGTTTTTTTTTTTTTTTATTTAACATAAATTCACCGTGACTGATTAAAGGTAACCACATAACTGGGTGCCAATGGAAAATAAAACATAAATCAAATGATTACTTTGAACTTTATGCTGTGACTGGAAATTGTGACGCAACCTCGGCCGTCGCGGACCCCCTTCCGCGCGCTCACGCTCGCGCTGCCTCCGCTGTTTAAATGGGCCAAGTTTGAGAAGCGGCGGAGAGTGCAAATCTTGTTTGGTCTGGGTCTGTGAACTAAAGCGTGACTTCAGCGACGTATTAGGGGTTAAAAGAAAGAACGAGGGAGAGAGAAAAAAACAACAAAACCCAAAGTCCCATTAGCGCCAGGCATCATTTGCGATCGAAAAGGCGCACATAGATAGCATAGCCTAATTATTTCTATCCTCGTCGGATATGAAAATGCTCCGAGCCAGTCTGGCTCACTACCCACTGTGCATGTACTACTGAACTTTTACGTGATCTACACTACATATACACGGTTTAGTGTGCGTTAAAACATCCGAGTTGAATGGTGTCCTCATTAGTTTCTGGACAAAAATAAACTTAGCACTGGAGTTGATGCAGGAAATAAACATAGCGAAGTTGCCATAGTGATTATTTTGAAGGAAACGCGGGATAAACAATCATTAAGCATTGAGCACGCTCAGCGTTAATATCTGGCGGAGATGTCAGGCATTAGTCCGATTAGATGTGGTGGGCAGGAGCGCGGGGAGACCCGTCATGCGAGCAGTGCACTGAGGAGAAGAGTGAAGTGGTGAATGGCTGAACTTAAGCGCTCTGCTGTCAGCCAGCGACGCGGGAGTCGTGCGTAAACACACCGGTGCGCCTGGAACTCCGCGAAGAGGGACACAAGTTGGACGCATGAACTGCTAATCACACGTTACCGGCGCTCCGCTTCGGGTAACATGCCTGCCATCAAAAAGGAGAGACTGGATGGAGAAGACATGGCATTAGCCGCCTTCAACCAGCCCGAATACCTGGCCCCTTTAAATGCCACCGCTATCCCCGTGGTGACCCCTCATCCGCCGCCGTACGATCACATTTTCGCCCATCATCAGCGCGCGTACTTGGGCTTTCGCGACACCGCGCTGCATCAGCAGCACCTTCACCACCACCCGGACGACTTCATGCTGGAGAGCTTCTCGTCTATCCCGGACTTTCAGCCGTTTTTCGACAACGGGGAGCCTTGTATCGAAGTGGAATGCGGGGAAAACAAAGCACTACTGTACATTAACAAACTGTGCCAGGGCAGCAAAGGGCCCTCCATCAAATACCGGGCTGAGTGGCTCACCCCAAACGAGTTCCAGTTCGTGAGTGGAAGAGAGACAGCCAAAGACTGGAAACGGAGTATTAGGCACAAAGGTAAGTCAACGGCGCGTGCAGCCCAGTGGATATTACTTTTTGAAACAAGGGTTCATTTAGCCTCCGTCGTGTGTTTGAATTAAAAGAACAGCTTTTCGGGGGATAAAAATGTGGGTTACTTAACACTAACTACTTTATTGCATTGAGGAAAGCTCACTGTACTTTGAGTCGAACGGCTTTGGATTCGCACTGTTGGGAAAAAAAGGAGAAATGTCGTTTTTACGCACATGGATTGTACAGGTATCGAAGGAATAGCTTTTCACTTCTATTTGAAAACTTTAACTGAAGTGCATGTCTACATAAAGTTGTTTTTGTAATGAAGTGAAGTAGATCAGGATTATGATGACACCGTGGCACATTATCAAGCAGTTATGGATTAAGCAACTTGAGTTTACTAAGATTTTAACCGACTTTTCTGAGGTCTAAAACGCTGAACATGACGATATTATATTATTATACAGTTACTCTGTACTGATATACCTGCCCATTTAAAGGGGTTTTTTCTTCATTGTGTCGTAATAATATGTTTATTTCCATCCGTTCAGTTTGGCACGATCATTTGTCATTTCTATTTGATTTGACTGTTCAGTGTTTCAACTCAGTTTATCTTAATCAACAGTGCAATGAATTTATCACTGATTCTACTTTACTACTTTAAAGGCTAAAATGGAAGTTTTCAGTTTTTGTGAGCTGCTCTAGACTATTATTGTTTTATTTTAGAATTACAGTTAATATATTGTTCAGGTAATAAATATTATATTGTCTATTCGAATCGTTTTTTGTAAGGAAGTGCAGTTCATCATGATTAAGATACAGCGACACAAGCAGTTTGTGATTACAAAGATTTAAAGTGGGGAAACGCCATATTTTGATATGTTTCACTATGTGGAATAACTTTGGGATGATGTACCAGCTTATCTAAAGTATTTTATAGGGTTACTTGAGTTTATATACAGAGGTTTCAGGTCTCCTTTCGGTGAACAGTTTATTTTTGGTTAAGAAACTTTTTTATACTGGGTATCACTCTTGGTCACTTACTGTAAATAAAATGAATGTCCTTTAAAGACTCGTTTGGTGTTCAGTGATAGTGTCGCAGATGAGTTTGACAGATGGATGTCTGTGAGAGCAGTTAAGTTAGTCACTATAGGGGTGTATTCAGGTCCATTATTTCTGAATGACGATTTTAAAAATGTGCTTGAATGTATAAGGTTACTGATTTTGTTTTTATTTTTTTAGGGAAAAGTCTGAAGACACTTATGTCCAAAGGAATCTTACAGGTACATCCTCCTATCTGTGACTGCCCTGGCTGTAGAATTTCATCTCCTGTGGTAAGAGTGCAATTTAGTTTGGTTTGGTCTATTTTAGGTTTAAATCATTAATAATTATTTTATATATCGCTTTAAAGGTATAGTTCACTTAGAAATGAAACTTCTGTCATTCATTTACTCTCATGTTGTTCAAAATCTCTATGACTTTCTCTTTTTCAAAAGGAGATTAGTTAGCAGCTCAGTCACCATCCACTTTCATTGCTTCATTTTTCCATACAATGAAAGTCAGTGGTGACTGAGACTGCATAACAAGAGAAACTAAATCATAATATAATGATAACTTTTGGATGAACTATCCCTTTAAAGGTTTCATTAACATTAATGTAAGACCAAGTTTGTACGTTGTGTGTTGGAATTGTCCCGCATGTAAAGCATACGTTATTTAGTGAAATGTTAAGCAGTGGTTGACGCTGCTTCTGATGATGAATGAAACAGTTTGATCCCTTTTTCTCTGAATTGCAATAGGGATGTTAAGAAGGACAGTGACTTGCTGTTAGTGCTGTCACGGTTGTTTCTCAGAAAGTAAATAAAGACCAAGTACAAGGAAATGTGAAATGGTTGGAATTGATTGTTTTGGTTTGTTGGACTCCGAGCGGCAATGTAAGGTCACAGGCTGTCTGTAGCAAATGTTCGAGCAAAATATGCCACACGCTCCTTATTTTCACTTTCCCAGGATGCTTCATTGATCATGTACAATGACAAAACTAGTTCAATGTCCATGAAGGTCAGAAAGAAATCGGGAGTAGTTGAAAGAATCATCCCTCTAGAAGGTGTGTTTTTTTTTTGCTCTGTTTCTGTGACATGGCAGGGATCATATCCTAAAGTTAATCAGTAATATTAATAGCTGATGTATGGACTTTCATATCTCTTTATTCTCACCCTGTGATATCTCCCACCTATGTTAGAACAATCAGCTTTGTGCATTGTGTGTGTGTGAGCGTGTGTGTGCATGCACCAAGCTGGCTAGTGGTTGGCTGCTTGCAGTATTTGTCCACACAGGTGCTGTGTTTTATCTGAACTGAGCGCGTCTGTTGCCGCCTCTAACGGTTAATCTGGAGGGGAAGGGCATAAGAAGCTTAGTGAGCTACTGAACGTAGCTACCGGTGATTACTGAGGCAGCGGCACGCAAAGCGAAGGCGCTTCAGATAAGCTGGAGGTGTTTGAGTGATGCAGGTAAACTACTGAGGAGGGCCTGAGCCAGAGCCAGAGGAGATAAAAACTTAATGGCTTAGTTGTTTGGGGCCCTTATATTACCTCTCACTGAGGGCGTTAGAATCTCATGGAGGCTGATTTTGAAGATGAAGTCGAGTAGGCTTGTCGCTGGCTCTGTCTGATTGTTGTCTTATCATTCCCCAAGTGAAAAGGTTCTGTGGTGCCGTATCATCTGATAGTGTTCGGATGAATCAAACCCTGACTGAAATTGTCTTGCTTTAATTGGTTTAACCAGCTTCCATCTGATTATTTTGAATCACACGTATGCTTCTTTTGAAGTTTGAACATTTACTCTGAAACATTTACATTTTCTTTTAAGTGCTGTGAGCTTTTCTGATCTGACTACTTGGAAGATGATTGTTTTAATTGATATTTGGCGTGCCCTATTTAAATCTGGTGGCCCACTTTTATATTGTATTTTGAGTAATATCCAGATTTGATATCCGGATGAATTGTTCATTCATTCAATTAAGATTGAAGCTTTTAAAATGTCCAGTCCATTGATTTCTAATTTTGCTGTATGCTTCTGCTTTTTGAAGGTGTGGACATTCTGTCTTTGGCCTCCCTTCTGTCTTAAAGGGGAAATGTGCAAGTTTAGCACCACTAGTGGCACCAAACAGAATTGCAAAATTCTTTTCAGTGGCACCAAAATTTCACTTTAGCTTTGAGAAAAACATTACTGTTTACAAACAGCATTCCTAAACACTTGTCTGCCAAATAGCTAGCCATGCCCCAAACTCACCCCACTGAGTTTAGCTCAAATAGACAGAACAACATTAAAAGAACCACAACATTTACACTTTTCAAGGGAATCAAACTACAGATGGCATAGTAGTTGGAATATGAGAAAATAGCCAGGACAGCTCCTTCACTCTACAATGACAGTACATACACACATTCTCATAAAACACTCACTTTCACACGTGATATAAATCTTCACACCTTAATGCTTCCGTATAAAAGAAATACTAAATGTTGAGAATACAATTAACACCTCTGTATTCGTTTTGTTCAATGTTTTTGAATGTACACACACTTTTCCTTTCACTACACAACATATGTCAATAACTCGTCATGCTTTCTAACAGCTGGTAAAATACTTCTAAAGTGCTCTAATGGTTGACCTGCACATTATATCTTATTTCTAAAGTTGTTTTTTGATTTGAACAAATAAACCATACTCTTTTTTTTTGAATGTCTCTTCATCAGTGTTTGAGATTGCCAACTATATATGCTAACAACATGGTGGCTTTCATTTGACAGAAAATAATATAGGCCGATGCGTTTGCACCAAGAACGATAACTATAAAGATAACTATATTAGCGCCCACAGCCGCGGATATTGTTCTGTTTATTCTATGCATGTGACTGTCTGCCGCTTTAAATGCTCTAGCTGGATGAATTTGTCTTGGCTGTCAGTGTTTTTATCATTCATCAGCCTTGAAATGTTTTTCTCTATGCTGTTATTGTTAAAGCTGTTTTGTGGACTCTGCTATTCTTTAATATTAAAAAAAGATTTTCTTTATTTTTATATTTTCTTTATTCTTTATCTTTATCATTATCTTTATAGTTATCATCCTTGGTGTGAACAGGCTTTAAGTCTTGTGGAGCGCATGCCTCATGCCATACATATTAATGATTGATGGCATGGCTGCTGTTGCACACATCAACCTAATTCGCTCTCAATTCAGTTGTAAGCCCTGAAGATGGGCCGTCACTTTGGTTACAGAATGTAGTCACCTTTATAACCGAACTGTATGAACTGTATTTAGCACATAAGTGCTTCTGTTTAAAATACAATTTTGTGAATTGACACCCTCAGTTCACACAAGATTAAACGTAAAGACATGAACATTTCAGAGTTGGTCCATCAAAGAGAACAATCTCAGCCGTTGTTGATGTATTCAGCACACTCCTAGTACACAGCCTTCTGTGGCAAGGAATAACGTGAAAGGAATAAAAATAAAATTCTGTCATTATTTAATCACGCTAATGTTGTTCCAATCGGGCATGCTGTTATTTTTACTGTGGAATGCAAAAGAAGGCATTTTAAAAGATCTTGTAGCTCAATTCAGTTGGAAGCCCTGAATATGGACAGTCACTTTGGTCACTGATCTGTGTATGAACTGTATTTAGCACATAAGTGCTTCTGTTTAACTAAAAATGTTTGTGAATTGGCACCCTCAGTTCACACAAGATGAACTAAAAAAACAACAGGTCCTTTCACGCTTTATGCAAATTAATATGGCAACATGCTCTGTGCTGGTTTTTGAGGTCTCTGACGGCATGAGAGTTTTCTTCTTACATTGTTTTATGACCGATCTAAACATGAAATCATGGTGGAGTCATTCTAAACAGCTCAGTTCCGTTCATTACTTTAATGACTCAGTAACCGCATCTTTAACCGTTTTTTTTTTCAAGTTCCTGAGTTCATCATAACATTTAGCTTAAGTGCGATATGTTGGTCGTAGACCTTTGGCTGTTGTGGTTTATTGTCCTCTTGCTAATAAATTATATGTAGATTTGTCCTAATGAAGTGTGCCTGATGACACAGAACCATTGTTTGCATGTTTTTGTGCAGACGGATGAATGATCACGTGTTGTTGTTCCTTTAAGAGTCAGAGTCATTCAGTTGGCCTGGCTGTTGTCTCCCAGGAGAAATGTGCTTCCTTTCCTCTGTTTTTTCAGCGGAACTAGTGGATGCTGGCAGGAAATTACACTCCGCTCCGTCTCGTAAATATCTCTTAGAATCTGGGCTTCTCCCCGCTGTGTCCCAGGTCAAGAAAAAGTTGTCACTGGGGGGTTGGGAACAAGGCTGGTTAAAAAAACATGGAGGATGGTGATGTCGCAGTCTAAACATTTCAGAGTTGGTCCATCAAAGAGAACAATCTCAGCAGTTGTTGATGTATTCATTGCACTCCTAGTACACAGCCTGTAGTAACTACAGTCCTTTGCACTCCTACAGTCCATTGCAGTCTCCAACCTTAAAAGTCCTGTAGTTCTTTGTGAGACTGTAACGGAATGAAATTTAGGTCGCTATTAATGGATGATCTTCTCTTATGATGAAGCTTGTGTGTTAAGCTTTTTTGGAGTGTTGTATCACAGAGGCTGTTTAAAGTCGCAATGAAAAGTAAGTAGCAACAGAACTTTGCTTTATTCAAACGTGAATATGAGCTTATAGTCGTTAATGCAGGGACGGGGTTATAGATGGAGAAGTTTGGCATTTGTCTTTAAAGGGATAGTTCACTCAAAAATGTAAATTCTATCATCATTTACTCAACCTCAGATTATTTCAAATGAGTATGACGTATTTTATTCTACGAACCACAAAAGAAGAAGGTTTGAGGAATATTGGTAACCAAACAACTTTTGGTTACCATTTCATCTTATTTTGTGTTTCACAGAGTTTAGAACAGCATGTGAGTGAGTAAATAATAGAATTGTCCATTTTAAGTGAACTAACCCTTTTTTTAAAGGGAGTGTATGTAAGATTGTGGCCAAAACTGGCACTGCAATCACTTTCAAATTACTCTAGAGCATACTTCTGGCGGGTATGTTACATAGTTATCATAACTATCAGAATCCAGTGTTCTGTATTTTGCGTACGTGAGTTTTTGTTGTAGATGGCTATTGCTGCGCGTTTAGCTAGAATGCCATACAAAACCAACCCATTGGGCCACTGAATCTGCTTTAACGACAACAGCTGGGGCAACAGTCTTAGTCCTAATGGGTTGTTATCATGGCTATCAAAATCCAGTGTTCGGCATTTTGCGTACGTGAGTTTTTGTTGTAGATGTCTAAAAAAATAAAAAATAAAATAAAAATTGTGTACTGTGCTAATTAATTGAGATTTCTTACAGCTCTTACGGGTTGTTGGCCTTGTCTGTTTCGGTGCTTCTATTGCTCTCCCCTTTTTTGTAAGTCGCTTTGGATAAAAGCGTCTGCTAAATGATTAAATGTAAAATGTAATGTAAATGTAGAGCAGTGTATCCCCCTCCCCCTGGTTGCCAGATGGGCTGCAGTATCTAGCAAGAACGTTTGTAAATGGTAAATGGACTGCATTTATATAGCGCTTTTATCCAAAGCGCTTTACATTTTTGCCTCACATTCACCCATTCATACACCGACGGCGATGTCAGCCATGTAAGGCACCATCCAGCTCGTCGGGAGCAGCTGGGGTTAGGTGTCTTGCTCATGGACACTTCGACACTTGGTCAGGTGGAACCGGGGATTGAACCACCAACCTTCTGGTTTGTAGACAACCTACATGAACCACTGAGCCACTGCCGCCCCACTGCCGTTTGTAGCTGCAGCTGTGGTGACTAGAGCAGAGCTGGCAACCGGATGCCGAAACATTACTGACTTTGTGATTGGTAGATCGGTGGAGGGCGGAGCTTCAGGCCAAAACACAACACGACAACATCAACATCAGTTGAGGGCTGCAACAACAACTTTTAAATGACAATACCCTGGCCGGACTACTGTTGTCAGTGATATAATTATTTGAAATGAACATGATATATCAGGGCCATTTGATGATTAATTGAAATACATACATTCTTACATACAGTTCCTTTAAGTATCATTCTTCTTTTCCAGATCTTCTACTCTACTCTTGGATGACGTGGTTAAAACTGCTTGGTTACACAAGTAATTCAGGTGTCGACTGTGCGATTTAAATTCACTAGAGCTGTGTTAATAGCAGCATAATTAGACTGCGATATTTTTGCTGTGAAGCGTGTGGTATTAGGTGAGGTTTGTTAGCGTAGGCCAGCGCTCATTTGGCAGAGCATTGCTGGAGGGCTGGGTACAGGCAGGAATGGGGGCTGACGCCACACAGTCTCACAACAGCTCCCTCGCTGTGGGGGGTTAGACTCGAGTGTGCGCGTGTCTGTGTGCCGTACGAGGGTTTGTGTAGCGGTGTGTTTGTATCCCTCACATGGAGCCGAGGCTATGCTGCTATGGCAACGGCAGGATCCCTCCTCAGGACAGCAGTGAGCAGCCAGGCAGTCTCTGCAGTGTGTTGCATTCATGAATTAAAGCAAATTAGAGCCCACTAGTAAACCGCACCAAACTCACAACAGGCTTTTTCCGTTGATTTTTATTAGCCATTTTTGCTTCAAATCGTGATTGTGCTGCTGCAGAGATGAGTGTTTTGAAGTGATAAACAAGTGAGACATTAGTTTCAACAAATTTAGTGTGTGTACATCTCAAACTGTCTTATAGTTTTCAGATCATTTGGAGATATTATTCAGGAAATGTCACTGAACTTGGAGTTGTCTGTTATAGGGTGACCAGACATCCCCGTTTTCCGGGGACAGTCACAGTTTTTGGTGTTCTGTCCGTAAGTATTGGTCTCTGCAGGTTAGTAATAGGAGTTACCACATCAGTACCATAAACAGAGGGACGTTTTCAACTGTGTTACCTGATTAGCCTACGTCACAGTGAGGGTAGGGTTTAGGGGTGGGGTTGGGTCAGGCGAAGAGGATGATTTTCATTGCGTGATGATTTATAAACACACATTAGTTTGTAAACACCCACAAATTTAGAAACGCAGAGAAGCTGTCCCCGGAAATGTCCCCGTTGTACAGCTTGTTCAAAACAACCTGCAGATGCTTTGCAAAATATCGCCCAACCAACATACAGCAGCTGCTGATTATTGCAAGTATGGGTAACTGCAGCTTGGAGTAATGGGCGTGCCGAACGGTAGGGGTGTGCCAAATGGTAAGGGGCATGCCGGACGATTTCTCATTGGTCACGAAAGCTGCTTTTTCCTGTTGTTATACTCTTAATTGCTATTGGTCTATAGGTTAAAAGGGAGCAATACATTAAACATAATAATTCTATTTGACCAAATTCCATTCTTTTAACGTAAAAACAATATTAATGATATTTAGAATATTCGATTAAAAAAAAACGTTCAAAAGTACATCTGCATGGCGCGGATTACTGACGTCATCACATGGTGCAGATTACCGACATCATCAACACGATCTTAGTTTAACAAACATCAAAAATTAATGATCAAAAATTATTATTCTTTGTTAACGTTAATTTTAACATTTACCAATATACATTAAAATAATTTACTCTGAACATGTAGGCCTACAGCTGTGTTTTTTAGGTTTAATAAATACTGTATCAAATGCATTGCTCATAGTAAATTAATACATTAATGTTAAATGAAACCTTGTAAAGTGTTACCCTAAAAACAATGTTTTGCCTGATAGAGACAAACATATGTTGTTGATATAAAAAGATAATTGTTTAGTAACCTCTGTTGAGTGACTTTAATCAATTTAGCAAACAGAAAACACTTTATCTACTAAAACATTTAATCTGTTTTCAATTTAAATGTTCACAAGTCAGAAAAAAAGAAGAGGAAAAACTCGCACAAATCTCTTTTCTTTTCATTCATTCAGTCAATCAGTCAGTCATTATGTCTCACAGTAACATGTTTCTGTTAAACAAAAGTGTATTACTATAATTTATTACTGTAATTATTAAAGCTGCTAGATATAACCGCAAAGGAAATAAATGTATTTTTACAAGCTATTGTAATATAGGAAACCATTCAGCACGCCAATATTAATTTCTCCAAGCTGTAGCTACCCCTGTCTTGATTATAGGAGCAATGGTGTAGTGGTTATTTTCACCAGCAGATGGCGCTGTGAGATACGCTGACTCTACTTGGTCGCGCACACGCTGTTATTACTACTTCACGCAGAGCACCATTATCGTCAAATATCAAAAGAAACATCATTATCATCATTATATTTTGAAGGTAGTAACATACTAATAATAACAATTCATGTTAAATTAAAGTAGTACTGTTTTATGTACTTTATAACGGAACCTCAAAAGGGTGATATTTTTGTCCCCAAAAGTTCTGACCAAAAATCGTAATAATCAAACTAAATCATAAAAATTATTAATGCTAATAATAATAATAGTAATAATAATATCATCATTATGGGAGCCCACAACACCAACACATAAAAATATAATTGTCCCCGTTTTATAATTAATAGATAATAACAAATGAGATTTTTTGTGATATTTTGACCACTAAAAAAAGGAATTGCCCATGGTTTCCATTTCAGAAATCTGGTCATCTTAGATTATTGGAAACAGTGCAGGAAAGCTTTACAGGCAGGTGGGGGACGACTGACTGTGTGGTGGACTGGACTGGTATCAGAGCTGGGTGTGTCTATGTGGGTGTTGGTGGGATAGGTACAGGGCTTATCTATCAGCTCATGCAGCTGATCATTACAAAGCCACTATGGCTACACATGAACGCACTCCTCCAAATGTCAGTTTTTACATACGACGGACCCAGTTCTTCTCTTAACTGTTCAAATACCGTTTGATGCCATTTTTTTCACAGAAAGTGCCATGCCATGCTATACTTCATATAAAACTTCTTGTATATTGAGATTCTTGTATAATTTTTAATCATTATTTCTTCTATATATTGCAAGTGATATAAATATATGCATTTTGTTTTATTATTATAACTTTTTACATAACATTTGGTTACAGTCCTCCTCAAATCTGAATGCCAAGCATGTATATTTTTTTCTCAACAGCACAGGGACTTTTCACTCTTTGCGTCACTGTGCTTGTTTGTGTTTGTGCCATTCTGGACCAATTCTTTGCAGCTGATCCTGCTTTAGTATCGTTTTACTTTTTAGTCAGTACATCAAAATTAGTCTAAATGATGTCTAAAATTTAAGTTACTCAATATTGACAATATTAAAAGAATTGCACGCATTTCTTTTAAACTTATAACTTTCTGCATTCAATTGTTTCTTGAGCTGCAAATAAGCATATTAGAACGATTCCTGAAGGATCGTGTAACACTGAAGACTAAAGTTATGATGAGGAAAATTCAGCTTTGACATCACTGTAAAAAATAGAAAACAGTTGTTTTTAAAATCACTGTTTTACTGTATATTGTTTTAAATAAAAGCAGCATTTGTAAGCATAAGAGATTGCTTCCAATTTTTATTTTGACCTGACCACAGCACCTAAAATAAACACTTTATTTTCACTTAGCTATATGCATTTAAATGCACATCAATCTTTATAAAAATAAAAAAAATCCGGGAGGGTCACCAACCTGAATATTAGAAACCGAGTAAAGATGGTCTGGAGCAGAATATATGTTATATTGTCTGTGTTGTGTTTATGTTCAGTTTATATTGTAATCTTTGGCTTGCTTTATCTTAAATGTGGCCCTTTTCTCCACTTTTCAATCATACATTCTTAGTTCCAGCATCCAGCTTCTACATTTTGGTCTCTTGGGAGTGTGTTGGAGTCAGTACCTATCCATAAAGGTCTCCAGTGGCTGTCTTTTTTGAAGGGAGGGGGGATCCAAACGCAGGCAGAGAAATCTTTGCACGCATGGCTGGACTGCCACTGACCTCCCCGCGCCGGGGAACGCTTCACTGGGCTGACACAGCCCGCTCACCCTATGGGTCGGGGGGAGGTTTGCGGGAGTGAGGGGGGTGGTTGTTCTGGGTGAGGATGGGAAGCACACTGCCCTTCAGCTCTCTTACTCGCCATATACACTTAACTCCCATATATAAGCTACACTGGCAACAATGTAAACCAGCTGTATAAACACTTTTTAAGGTCACATTTGTTAATATGAGTAAATTCATTAACTAACATGAACTGAAAATAAACTATATATTTTTAAAGCATTTATTAATCTTTGTTAATGTTAATAAAAATATAATTGTTCAATGCACTAACTTTGTAGTCAAATTTTAGTAAAATGTATGTTAACTAATTAATAAATGCTGTAGAATTATTAGTAGTTATGTTAACTTATGTTGTTGTCTAATGGTAACAAATGAAACCTTATTGTAAAGTGTTAATTTGGGTTGGTGAAGGAAGTTGTTTGACATTGTTTTCCAACTGTACATGTGAAAAAAAGTCAAAGTTAATTAGATCAGTCACGTGGCTGTAACTGAACACTATGGCCAATTTGTGGTAAGGCTCCCACAGAAGTGTGCATGTAAAGTATTTAGCATTTCTTTCTCTGTGCTATCGAATGTGCCAATAGATTTAAGTAGGCACATTAAACCCAGCCACACCGACCCACATGCCCCCACCCCCAGCTTGTGCCAAGTCTGCCCAGCGTCCCGCCTCCACACTTACGCTCAGCGTGGTTGTGGCAAACACACACACACACACACACACACACACACAGAGGTTAGAGCAGACAGACGCGTGACTCATTAGGCATTCGTCCCCTGGGGACAGTGCTGGGGGAGCGCACCACAGCTGCAGGAATGTCATGAGCTGCTACTGCTGTGTGCAACTGTGTGTGTGTGTGTGTGTGTGTGTGTGTGTGTGTGTTTGTGTGTGTATACCTTAGCAGAAGGCCAGCGCACCTTTCAGAAAATACAGCGCCAAGAAAACGTCTCCCTGCTTTTCCATATCATCCTTACTGTCTGAGCCAACAATAAAATATGTGAGGATGCCTACAAAACTCAGAAGTAGCCTCAAAAACACATTATACGGCAGATTATACACCGGATAAATCTGGTCCCGCCTGCTTATTAATCACTACATTCTTCTGGTTTAAAATGCACAATATGGTAACGGCTATGACGTGAAACACCTGTTCACCATATTACTGCTGTTCCCTACAGAGACAAACTATTAAACTTAGTGTACTTGAAAGTAAGTGGGACTATATCTTCTCGCATTTTTGAAGTTGCTTAAGAAAATAATGTTTACTGAAAATGTGTTTTAATTTTTAACTATTTAGTAGCTCTCGAAAAGTGTTACATTCAGTTACATTCGAATTTTAGCATCTGCAGTTGGATGCAAACAGGGTGAGATGTCCCACAGTCCTACTCTTGGCTCTGTTTTTAATCAAATACAAATAATAATAAATTCATAGGGCCCTATCTTGCACCCAGCGCAATTGACTTTGTACACCGACGCATGTGTCATTCCTATTTTGCACCCGCGCAAAGCACGCTTTTCCCTCCACAGAAGCACGTTGCTAAACTAGTGAATGAACTTGCGCTCCCTGGGTGGTTCAGCGCAAAAAAGGAGGCGTGTTCCGGCGCAAATAATCCCTGGTGCTAGTTCATCATGCTATTTTAAGGGCGCATGCTTGACAATAATGTATAGTGTGCACAATGCTATACATAATGCTCATGTAATCTACACAGATGCAACAGTTATTTTTGCAAATCATAAATTGTTACACTAAAAAAATATTAACACATGAGATGACGGAAATCATTGTGGTGTTTCACGAAAATGTGAAAAAATAGGCATAAATCTAGCTTACAAATTATTCAGGCTAATTGTAGTAATTAAGGATCAGACCTGTTTGCCCAATAGTGGCAAGACATATATGTATATAAGGACATCTGACAAATTGGTTTGTCCATCAAGAACCAGGAAAAAAAAATCGACTAAAAAAAAACAAAAAAAAAAACACTGTTTATCCGACGCCTTTTTAACCGACGCTATTTTAGGTGGGTTTCTCCCATCCCCATTCAACACATCTTCTCTATCTTTCACTGCTCTTAAAAGAACATCAGTCACGTCGGCTGTGAACCGCTCCTGGCGTGCGCCTGGTAAATACGCCATAATA
Source organism: Pseudorasbora parva (assembly GCF_024679245.1). NCBI lineage: Eukaryota > Metazoa > Chordata > Actinopteri > Cypriniformes > Gobionidae > Pseudorasbora > Pseudorasbora parva. The sequence continues at coordinate 22,932,163 of NC_090177.1, read as the reverse complement.
ATAGCGATCCATAATGGAACTTGCGCACCTGCTTTTAAAGGGAATGTTGGATGACGCTCTGATTGGTTTATTCAGGTTACGCCCAAACCACACCTATGAATAATGAAGCTATTTCAGACCAACCTATTTTAGATTTGCGCTGGGTGCAAGAGCCATTTATCCCGCCGGGAAAATAGCAACAGCGCCGAGACCCGCCCACAAAGTTACTTGCGCTTCGCGCTTTGACACTTGCGTTTCAGATCGTTAAAATAGGGCCCCTAATGTGAATTACATAGCACTGAACTTGCCAGTAACATTTAAATTCAGACAGGAGGTCAATCTGTGACATTTAGATCCTATATTGGTCACGCGTTTTCTTGCCGTATGAATTTACAGGTCAGCAGTCACCAAACTTTCAAAATTTCTTCGCACAAGCTCACGTTTCCTTTCTCCCATATTCAAATCCACATGAATAAAAGTTAGTGGATCTCTAGTGTGAAGTCTAGTGTGAAATTGCAGTTCTACTGTAGTAAGTTCTTTAGTAAGAACCTCCACTTCTGTTCAAAAGTTTGGGGTCGGTAAGATTTTGTGTTTTGAAAGAAGTTAACCAAGGCTGTATATATTTGATCAAAAATGCAGTAAAAATAAAAAGATATTGAAATATTGTAAATTACAATTTCAAATAATGGGTTTAATATATGCAATGAATTTCAAACAAAGCTGAATTTTCAGCATCATTACTCCAGTCTTCAGTGTCACAAAAAAGTTATATAATATATGTATATAATATAATGTTATAAATATATATATATATATAATATGTCACTTTTACTGACCCCAAACTTTTGAACAGTTTTACTATTGCTTTACTGTGTTGTAATTCTGCTGTTTTCTTACTCCCTCTTGTGAGGTCTTTTCTATTAGGACACAGTGAGAACTTCCCTCACGTTTAAAACACCTCAGCTCAAGAGTTTTATGGGGCTTAAGACAGACACAAACCGGGCTGATAACTCATTTTGAGTTTACATGTGTGGTTTTATATTTACGCGTTTATGTTTTGTTCAAATGTGTATATATAGCTCGTCTCATTGAAGGGCAGACATCAAGTGTGGGAGGGCTTATTCATAGAAATGCTGCTTAGAGGAAATTCATATTCAATATTTTTTCCATGCCTGAGTGACAGTGTATGTGTGTGAGGGTGTGAATGTGTGTGTGTGTACATGTAGGCGGGAATTGAAGCCCAGGTTTTTTATGTTTTTGTTTTGAAGCACCCTCCCTGACTCCCTCTGTGCGGAAGTGTTACCGGAAATAGTGCGCAGCCGCCCCCGGTTCTGCGTCAGTTACGCCGAATAAAGCGAGGGGGCTGGACGGGGGCTTTCCGGGAGGACGTTGAGAAGGGTGGGGGTTGGAGAGGAGGAATGGGGGCAGGGAAGTGTGTTTGTGTGTGCGGAGGCCTGTCTTCGCTGAGGCCATGTGGGTAACAGCCGTCTCTCAGCACTAACTTTATCTGATAAAGCATCACCACTGCTGGCGCACTTCATACGTGGCATCCAGTGGCTGTTAACAGCTCCAAAACGCATTTGCCGCACCAAAAGAATGTCACAAAAAGCAGTATTTGTTTGTGTGTTCGCGGTTCTGTGTTGATATCATTTCACATGAGTTTATACAAGATTCGTCTCCGTTTAAACAACTTGGACGTTTAAATAAATCCATCACTTGGTGTTGTGCTCAAACTAAATAGATCTAATTTTCTGTTAAAATAGAAAATATATAAACAAAATCTGCTTCCTTTGCAAAAAGAGAGAAAAAAGAAAAGACAGTCGCTCTGGAAAAAAGTGTGTTCAGCTTGCCCATCCTCAGGGATGTTTTCATCTTTTTCGGCTTTTTCCCCCCTCTTCTTTTTAATGTATGCCACTTGAGAGAATCCAGAGGGGCTGCACCTGTTTGCCTCTTGGCTAGTCTCTCCACCTCCTGCCCCGGCCTGCCACTCACGCCTCGGCTCCTGTGGGATGCTCTGCATATGTGTATGTGCGCGTGCGAGCTTTGGGTGTGGAGGAAGGATAGCTGCAGGGCTCTGCAAAGTTTGACAGAGCTTGAGATGCAAGCATGCTCACACACACACATACACCACCCATTCACACAAACAGCTATTTCAGTTGAAGTTTTTCAAAGCCGTGTTAATTTTCTAGATCTCTGAACACTCCTTTAAGAGAAATTGGGGTTATACTATTTACTGAAATAAAAAGGAAAGTGTCTATAAGATATAGCCAAGAAAATTAAAAATTCTGATAAAAAGGGTGGTCCAGTGGCACAAATTGCCCAACATTAGGGGTAAGCTGTGTCATGTAAAGGAGTTAATTGAACCATTTGGGGAATATTTAAATGATTACAAATTTTAATGCAAATGAAAACATGCACAGGGCTTGACATTAACACTCGCTAAATTCAACAAGCAGTAGTGTTTAACAGTCACCACTAGCCACTTTGGCGGGCTGAATTTTATATATAATAAATACGTTTTTCAATTGTAGTCTTTTAAAAATGAATCTGAAATAATAAACTAAGTACAATGTAATGTTGTTTTTTAGATACACGTATCAATACTGAAATATCTGAAACACTTCCAATGCTCCAATACACACAAACCCACCTCCCATCACTCACTCGTTTCATTTGCTCTTGATGGGTATATAAAACAGTATATCTGGTCCGTGTGCGTCAGGACTTAGTGACAGCAGCCTAATATACTAGCTGACAAATTATGAGATCATATAAGAAATATCTATAGGGCTTGACAGGTTGACAGGGCTTTTTCCCCATGGTATCGATGTTAAAATTGTGGCCAGTGAAAATGCTGAGTGACTAGTAACTTTGGAAAACCACCACAGTGGCTGGTGAGCAAAAAAGTGTCCAGCCCTGTATGTGTGTGTGTATGTATGTATGTATATATATATATATATTGGGGCTGTCAATCGATTAAAATATTTAACCTTGATTAATCGCATGATTGCCATGAGTCAACTCGCGATTAATCGCAATTTAATCGCACATTTTTAGCAATTGTAAATGTATCTTAAATTAAATTTAAATTAAGTTTTTAATACTCTAATCAACATGTGTATGGACAAATATGCATGCTTTATGCAAATGTACATTTATTATTAGTGAAACCGTACTTATTCAATAATAATCAATACAGCATGAAGACTAGACGTATCAAAGGTCCTAGATGTTTATCTAAGAAATTGTTCATGTTTCTTAAGCCTAAACTTAAAAATTAAGAGTAAGTAGTGATTTCTCTCATTTTAAGAATATAAAGGGAGTTTTTACACTGGAATATAAAGGCAGTTTAATTCAGAGCAGGGCACAGTTCGTATGAAAAATTGGTAATGTGTACCAGTGAGCGCACCAGAACCACACCATACCTGGAGGAGGTCCATATTCCACGAGTAGGAATATAGTGCGGCCCTTTTAAGAGATCCGCATTCCCTATTGAACTGCCGGTATTTTGTGTGTGCGCGCCGAACTGGGCCGCGATTCACGTGGACAGTGTGAAGAACACGGACTCGGGAGCGCGCTTGTTCAGGAAAGTAACCTGTGCATTAGTTTTAGACGATTGTAATGTATTTAGTTCAATAAAAAACACGTGTACTGTAAGGTGATGATGGTGTTAATGATTTACCTCAGACATGAGCGAGAGTGAGCTTCAGTGCATCGCTGTCAGACTGCAGAGAATGTGCTCAGTGAAAAAACGCACTTCTTTCTGGAGTCTAATAAAAGTTAAACAGAAAATATGGTAGCTTATGTAGGCAATAACTGCACTTTTGGTTTAGAATATTAATGTTAATGTCAACCCTTTTCTTTCCCTATTAATGTTACCTTTGAGTCTGACTGCTCTCACTTTTTCCAGCTACGGGCTATGCCACGGATCAAACAGAAAATGCGCTGTGTTAACGCGCGTTAATAAATTTAGTGCCGTTAAAATGAATTTGCGTTAGCGCGTTAACTTTGACAGCCCTAATATATATATATATATATATATATATATATATATATATATATATATATATATATATATATATATATATATATTATGTGTGTGTGTTCAATCATGACACCCCAACAAATATATTTTACAGACAGCGTTTATTGATGAGAATGGATTGTATGTAGGCTTAGTCTTGGTGGACTTAATCTGCTGCTGCATCAGTGAAGGCTACTGCTGAAATGTGCGCATAAATAAAGTAAATAGGATGTGAGCTGCTGCAAAGAAAAAAGGGAGAATACCCTGGCAGATCTTGACAGGTGGTGCTGGGGAAGGTGGAGGGCTAGGAAAAATTCCATGCTGCACTGCTCTGAGTTGAGCCAGATAGAGATGGAAATAAGTTTTATGTCAGTTTTTAACAATTTTCCCATGTGCACCTTTCAGTCACAAGGAGCATGATGAGTATTGAATAAATATATGGTAACATGGCAATTTTTTTGTACTTTTACTTTATTATTATTTGGTGATATATTGTACCCCACTCTTTCATACTGTTTTTGCAACCAGTTTCCCTCTTTTTTCGATTTCTTCTCCTTCTCTTTCTCATTCTCCTTTTCCCTTCAAATCCTATCTCTCCCTCTCTGTTCACTCATGGATAGAGATAGAGGCACAGAAATCTGCACTGACCCCTTCAGGTCACATTAAAGGTCGCCCAGCTTCACACACTAAACCCTGAGGGCCTCTCATCCCCTTCATCCTTTGCTGTCTTTAGATGTCTGATGCGGACAGAGGGAAAATGAAGAGAAGGAATCACTATCACGTCCAGTTAACTCACCCATCCTCCATCACTGGTCTCGTGGATCAATGGTCTCTCCCTCTGCATGGATCTCTCTGACTGAGTTTATTTTTTTGTGCATTTTGAGCTTGTTGTGAATTTCCACCCTTCATTCTTCATGATGTGTGACCTGTGATTCATGATTCATGACCTGTGAGGTTGATCTGTGTAGGCCATGTGACAGAGGGAGAAACTGGAATGACTATTTGCTGAAATTTAGTGTAAAACTAACTTTAACTGCAACTTTAGATTGTTATTCTTTGCAACTTTAGAATATTAGATGGTGTTAATATCAGGAATAGTGTAGCTTAGTGGTTATATAAATGACTAACAAACCAAAAGGTTGGAAGTTTACACCCCACAAGGGGTGACTTCTTGAACTATCAATATTATTTCATTTATTCCAGATTGCTTTAGCTAAAAGTGTCAGCTATATCAGGGGTTTTCAAAGTTTTTGAATCCTGGTTCCCTTAAATGTGATCCCAATTATAAATTTAGAATATTATGATTTAAGGTTTAACATTAATAATTTGGTCCTATTTATTTGTATTTAGTTAATTTATTATTTATTTATTTTTGGGGCACCCTTGGGTTCTCTAGATTCAACCCCCCTGTGCTAAATGACAATGAAATTATGAATTCACATTGCTTTAAAGCTGTGTGTGAACCAAAAACTTATTTTATGAATCGGTTTTACAGAAACTGATTCATAATGCAAATTCAGAAACATGATGGATACATTTAGAATGTGTTTTATCAGCCTAAAGAGAATTGAAAGTGTGACGGATCAGAAACATTAGCCATTTCTCTGTACCACAGCTTAAGCCAGTAAAATCAGAGAAGGCTGTTCCCAGAGTCTCAGTCTGTCTGTCCCCTCTGTGCTCCTGCAGAACCGTGGGCGACTGGCAGAGAAACGCACCATCCCCTTGCCGCCAACACGGGTGCCCAAAAAGGAGCTGGCCTCCGTTTTCAGTAGTGACGACAGCGAGGGCAGCGAGCGGGCCAGTGGAGATCATGCAGACATCAAACAGGAAGAGCTGCATTACACTATCATGAGAAAGAGGTGAGAATTTGTGTGTGTGTGTGTGTGTGTGTGTGTGTGTGTGTGTGTGTGTGTGTGTGTGTGTGTGTGTGTGTGTAAGAGAGAGAGAGCGTTGGTGGGTGGGTGGGCAAAAAGTAGAGTGCCAATCCCAGTGCCAGGGATTGATACATCAACCATGATCTGCCGGAAAGGGGTTAGCCATATCAGACATCAGTATACCACCAAAGATCTTTAAAGAACACTTAGGTTTCTACCCCCATAGCCCCCTATTTTGACACACACATACCCTCTGACACACAAATACACTAATTTACTCTTTTGGCAGACACTACAGAGACACACAGGATGTGCCAACTCTAAATACCCATGCTTGGGAGCCCACAGGATACATACACAGAAATAAACATGAGGTCTTCTCATGAACCATATGAAAAGTGATATTGTTGATGAGGTATTTAAAGTCATGTAGCAACTTCTTGATGCCATACATTTCAGAATGGTTTGAGAGTTTTCACCTGATGCATTTCCTCATGCAGGTTTACGTTGAATTTCGCACCTTTTATATTTTGGTATGTGTCTTAACTGCTTGCATAATTCTATTTTGGTCATAGTGGTTGCTATAAAGTATGGGAAGCAAGGGAGTGCTTGGTCACTGATGGCTAAAGGGCTGTTCACATCAAGGACAAAAACTGTAAATATAAAGTTTTAATAATCGTTCTGATTCTATAAGAATAAGGCAGTCCACACCACAGCTGTAACAACAACATAAGAACAATATCATTGGGAACACTTTCAGATTAATTTTTTTATAGCTGATGAACAATAAAAACACTGACAGCTAATCAAAACCCATTAGATTTTAAAGAGCAAGTGCATTTTAAGGGGCAACTTGTTGGTTTAGACCCTAATATAGTTATCTTTATAGTTATCTTTATAGTTAGTGTTCTTGGTTGACATTCATGATGTTTAAAGTAGTTTGCCATGTACCACACCATTTTATGTCAATGTTTTGGGAGGACAGTATTGTTGGTTAGTATCTACAAGTACCATGTTAACGTTATAGTGATCATTAGAACAGGCTAGAACAGTTTAATATTGATAAGCAAGATTCATTTTTTGAAAGAAGCATACTAAACGTCTTTTTCAAAACCTAGTGAACTACTTTTACTCACTTACTCCGCTCACTTTAAGCTCAAATATTGGGTCAAATGATACCTTTTTAATTAATTCAAACATATTTATTGATACTTTTTAGTGTTACATTTTTTTTATCGAGGCCATTGCCATTCATTCTGGGATCACAGTCTCTGTGAAGTATATATGCAATGTTGCCTTAAAATATGGCCTAAATGAGGCAGCATGATTAAGTTTCCCAGTTTTTGGAAATCCTCATTTCAGCTTTCCACAAAAAATAAAATGTATCCAGTAATGTGTTACAAGTTCCACATCTCCGTCTTCAATCAGTGCGAGGGAATTTGGTGTTCATTAAATCTTCATGAGCTGTGTTTGGCCTCCCTCCTCTCTGGCACACAAGCCTGAAGAAGCTTATGAGTCTGCGGTCAGTGCAGCATTGAGCTAAGAGCAGTGGCTAAAGCGAACGGTTTTTCCGCCAGTGTTTTCTCTGCCTAAATGCATTACAGGTGATAACTAGCCAGCAGATGTCAGCTCTGGCAGGTGAGTCTGGGGAACCACATTTTTGTCAGACCATCTCCTCTTATACTAAAGAACTTGTTGAAAAGCCCGGCCTTGAGGTTCTGATCTATTATTAAGTTTCCTTTAATCACTAGAGCATGGCTTTCAAAGCTAGCTGTTGCTTTGAGACTGCAGGCTTTCCGGCTTTCCAGGGTCTTTAGGTGATTTTTCACTCACGTTTTTGAATAGGAGTGTCAGCAGCAGTTTCGATGTTGTTTGCAGTGAGAGATTGTGTTGGCGGTGTCTGCTGCGAATGCGATATGCTGGATAGTTAAATCTCCAGAAAGCTTCAGTGCTTCTAATGAGAGGAGTAAGAGAAGACAATATTCTCTTTTTCTCATTAGCCACTCGGCTCTTGCTAAAAATGTCTTAGTTAGCCCCTAGCTCCTGTCAGGTTTTCTTAAAGCAACCACCAATGCGTATAGCGATTATTTGACTTATTTAGTTGACCGCAATAGTCGTAGCTGTGCAGTTATAGACTTTTTTTTTTTGCTGCAGTAAATGGCAAATGAATTCCAATGGTTGAGTCAGTTGAGTGTAAGAGGCTTGGGTTTATGCCCATTGGTGTTAAGCGGTACATTTGGGTCATTACACAGGACTGTTAGGATATCATTCTCAAGCCAGCCTATACATATGTATGAGGACGTGCCCTCTTCCAGCATAGGCAGGTCATAGCTGGATCAGTCCTTTTTGTTGAGCCCTACAAGCTAACACAGGCTGCTAGTTAGCTTTCATAATTAATAAAAACATCATTGACCAAAACTGAGTGACGAGGGTGCCTATGCTGTGCTGTTGCTGTGCATCGAAAAAAACCACATGTTCAAGCATAACTTGAATTTGATTATGTTGTGGAGTAAAGAAGGTCTCTGAGTTCTTACCTTGCAGCGGATCAGCCCTGCAATGCCCAGGTACAAATATAAGCCCTCATCTGCAAGACTTTTTGGTCACTTCCTTCACTCAACCCGAGCCGCTGGCTCCTAGCAGCCACTTACCCTGTGACATCGAGGACGGCACAGGAACCAGAACCGGCCAGCTAAACTCATTATAGTGATCTCCCCCCAACACTTCAGACGCCCGCGTGTGAAGATGCTAATGAATTTAAAGAACACTTATGACTAATATCTAGGGCTTTTACCCTGTTAAAGGCGGCGGACTGCGAGGAGCCACGTCTCTCCTCTGTTCCGGGGCCGCTCACCTCACCCCTACTTTACTCAGATGAGGATCTGACCGAAAGAGATAATGGGATGTTCAATCTATGAAATTCAATTTCCATTGAGCTGGACTGGGTAAGTGAGTTGTGGAGGGGTCTTAACAAATTGGATTTAGTCAATGGATGGTGAAGGATGGGGAATTCTTTTTTGCGTTTGATCGTATTTACGCCTCATCATTTGCAGTTTATATTAGTGTTGTGGTAGAGTGTGCATAGCGTTTCTTCAGTCCAAGCTAAGGCGCTACACTTAACTAGAGACACACACACACACACACACACACACACACACACACACACACACACACACACACACACACTCACACACACACACACACACAAACACACACACAAGACACTTCTGTTTTACATTTTTCTAATTTAATGCAATTTATTTCATTGCATTTTCAGCTTAATAAAAAGTAGCATTTAAATGAATTTCAGAATGTCTTGTTTTTCTCTTGTGCTTTACTGACTGCAGCACTTTAGCTGCATGCACTCCACAAGTTTGTCAAACCAGATGATCATGTTCTCCCACATGATTTGAAAGTAACATGTTAAGCTTCAGTGGAAGAAGAACATCTCACCATCTGTACAAAGCAATTCACATGATAAGTGCCACAAATTTACTTGGATTATTGACATAGAAATAGGGAGGAATCAGAAATATTGATAATTCATTTCATGCCAATGTTTTGTAATTCTTAAACTTTATTTCCAGGTTTAAATAAGATTTTCCCAGATTTTCTATGTGGACTCAGACTTTTGGACTATTGGAATACATTTTCGCAATAGTGCGCATTCAGTTTTCAAAGGATTTCCAGCCACTGCCGTGAGAAAAGCTGGTATACTTTGACACCTTAAAGAAGACTCCCTATATCTTTTAACCAGATTAATGTTAATGGCCAGCAGGTTTATAGGTGATTAGTCCTCAGTCCTCATGTATCCTGCAGGGATACAGACCTTTCTTTCTTTGAGAACTAGAAGTGCTTATGCTGAAGTGTAGCGCCTTAGCTTCGTCTTTTATATTCCTATATCGTTTTGATTTTGCGTGTGGAGGTTGAGGGTCTTCGGGTCATAATGCACTAGAGAATCAGTATAAATACCATACTGAATAACAGAAATAACAAGCTTGGTTTCATAATCTTTGAAATGTAAGTAAAACCAGCCGATGATGATGACGGCATGCATCGACTGGCATCCTGTCTGAAAACAATCACTTTCGCTTATGCTTTAGCGATCAAATTTGCAGGTAGATGTTTATCATAGTATTAGTCTTCAAGGTCATGCCAATCATTTCTTGAAGCCTACCTGTGCACAGTCAGGTGTGTCAACACCAGGGCTTTGAGAAGTGCTGACTGCTTGTCTGGGTAATTACTGAGTAACCATCATGGATTATATAAGATAGTATACTTACTCAGAGGACAACCTGCTAAGAAAAGCCTCCAAAAAAGATGGCCCATCCCATATTATCTATTGTAATAATGCTAATGTGATTATAATGCCAATTGCATCTCTTGTGTAAAACTACCTGGCATTTAACTGCTGATTTGCTTAGGATACTCTCAGAATTTTTCTTTTTCTTTTTTTATTTATTTACAGCCTATGGAAAAAAACTAAGTGCAGAAACATAAGTGGATTAGATAAAGGAGGGGAGGAGGAGGCAGGTTGATTCCAGAATGGTGGACCCTCCCCTTGAGCATGAGGGACAGGGAAAGGAAATAAATCAGACAACTGTTGCACCTGTCTGGATAGAAATACTGTCTGTCTTTTCCCGGGTTTCTGCGGCCTCTTCAGAGAAGGGCCTGACCTGTCTGTGTTTAGCATTAGACGCGTTTGTCCAGCAAGGCTTGCCGTCCTCCTTCCTGGTGGCTGTCTGGACCTGAATGTAAGCACTCAGCTAGCCAGAAGTGGAAATCAGCTGGTCCAGACCTCAGGACTGAAGCCAGCCCAAACCGCCGTCTTTAGTGCACTGTAACTGGCCAGGCTCTTAAAATGCTGGTATGTACAGTCAAGGGCATTGCCATCTGACGCTTAAACTGTTTTTTAAATTATAAGCGATTTTGTTGAATGTCTCGACACCAGTGCTTTGGTATTTTTATTCTGATGTACAACAGACAAAATACTATACCAACATGTAATACGTTTACAAGGAATGGCTAGTAGCCTGGTTTTCCTGTAAATGTTTTTGCACTTGCATAGACATTTGGCTGATGATGGATTTTTTTATTTTTTTTATTTTATTTTATTTAATACAAAAGGGCTGTTTTTTTAGTTTGGTTGGCTTTCATTATAGGTCACATAGGTTTAGTAGAATCGTTCATATTCAGTCATTTGTGTGGTCCACCGGAGGAAATGATGTGTGCTCAAAAGTTTACTTTAAATGATGTGACCATGTGCTCCATTCATTCATCTGTTTTGTTAAGGCATTTCCCTGTACAGTTCTGGAGCATTGCACGACACACTGCTGGGAAGGGGACGTGATGCTGTAGGATTCCTGGAAAGAACCTTCTCTTCAGGCAATAATTAGTGGTTGGGTTCCAGTTCTGGAACTTTTAGAATGTCCCGGGCTCTTCCCAAGTTACAGCTGTAGACTTAATGTTCTACAGTTTACAATTTTCAGGAAAACTAGTGTCGTTTCAAACCCTGCTGTTAAAAATGGAAAAATGTCCCGCTACATACGGTACAACAGTTTTTTTTTTTTTTTTATTTCTAAATTCATAGGTCTGGAGTTAAGGCGAATCCAAATTTTTAGCACAAGAACATCCATCACAAAAGTCTCTGTGAACTCGTTCTCACAAATTTTACAGAAGTTTTAACTTTTTTTTGAAGCTATATAATTTTTTATTATTCTTTCTTAGACTTTGAATTTGCAGTGAAATATACATTGTACATTCATTTTGTGTCTTTGACAGAGTTTGTGTGAACCAAGCTTTTGTTTGCAGTTCCGTTAATTCTGCAAAGGTTTTCAGTCACCAGTTTATTGTAGGATATTTACATTTACATTTACATTTGATCATTTAGCGGACGCTTTTGTCCAAAGTGACTTACAAAAGAGGAGAGCATTAGAAGCAACTAAACAAACAAGAGCAACAGCATGCAAGTGCTGTAAGAAGTCCCAGTTAATCGATTACAGTACACATTTTTTATAAATTTTTTAGTATTTTTTTTTTAACAAACAAACAAACAAACAAACACAAAATTTAATTGGGACAGTTAAGTGCTAGTCTTTATTGGTCAGGATATAAAAACAAATCCAACTGTAAACCACATGTTGCTGTAATATCTCTGCTTTGTAAATCACTTTGTTATAAGCAATGCAATACATTTACGTTCTTAGGAAATGAACACGCATCCCTAATTACTACGTTTCCCTTGTCTGTCAAGTGAGAGTAGTTAAAGCAGTGAAGATGTTTTAATCAGGTGTTGTTTTCCTGTTAGCAATTCCTTTGATTGGTTTTGCTTCAGCCACATGAGTTAATCAATGTCAGTAATGTCACATCTACAGAGGGCCACTAGCTGTCTTTAAAAAGACATTGCTACACATCTCAGAGCTCTCATGCTTTTTCCACTGTTCACTTTTCAAATGATCCAACACCGCAACGTTCATTGTGGCGAAATAATGTTTCATTCCACTTCTACTTTTCTGAGTTCCCACATGCTTATCGACCTCCCATCTGCTTTTATAAGGCAGGAACAACAGGAAAGCTCAGGAGAACGCACTGCACTCTCATTTATTTATGTATCTGTTTCGATATTTATTTATTGCTCTCCTCGCTAGCTGAGGCCCTGCTGCTTGGTCTGAATGTGAGCAGAATAACAACAGATGTGATTATAATTTTTTTTATATAACAAACACAAAAAAAGAACAATTTATTTTCCCCCTCAAAGTTCTGATTTTTCTTGCCGTTCTAGCATTGCATTTTTTTTTACTGTACTGGTTTCGCTGGACAGTATGTATGTGGACATGAAATGAGTGTTCAGAACAATATTTTTTAGTAAAAGTAACAACAATTTTTTAATTTGTTCTGCCTTTAAATTTTTTTTTTTTACTGTTAGTTCACAGTGCAAAACGTCTGCCACTTTCTGTAAAAAGAAGGCATCCTCTCCACATGCCTTGCCACTTTCTGCTTGGCACGGCTTTGTGTGTGTGTGTGTCAGGGTGAGACTATCAGAGCTGTGTTCAGTAATGGTGTAAGCCCTGGCGTCAGAATGCCCAGTCTGCCAACTCTCTGTGTGACCTCTGTATCTGGCGCCAGCTCTCGTCTCCCGTGTCACTGCAGGGCCACTTTCGCTGGCACTATTTCCCTCCCTGATACTCCCGCTGCCTTGAGGAACACCACGCCTGTCCAATGGCCTTCCGCTCTGCCTTAAACTCAAGTCACTTCTTCAATACCTGCCATTTATCTGATGCCTTTCATCCAGATGTTGTCCCTGTCATATTTAAATACCCAGCCATTTGTGAACAAAACAAGAATTTTCTTAGAGGAACAGTTCACTCAAAAATGAAAATTCAATTAAATGTCATCATTTACTCACCTTCGTGTTGTTCCAAACCTGTATGATTTTGTTTCTCTTTTGGAACAATTTTAAAGAATTATTTTACTTTTACTTTAGTTAAAGAATGGGGGACTAGAACTTTCAAGCTTCAAGGACAAATAACCATACAATTCTCATAAAAGTAGTCCACTGGGTATTTACTAAACCTCTCTAGTCTGTATCACCGATTAGTGAGCAAATCATACTTCGTTCAATTAATCTGTTCAGTTCACAAAAGAAATTTAAATGATTCATTGACTGATCAGCATGATCAGATAAGTTCAGCTTTTTGAATGAGTGATTCTGTGGTACACCCTTAAAAATAAAGGTGCCAGGAAGAACCAAAAATGGGTTTTTACACAGTGATGCCATAGAAGAACCATTTTTGTTTCCCCAAAGAACCGATTTGTGAAAGGTTCTTTAAAGAACATTTTTTTTCTACCCATTTTATAGTCTAAAGAACCTTTTGTGCAATGGAAAGGTTCTTTGGATATTAAAGGTTCTTCATAGAACCATACACCCTGCCAAAGAACCATTCAAGAACCTTTATTTTTAAGAGTGTAGCGGTTCTTGAGCAGAGCTCACTGGAGGGCAAGATTATCAGTAAATAATTTTCATTTTTGGATGAACTATTCCTTTAAACCTCTAGCACAGCTACATATAGCAGGACTTTATCCCTTAGCAGCATTTGAATCTCAGTTCAGAGTTTAGCAAAGCTTTGTGCAGGTGCACAGCTGGTTTTCTCCACATTCAACCGCAAACCTTACTCCTAGGCCTAGTGCTCCTATATCGGACGCATGTCAAGAACAGATGGAAGTGCTTTCAGCTCTGCATGAGAGTGCTGTGGTGAGGAAATGTGTCTGCTACCAGCAACAACACAGTTGATGCAAAAACCCATATCTTTCTGGCATCGGAAAGATGTTTTGCAGTTCGTTGCAGTGTCACGGATTTTCATTCTGTTGTAAAGCACTGACTCTAAAGCTGCACTGAATGCCTCTGATTCATTTTTTGGCATCTTCCAAAAATGGTATTTTACTCAAAACCCTCTGCTATAACATTTGCTTTCCTTATACACCAGCCACAGGGTCGTGAGCAATGTTTCCAAAATGTTATATTGTATTAATGGTACATTTTTCATAGTATATTAAATGTAGCTGGAAATTCAGCAATATATATATATATATATATATATATATATATATATATATATATATATATATATATATATATATATATATATTTTTTTTTTTTGTGTGGATAATTTACTGAATGTAATGCTTTACAGAGTAAAAGCAATGCATATTTGAAATATGATTAGAAGAGCCAAGTTCACTTGCTTATTAAGTGTCACGTATAAGTGTCAATGCTTATTAAATTAAGTCACAACATTGCTTTGCAACCATAAACAACATTGTGTGGCTATGTCATGTCAAAACATACTTTAAACTGTCACAGACATATTGTGGTGTAACAATATAGCATATTTTCTACTGGTTGACACATTTCTTCGGTTAGACTGTATCATTATATTGATCAGCCGACCAGTGTTTTAATATAATATAGTTGCTAAATAGATCACATTTTGTTGAAGATATATAGTTAGATTATATATGCCAAATGTTCAGTAGATTGTAAATACTGTACATGAATTACATATTATTAAAATATACAATATTTTATTCAAATATAAAAAATGTCCTAGTCCTAAACCTTTTCACTTCGGTTTTACCATCTCTCAATTCTTTGTCATTTTGGTCCCAAAATGTGGCCTTAACTACTGTGCACTTACATTAAAATATAATTACAATGTACTTATTGTGTTCATATTGGATTGCAAAACACTTTTGCTGATATTATGGTGGTATGGGTAAGTTAAAGGGTAGAGTTAGATCTAAAGGACGTCAACAGTGTAATCGTAAATGTAACTACAGAAATTAATTACAGATGTAATTACATGCAGGTATTATTTAAAATGTAAGTACAATGTAAAAACATTTATGTACAAAATAAGTGCAATGTATCAAATTATTAATTTAAATGTTAGTACATAGTAGTCAGGGCCACCTATAAAGTGGGTCCGTTATTTCTGAGCCCTTTTAACTAGGTAGTCATCAGGCACCTATTTATTGCAGTTTTGTTTTTAAATCGTCTTGCCCTGTGCATGTCCTCTCAGAGAGGGTCATATCTGGGGCAAAGTGTCTGTGCGGTTGACAGGGAAGTGTAAGAGGTATTGACCAGTTTAGGTGGTGATTATGCTGATCGTCTTCACTGCGCGATAAGCCGCAGCTCATGTCCTAAGCGTAGTTGTCAGGTCCGCCCTGTGCTCCCCTGTGTGGGATCGCTGACTCAGGCGGCCGGGCCTTAGCTCCAGCCCTGACGCAGATTATGACCTTGGCCGCCAGTCGTGGGAGGCCTCATTAGCGGCGCACACCGGGACAGCCCAGAAAAAGTGTGCTAATTAACCTGCTAACAATGTCCTTGCTTAGTGAGCTCACTGCAGAGCCTCCGTCCGAGGATAATAGCCTTCCTTAGCTGCCAGAGCGGGAGCTGGAAAATGGAGCTGTTGTTTGGACTGATGCCCTGTTAAAGGGATGGATGGGGGAATTTGGATGACCTATAGAGAACGGCAGAGTTGTTTCCTAGATAAAGGTTAAATGGATCTTTGCGCTACACAGATAGTATAGTTCCATGCAGTTTTATAGCGCTGCCAAATTAGAATAGACATGAAATTTTATATATTTATATTTAAATCTAAACGCTATTTTAAAAAGTTGTTTGTGTGTTTTCTATGGTGTAGTTCATAGATGTTGCATATTGTGTGAAATCACTTTGCGGGAAATTTGTTTCTATTTATTTCAGTCTAATTTATATTTTTATTCATCTGGGAGTTTGCCAACCCTCAAATGATTTTTTTTTTTGATCATAGATTTTCTATTCTTGTAAATGTATTGAGTGATAGGGCTATTGCTGTATTGTGTGTATTCATTCTATTCACTGGAATGCTACTTGTAATTCCAATTAATAGAATCCCAGAAGATGCTCTTTGGCAAACATATATTTTTTAGAAGATCCAAGGTACTTCTTCCAAATCAAACCGTTAAAAATCCTTTATTTACTTCATGTCACACGCTAATAACATAAATAATTAAAAATGGCTAAAATAGTCACTAAAAGTATTTAATAGTATTCATAGTATTAATTGTATTTGAATAGTATTGAATTTAAATCTTTTTTAATATATTTTTTGTATTTCTATATTAGTAAAACAGGTTTGTGTGTATGTGTGTGTATGTATATATGTATGTATATATATATATATATATATATATATATATATATATATATATATATATATATATATATATATATAATATTTAGTTCTACTTCTACATTAAATAAGTTTAATATGTATTGTTGTGTAATCATATGTATGATTAAAAATGTATTTTATGTTTAATGTTATGTACGCATTATTTGCATTAATTATACTTTTTATAGTTTGCTTTTAACAATGCTTATTTAACTCATGACATTACAATATTCTCAGGACCTAAGATAATATAATTTGTCCAACTTTATATTGCTCAGTGAATGCTGTCATTACGTATAAGTTTCGTGCATCTGATCTTGTGTCGTACAGTTAACCAATGGCATTTCTGTCAGCCTTTTGGATTCTTGAAATGACAAGCGAATTTGCAGCCCAGTTCGGTCATGGAGAATAAATTCCTGTACGTGCTGTGTTGTTTGTAGTCGAACTGAAAGCGTGGCAGGCTGACATTACTGAAGCCCAGCCTGTAATCTACTGACTGTAAAACTAGCATTTGGACTGCCACACACAGCAGGGCTATGCTCAAGCATTTGGACTGGCCTGTGACAGCCCGTAAAAACGTCCCTCAGAACTGTGGTGACATTAGTGCGCCCCACAGACTGCCAGGCACTGGGAGATATGCATCTGATATATGCTAAATGCTAATCTGGTATTTGCAATCATTATGCATTATAATGCGATCACGGCTGTAATCAGATTGCATTAAAATACCTCAATGACACACTTCTTCTATCACTCTATAGAGAAAACATGGCCCAAGCAGGACTAACAAGGGTTAATGAAGGATGAGTGTGGAAAGGATGAGGGGGGAAGGAGGGAGGAAAGGAGGTTGAGGGAACGGCCTTGTCTAGTCCTAATCTGTAAACCCTCCAGTTGGCCTTGAAGAAACAACCCGAGAGAGGAAGAAAAGTGTGTAGCGTGGTCGTCGGTACTGGCCCGGGATCAGTTTATCCGTCTGCGAAGAGATTTGTACTTTAACCCTCTCTTTTCATTTTTAATGTGTGTATATGCTTCATGTTTAGAAACATTATTATAAAAGATTATAAAAAAACAAGTCTATTTAAAGGATGAATATGACTTGTGTCTAAATAAAAAAAATATTTAAAAATATATATTCTTTCTAAATTAACCTCATATTTTGCCATTCAAATTGGTTTACTATTTTCCTCTGACCTTATTTAACAGATATTGTTGTTAAATATTAGTGAAATATTAGTAAGGTGATATCGTTGATTCTTTCTGGGGTCAGTTTTACTCTGGCAACACTTGCATATGACCTCATACAGTGTTTATAACTGGGGTCTCTGAGACCCCAAACAAATCATATAATATTTTTCATAGCGAAAGTGTAAAAAGCATTTTATTGAGTTTGGGCTTTGCGGTCTCTTAAGCTAAGCATTCATCGTTTTCTTCACCTGTCCAAAACAGCTGATGAGATCAGTTGTCTGGTTGCAGTCATACAATACAAGGCCGCATATAAGGCCTTTTTGACACATAAATACCTACTAAATATCTCTGGAATTACATACAGATTTTATTATCTATTTATCTCTAAATCCACATGTACATGTTGAATGCTAAAACTAGCCCCTTTTATTTGCCACTTATCGGGTTCCTTTATGAAATGGCAGATCTCTAGAGATTACACTCATCCCCCGCGCCTCCAGAGACCCAAACGATTTCAGCAGAGCGATCATAAAAACCGTAATCACCTGGTTTTAAGCTCATAAACTGCTTATGAGTTGAATGTGTTGATTAGAACATCTTAAGGTTGAAGATGAGTCTGGATGAAACTCAAAATTGCTTGACACAGGAATCTGTCAGCACTCATTATACGCTTAAAATCCAAAAGACAATGAATGCAGAAGCGAAGGAAAAAAGCCAAAGGCAGAGAGCATTTCAGCTTCAAGGGGCCAGACCGGAGTGCAGCAGGTCGGACGTGTTTGATTCAGTCAAGGTGTTTTGTGGTGGAATTACATTTGGTTTATTTTGTGTTTACTTTATGCTATTGCGTAAGTGTTCTTGTGTTCAATTGGTAAGTTTGAATCATTTTTTATATTGTGTTTTTTTTAAGATTTCTTTTTTTTATACTAACGTGCTAAATGTGTGAGTGTGCTGTTTCTTTGCATTATGAGATCCCTATATTTACCCTCTCCTTTTTCTTTCTCCTTCCACCTCTTTCCTTTTTCAGTCGTGACAGTGACCTCTCAACGATCATCTCCAACCTGCACCACACCCGACAGCACGGCATGCCCGAGGGCCAGCCCTGCTCTGACCTCAGCCTCGCCTCCGCACACTCAGGTAGGACACACCTAGAGACAGCGCACCTGAGACACATTTACACTTAATCAGAGATGAATGTTCTGGTATGTTATTATCCATGTGCTTTTGCCCTGATGAAGTGAAAACATACATATGGAGCAAAAGCAGACCCATTGACATAATATGATACACAATATGAAGTGTTCTGATGATTATGATACTCACTTATACAATTCTGTGAAATGTGCAGTATCTGACCTATAGTCTTGGATTATTGCTATAATTGTTTCTATGGCTTTCTCTGTCTTTCTCAGGCTGCATTATTCTGTTTTATTGCCATCATACTCAGTTTTTCTTACAGGGTTTATCCTTTGATTGATGTAGAACAATTACACTGACTGCGTGTTAGTATTTTAATTCGGTTTAATTTGCATGATTGAGGGCTGTAAGCTCATTACTCGCTCCATTGTGGCCATCTTCATTCCATTACTTAATGCTCTTGTCTTCGCCTCTCTTAGCACACAACTTAAACCACCGTTAAAACTACTCTCAGTAAATAGCTTTATTTGTCATTAATCTCGGACCAAACAGAAGGACTACCGGACATACTGTGTGTTAATCTCATTGGTCATCTGAACCACATGGTCACTCAAGGGTTAAGTCATTTCCATCAGTCTGGTTTTACAGTTCCAGTAGATTTATATTGCATTTTAATATATATATATATATATATATATTTATTTATTTATATATATATATATATATATATATAATATATATATATATATATATATATATATATATATATATATATATATATTCGTTATTTTAACTATTAGTGTAATTTATTTTAATAACAATTACTTAATATATTTTCTAAATTGTATTTCATTATATTTTATACTTATTATAATCTTGACTGTAAATATTAATTTATATAACAAGTCTAATTGACATGGTCACTCACAGGTTGTTATCTTGTTTTACGATTACACTTTTAAGATTTTAAGAATTATGTTGCTTTATAAAAACATATGTATATACTGTATGTATGTATGTATATATATATATATATATATATATATATATATATATATATATATATATATATATATATATATATATATATATTGGTTTTCAATTTATTATACTTTAAATGATCATTTATTTCAGTATCATTCCTCCAGTCTTCAGTGTGACATGATCCTTCAGAAATCATTCTAATATGATGAATCATTTTCAAAGTTGGAAACAGTTCTGCTGCTTAATATTTTTTCATAACCTGTGATAACCTTTTTTATAATACTTTGATGAATAAAAAGTAAAAGAGAAAAAAAGAAGCAAATGTTTTAAAAATATAAATCTTTTGTAAAAACAATATACACTACTGATCAGTAATTTGGGGTCAGTCATTTTTTTTCTTTTTTCTTTTGAAATAAATCAATAATTTTATTCCGCAAGGATGTTAAATTGATAAAAATTGATAGTAAAGGAAATTTATATTATTTGAAAATGCTTTTTTTTTTTTTTTTTTTTTTAATAAATGCAGTTCTTTTGAACCTTTTATTCATCAAATATATTGGGCAGCAGAACTGTTTCCAACACTCATAATAAATCAGAATATTAAAATGATTTCTGAAGGATCATGTGATAGACTGGATGCGACACTGAAGATTGGAGAAACGATCCTGAAAATTCATCTTTGCATCACAGAAATAAATGATGACTTAAAGTATAATAAATTGAAAACCAAATATTTTAAATTGTAATAATATATCACAATATTAAAATAGTTTTCTGTATTTTTGATCAAATAAATGCAGGCATGATGAGCAGAAGAAACTTATTTCAAAAACATTACAAATAGTAATGGGTCCAAACTTTTGGCCTGTACTGTATATATATATATATATATATATACACACACGCAATATTTTTATTTACAATATTTTTAAAATGTTATTTAATTAATTAAATTATTATGATTATTTATTATTATGCTGTTTATTTAATTAAATATTTAAATAATAATTAGCAAGTCTGCACATGACTACTACCAACTCTGTTTACAGTTAGACAGCTTCAGATTTCAAATATTTTCTAAGTTTACACATTTTCTAATTTGCACTACATTTTTAAAAATGTATTTATAGAAATTATTATAGAAATGAATTTGAGTTCTTTAGGGTGTAGTAAATATGACATAGTTAAGTCATACTATGGAGGATCCCATTGGTTTGTGGATAAATGGCCATATGTGAATATATGTGACTGAATCCTATTATAGTGGCATTGGCTCATCATAAAAAGTCCCAGTCCCAATCTAATGGTTTCGAAGGTGGATCAAATCACCTTTACTGCACTGGAGGTTTATACTAGTGATGAGATCTATGGGTTGGGTTAAAAACAAGACTAATATAATCTCCCATAACTTAAATGGAAGATGCTCAAATAATCTTAATCTTAATTGAAGAAGACACGAAGGAATAAGAGCAGAAGCCACCTGCAGAGTGGCTGATGACCAAAATCTGTCAGTTTGAGCATTTAAAAGAGGTTTAACGGGTGCTGTAAGCAGCTAGACTCATGTCTGTAAACAAGTCCAATCCGATCACCCGGCGCATCTAATTCTGTCTGCCAGTGAAATTAGAGAGCCTCCGTCCCTGGGCCAGGTTAAGGGTCGAATGGATAGAACAGACCCATTTGGACGTGTGTTGTTTTTTTCTTTTTGCATAATAAGAATGAGATTTTATCACATGATATTGCAATAAGTTGCAAACTAGAGCATGTTGGATGTACCAGTATGTTAAAGGCTGAACTTATATAAGCTTAAATCAACGCAGATGTAAGTGTTGGTTTTTCCATGTTCAGCTGTAAGACTCCAACAGCTTTTTTTTTCTCCGTCACACAGTCTCTTTTACTTCCTTTCAAGTCTGACTTCTGTGGGTATGTGGTTGAGCGAGAGAGAGAGAAGAAAAGGTTGGAAAAGTGCAGAACAAATGAATGAGCAGAGCGTCGTATGGTATCAAGGGAGGGTGGACTGCAGTGTGGAGTCGTGAGACAGGCGGAGGAAGAGGAAGCCGACTGCCGCGCTGGGGTTGCTTTGCACCGGAGAGGCCCGTTAATTAAATCTGAGGGACAGACATGAGAGCTGACCCAGGCGTCAGCCGCAGCCAGTCAGCGACGGAGGAGAGGCGGCTCCCGCTCCCCTCCCTCCCTCCCTCCCCCCCACCCCCCACCCCCTCCGTCCGTCCGGCCGGCCGGCCTGCTGGCCCCAGCGAGGGATGGGGGGAGGGCAGGGCGCCGGCAGCTCGTCTGGCTCTCTGTGTAGACTCCTAAACGTGGCTTTGCGGTCAGACCAGAGACTCTTAATAGGCGTATAAGGTGTTTTTGCTTTTTTTCCCCTCCTTCTCTGACGCTCTCATGCTTTCCTAAAGGCAGACGAGCGCCTGCGGGAGTCTGTTGTGTATCTTGACCAGCGAATAAATGTAGATTCCCTGAATTTGTACATTATAATCTTAATCTTCTCTCTGAAGACGCAGCATTTGCATGTTTATACCGCAATTGAAGTGTCCAGTCAATGATGTTTGTGTTTTTTCCTCCCACAAATCTACTTGTCCCTGTGCATTACCATTATTGTACCTAAGGGTGGGCCTTAAACGTAAACACTGTAAATAACAATTCTAATATGCTGATCTGGTGTTCAAGAAACAATTCTTATTATCAATGTATTAATGAAAACAATCATTGTTCTTTGAGCTGCTTAATATTTTTGTGGAAGCCATGACACACTACCATTCAAAATGTTTTTCTTTTTCTTTTAATACTTCTATTCACCAAGGACACATCTAATTGATCAAAAGTTACAGTACAGCCAATTATAATTTTACAAAATGTTGCTATTTTTTCAAATAAATGCTGTTCGTTTGAACTCAAAGAATCCTGCAAAACTGATGTTCCAGTCCCACTGAAATATTAAGCAACACAAGTTTTCAACATTGATAATAAGAAGAAATGTTTCTTGAGCATCAAATCAGCATATTAGAATGAATTTTGAAGAGTCATGTGACACTGAAGACTGGAGTAATAAGGCTGAAACTTTAGCTTTGACATCACAGGAATAATTTAGGCTACATTTTAAAATATATTAAAACAGAAAACCGTTATTTTAAATGTTAATAATATTTCACAATAGTATGTGTGTGTGGTGGTTATATATAGTTATTTAATATTAAATATTAAATAAAATATTATATTAAAATAAATGTATATATTTATTTTATTAAATAAAATATAATAAAATATTTATAAATAACTATATATTTTATTTGGAATGATTTAGAATAAGTGAAAAACAGCTTCAGATTTTGTGCCACTTGAGTTAAAATAATATATTCCTAACAGTAAAACAAATTTTATGAAAGTTCAAGCTCCAAATTTTGATTGGATGAGCTACATTAGAGGCCGTGGTAATGTGCTGAATCAATTTAAGATCAATTGCGAAGTCACATGTTGCTCAGGAACTGCAAACAAGTTCATTCTATTTCTAGAGTCTAGTGACTAACAATCCCTTAAAAACAATGTTTTTTTGGATACATTCAACTCTGAATTTTTCACATTTCTCCATGTTTTTTCACCACTCTTATTCGGTAAAGCAGTCTGACCTATTAAATGCTATCGTCATATAGTGATGCAGCCATAATTATACTTTTTTTTTTTTTTTTTTTTTTTTACCTTTTCTGTATCTGTTGATCTTATGCTGATTCTCTGTCTGCATCTTCCTGCATTTTCCTCAACCACCTTTTGTCTCCTCATCTTTATTTTTCGGATTTTTTTCCCCCCTTGTTCTGTTGTTTTCTCGTTCTCTTTTTCATGATTTTGATCTCTCTTTTTTCATTGCTCTTTTCCCTCTCCTATTCTCTCTCTCTCTCTCTCTCTCTCTCTCTCTCTCTCTCTCTCTCTCTCTCTCTCTCTCTCTCTCTGTCTCTCTGTCTCTGTCTCTCTCTCTCTCTCTCTCTCTCTCTCTCTCTCTCTCTCTCTCTCTCTCTCTCTCTCTCTCTCTCTCTCTCTCTCTTTCTGTCTCTCTCTCCCCTAAGGCTCTCAGTGGGGGAGCAGCAGTAGAGGGGGGCGGTTCTGAATCCTCTGGGCTGGCGGAAGCGCCGTGCTGCTTGCCCCCCCACCCCCCCATAGCCAATCAATGCCATCCTTTCAGTTCTGGCCGAGCCCCGCAAACAGGGAGATCAATAAGTTATTAGCACCATTCTGTCAGCTGTAATGTGGAGATTGATTGGAGGTTGGGGCTCCGCTGCGCCGCCCGCCACTTCCCCTGCCTGATAAAGATGACAGATTAAGGGAATAAGAAAAGGGAATTAAGGAGTGTGGCCTGTCCAACTTGTCAGTAGCTGGAGAGAGACGGAAGGAGCAAAGGGAGAAGGAGGAGAAAACCAAGAGCCTCCCCCTCTTTCTCTCATTTATTCGGTTTTACTATTTCTGCATCATCTAGTCTTCTCTTTTCTCCTCTCATCCCTTTATTAAAGTTCTGCCCTTGTTTTGGCCCAGCTCTGCACGGAGTTTAAAGGAGTTAGCAGCAGTGCTGGCGACAGGAGCCGTTCCGTGAGTTGGGTAACATGGCTGAGGCACAAGGCAGCTCCGAGCTTCACTGTTTGGTGTTAAATGTGAGCATCACAGCTTTAAGAGGCAACATTTAATTGGTATTAAAGGCTTTCCGCCTTAAAATCTCTGACCCTGAGGCAGACAGGCGCTGCTGAAACCCTGCCTCTCCCTTGAGCGCACTGAGAGACAGGGAGAGTGCAGTATTCTTGCTTCTGCTGTGGATTTTTGAAGCTCTTTGAAGCTGTTTTTTGCATTTATTTTTTGAATGAGCACTATATTTCAGGTTAGAGAAGTATATAAAGTGTGAATAGCATATTTTTACTAAAAAGTTTATATAAAACAACTATGGTTTCATTTGAAAAATAGTGTACAATCATACTATTAATATTTCTGCCTTAATGAGTAGTATGCTAATAATATTGCTATTCAAAATTCATTGAAAAAAAGCTATGTGTGAAAAAGCAACAGAAATGCTGTGAGGAATATCTCTCAATGCAGTGCTCTCAACGTGACCTTCTGTTTCCAGTGAAAACAAATGGCCTCTATTTTTTCTGCCTTTTTGACTATATTTAATTTGGACTGTCAAATGTTTCAAGATTTTACACAAAAGAGTGCAATTTGCAATTTTTACCAAAATGCAGAATTACCTTTTATTTTATATTTGTAACTTAATGGAGCCATGTGACAACAGGGTAGCACAAATGTTACATTTTTAATATATTTGTATGTAATGCAGTGTAGACAGCATAAAATACTATAAAGTACTATAAAGTAACCAGAAGTATATACACTTTACTATGCACTGAGTAGTGTAGCTAATATAAAGTATATGTGACACTGGACCACAAAACCAGTCATAAGGGTAAATTTTTTGAAATTGAGATTTATACATAATCTGAAAGCTGAATAAATAAGCTGAAATCTGGTGCAAAAAAACTAAAAAAGTAGCCTATAAAGTTGTCCAAATGAAGTCCTTAGCAATGGATATAACTATTAATAATAATTTTCTTTATATATTTACGGTGAAAATATACAAAATAGCTTCATGGAACATGATCTTTACTTAGAATGCTAATGATTTTTGGCATAAAAGAAAAATCTTGACGATACAATGTATTATTGGCTATTGCCACATTTATCCGTGCAACCTGTTTTGAGTTCCAGGGCCACATATACTAACACTAAGTTTAGGGTCCAAATTTCCAAATTTAGAGTTGTGCGATATTGAAGAAAAATGCGATATGCAATATCTTGTTAAATAATGCGATATTCGATATGCGATATGATATTGCTATTAGTGTGAATAAAATCTATTTAAATAATACTTGAAAAAAAATATTTAAAAACTGAGAATGATACATTTGTGTTTCACATTCTCTCTGAGAACAGAAAACATCGCTACAACTTCTAAAAGTGACCAGCAGTGTTTTAACAAATATTTATGTCACAAATTTTTCACGTTTTGGTGTGTGCTAGATAGTGCGAGATAGCAAGTTATTGTTTTTTGCAAATGATTGCATTTAGTAACTATTTTTAACGTCAAGCAAGTCACATTAGTAATAGTCGTGTGCCAAGTCTATTCTCTGCTATATGCGTCAACCTAAAATGTACACTAGTCACAATGTTGAAGTAGCCTATTAAAATCATTCAGATATTGCATACCTTTGCGATGTGCATATTGCGATATGTACATTTGCGATATTTTGATAATTTCGATATATTGCACAGACCTACCAAATATAGCTTGCTCCTTCATAAACTGCCACAAAAAGAATAATGTGAGTAAAAATATGAAAAAAATTACTCTCAACAGAGAACAATAAATGGACAAGAGCAGGAGAGGAGTGAGTGAACAGTTAACGTGGAGGTTTATAAGGAGAAAAGAAACTGCGAGTGAGTCAATGTCGTTGCGTGCCTCCAGCTCCTCCTTGCAGAATAACGTCTTCCTCCTTACGGTCCCGAACTCTTTTCTTTTGTTGAGTGCTTTACTTCAGCTAGAGACCAAAGTGTTAAGAGCAGACAGAGTGTGCGGTCCAGAGCCAGGTTTCCTCTCCGCCTGCGACGCCGCCATGGGCACGCTGCCCTGCTCAAAAACTTTTCCCCTCTCACTTTACGAAAGCATTTCATAGTGCACATCACTCTGTCCCACACTGTCAAATCACAGCATAAGAATTTAAAGGTTGTGTTTAATCACTTGTGTGTATATGTGTGTGTGTGTGTGGGGGGGGGGGGATTCGGGGGACAGAATGCTGTGTGAGTTTGAGCTGTAGGTCTGAGTGACAGTTCAGGATCGCTGATTTCGAAGAGATGGAGATGGAGGTTGAGATGGAGAGGAACTGGACTCAGCCCAGGGCTTTGGGAGTCTTGGCAGGCAGGAGGTTGCCTGATAAGACGCAATGGAGCTTGGAGAACAGGCTGGGCTGGAGATAGCAGCACTAGGGTGGCTGAGCCCTGTGGGAAAGACACTGCTAAGAGATTAGGGTCAAAGAGAGACATACAGGGAGGAAGAGAGAGCAGATCAACATAGCTGGGTCTGAAACCAGAGGGTCCTGTGGTTTGTAGAAGTGTTTCCCAACCCGTTTTGTCTTGGGTACATTCACAACCCCATTCGTAAGTACTCCTTTATCCACACCAAACCAGAAATGTGCTCCTTTTACCTCATATCATGTAATTTAACCCCTTTTAAACTAAAACTTTACCTGCTTATCTGAAGTTTTTGCACATTGCTTGCAGAAGAGTCGAGAGCAGCAGATTGCTATAGTTTTACACTAATGCAGTGATCGTATCAGTTCTACGTGAAGATAGAGAGCGGAAAATAATTGAATAAGCCAGGGGAGATTCTTCACCTCAAAGGCCGACCAAGGGAGAAGTGGAGTGAGAGACAGACGGAGGGAGTGTTGTTGTTGTCTTTGGGTGGAGGTTAGGAGAGGATATGGGGGCCCATTAGAGAGGCCCCTTTTTCTCTTTGGAGTGGGATAGACAGCCTTCCCCCCCTGATGAGACAACATCAAACAGCGTCATTAGTAAAGCTCGCTCCCCACAAAGAATCCCAGACCGAGCTCTGCCACTCCAAAAGCCCTTTCAAGCGCAGGCTTGCTTTTCTTTCCTTCTCTGTCTCTCTCCAGCACTCTTATCTGAGACAGGGATGAACGCTTGGTGTCGAGAGGCAGGGGTGTGAGAGAGTAGTTTGTACTTTTGTGTTGGACATATATAGAGGTGCAGCCTCTCTCGGTTTTGTTGTCATGCAAGAATCTCCCCCTTCACTCTTCTTTGATGTGTAGTGCTTTATTCATGGCTTACATGTAAGCTTCCTTTAAAGACCCTGCGAAATAAAAATTTGATTTTATTTGGCTTTTTAGTTCATATGTGTTAGCTGTGAGGCTAATGCTACTAGTCTACTACACTCCTTAACTTTAAGAAAAGATTTATACATTTCAAATTTTTAGACTTTCTCACTCCTCTGGAGTGAAGGTCTTGATGATATCATCCTACACTACACAGATTTTTGGTCTAATCAAAGAATAGAATGAGAATATTCCACCCCTAATAGAGTGCACCAGTGTCTGCCCCCTTTTATATATATATATATATATATATATATATATATATATATATATATATTCTTCACATCAAAGTAGGAAGACTGCTACGTTATTTGCAGTGCTTCATGGAGTAGGAAGTGCTAAAGAGTTTAGGTTCCACTTGCATGATTCTATTCTCTGATTGGTTGAGAAATGGCTTCATCAAATGTTTACCATCGATTAAAAACCTCGTAGGATATTAACTGACTGCAACTGACTAGAAAGTTACAAATCATATTTGTTATTATGTTGCATTCAAATGTTCTGTTGCAATAGGAACTACGTCAGCATAAGAAATAAACTGCGCATGTTGAGCAATATTATGAGGTCTTTAAAATTATGCATCCACAGGGCACCATAAATGTTTAAAAAAAACTTTTTTATGATATCTGTAGACAATAAAACACAATAAATGCAATAAAAGTTCAAATAGAAGCAACATTTATAATCCATTTTGTCTCAATTTATTGCACGATCCTATTAGATAAAGAATCTGACAGCAACAAAAGACAAAAGGAAGAGCATAACTCTGTGGCTTTGACTTTTTTACTTCATGTGGCGCATGAGGGCAGAGTGAGAGAGTGAGAGAGGGAGAGAGAGAGTGCAATGACAAACGGTCTCTTCCTTCCTGCCTGCATGCACCACCATGCTCTCAGCAGCACCCCTCCCAGCATGATTAGCAGGATATTGATTTGAGATGTGTTTGGGGGGAGGAGGGTGCTGTAATCGTACACTAGACACCAGCGGCTCACTAGAGAGCTGCATTAGGCTAGTGCAGACAGCCTCCACTTTTCTAGAGAGAGAGAGAGAGAGAGAGAGAGAGAGAGAAAGGGGGAGGGAGAAAAAGAGTGATAGAAAGGAAGGAAGAGATTAGCAAAAGGTGTGAGCTCTATATTCACTGAAAACAGAGAGTGAGAGTCAGTGAAAAAAGCAAAAAGGCATAATAGCGCGACAACAGGAGTTTGATAGAAGCCAAGACCGCTTACTTTTTTTATTTATTTTTTCTCGCTTGTATTGTCATTGCTTGTCATTTTACTCCGTATTAGGCTGGTGTGAAGACCAAGAGCGTTGTATGCACAGATAGAGAGATAGATAGATAGTCAAGACAAGAAACAACGGTAGAGAGCGAGGGTGAGTGCAAAAGAGAGGGAGCGTGTTTGTTCGAGATAGCAGAAAGAGAGAGAGCGGGCAAAAGAATCTCTCGTTTGGCTGAGTAAGAACCAGATCTGTCATTCACGCTGGCGCAGGGCCCTCTCATCTCTTCGTATCTTTAGTCGGTCTCACAGCTCCATCATGTATGCAGGTACAGAGCCAGGCGGTGGGCTGCATGCCGAGGGGTTTAGGGGCCATCTGACCGCATCTAAACCCCCCTAACCTCTATCTCTATCTTTTTTTTTTCCACAGATGACATTCTAGGGAAGAGGAGAGCCTATTCCCCTAACAGCAGCAGCGAGTGCCCATCTGACAGCAAGAAGTCCCGCAGCGTGTCACCTAAAGGTAGGGGCCCCTCTCGTGCATGTGTGTGTATGTGGGTATGTGTGCTGAAGACGAAAATGTGCTACAATCAGAGCTGTTTAACCTTAGTGCGTAAGATGGAGTAGGTGGGAATAGATGGGGCGAGATTGAGCGAGAGTGGAGAGAAGGGGTGGACAGATAGTAAGAGGAGGGAGGAGAGAACAATGCTCAGTGGAAGACAGACATCTCCTCCCCCTCCTGTTAACTTTAGTGCACACTCTGCGTGGCGGTTTCACAAGTGCAGCGTTGCTAATTGATATATATGTATATATAAAGAGAGAGAGTTTGGTTCTGAAAAGTTTTAATGAAATGTTAATTATAAATTGAGAAATTAACATAAATCTAAATGTCTCAGGGCTGTCTGTACAAAGAGTCACATGATTAGTGACACATTGTGTAATTAATTAGTGAGCTACAATACCTTAAATATTGATTAATATTTAGAATATTGATTTCTTTATTGTAAAACTTCTAAAATGAATTCCCAAACATGTATTTCCAAATTTAAATTAGATTTTGAATCCCAAGATTTTCTGTGTTCTCAGACTTTCAGACATTTATAGCAGAATCTAGACGGAGTCTCTATTTTTATTTTTATTTCCTGCCCTTCTAACTAACACACCTCCACACTTTTGTGCTGATGCTCAGAAAGGGAGAGTTTTTTTGTGTTGAGCGGGAGTTGTAGGAGTTGAAAATCAATAAAGTAAGAACGTTGCTGAAGCTGGATTTGCTGTTTTGCATGAATGTGTGCTGGATCACAGAGGTTTTGGACACAGTCATTAACCAAACACACTCACCTTCGCCTACACCTTCTAAAAGAATCTCCTGCAGTCATAGGGTCAAAGCAACAGGGATCTAAATCTGACTGAGGAGACTGGGATGAGTTCTGTATGAACTGTATGGTCTGATTACTGATGGTGCTTGTAGAGAAAAAATATAGGAAAACAGGATCTGATTTGAAGTTGAGACACTGCTGAAAATCTGGTTATTGTTGCAGTGAGTGAGACTCTCTATTGCAGGATGGGCAGCTTCAGTCCTGGAGGGCCAGAGTTTAGCTCCGACCCTAATCAAACACCTGAACAAGCTAATCAGTGTCTTCAGGATAACTAGCAAGCTATTTTATCTGTGTTTGAGCTAAACTCTGCAGGACAGTGGACCTCCAGAACCAAAGTTGCCCATCCCTTTTCGATTGAACATAGACTCTCTAAGGTTCTTCTTTGGGGTGGAACATTCTGCACGCATGTCCCCCATCTATACTGAAAACAATCGTCATGACTCAAATCCATTAAGTTTTAGGAGTTTTCAATTTTAGGAGTTGAGGATTATTATAATATATTTTGCAGTTGTCTGTTGGAGAGAAAGAGCAAGTGAGGGACTCAGTAAGAAGGATTGGGTGATGTTTGACTTCCTCCTCATGCTAGGGAAAGAAGTTGTGGTTTCTCTTTCCTTACATGCGCATTTGTTCATAGTGTTCAAGCCCATGGTTTTGAGTTATCTTTTGTACATGTAATGTAATTTTTTTATAGGCTTAAAATCAACATCTTCATGCTAACATTTAAATCTTAATATTTCGCTAAAATGCTAATCGGCGATGCTCCTGGGTATTGTCAACCAGCTGAGCTAATGAGGTGAAACAGCGTAACAGGCATGCAGCAGAAACATCAGGCAGACTCAGTGACATCAAGTCAAATATAATCAAGCATCTAGCAGGAAGAGGGAGCAGGCAGTGATCTGGATCTGTTTCTCTGACCAGTGAGCTGACCAGACCTCATATGAGGTGCAAATCTAGTTTTAAACAAGATGTTTACAAATATCTACTACAGTGAGATCTTTAATAATTGTTCTAAACACTGTATATAATTTTACCTTTTGTTAACCCCTCCTTTAGTTTAAACTTTGGTTTGCCCACTGGTGGTTTTAACACTGTCACCAAGTGTGACAGAGTTACACACACACACTTTTTTCTTCTCTTTTTCTCGTCTGGCCAGTTTGGTGCTTTGCCTCTGCCTACACACACACACACACACGTCTGGTTCACTATCTTAGTGGGGACTCTCCATAGACGTAATGGTTTTTATACTGTACAAACTGTACATTCTAACCCCATAAACCGCCCCTGCCCCTAAACCTACCCATCACAGGAAACATTCTGCATTTTTACTTTCTCAAAAAAACTCATCCTGTAGGATTTATAAGCCTTCTGAAATGTAGGTGATCTCAGCTTTTACTATCCTTATGGGGACATTTGGTTCTCACGATGTAATATAAACAAGGGCACACACACACACACACACACACACACACAAACACACACACACACACACACACACACACACACACACACACACACACACACACACACACACACACACACACACAGAAGGCAAATATGCAAATCATAGCCAATCGGAACATATTTTATGTGACAGTATTTTGGGCCAGTGGAATATTTTTTTTCTCACTTTGTGTGACATCCAGTTAGGACACATTGTTTTGGTAATCTTGTAGCTATATTTATATATTTTAAAAGTGGTATACAAATAACTTCTGTTTGTTAGAAAAAATATAATATGCTTTCTAAAACAACTCTCATTAAAGTGATACATTCTGAAATATAAATAATAATGATCATTCATTATTACATATAATTTCAGTATTCTAATAATATAGTTTCACATAACTGCATCTAGTATGTGACATCTGTATATATGTCAGAACACATCCACAACCAATAATCAGTGGTCTGAGATCTCTTGTGTTTAGACAGTGTTATATTTTGAGGCATTGCCTGCTCACTCGTCAGTGTGTAGCCAATCAGCATGGCTGCTGCAGTGAGAATGATAAATGGGTGTTATGTGTGTTTTAGCCCTGTGAATTACAGTTGGCTTGCGTCGGTCACCCGCTGTGGATTAGCATGGCTTTGGAATGCCGCTGATCTAATGTCTTGTGTCTGCGTCTCTGTGATCCATCACCACACCCAAACAACATAGCAATGTGCCTTTGTGTGCACATGTGTGTGTAGTTTAAGAGGATAGCAGCTGCTGTTGTCTAAGATCCAACCTCTCTCACACACACACACACACACACACACACCTGGAGGGTAGCACCGATCTCAGTGCAGCAGGTAATGACTAAAGTAGATGGAAAAGCTGCAAAGGCAGGACTTAACACAAACTGTTCACTGACACAGACCACTTTTTTCCCCCTCAGATCATGTCTCATGTTATGTGTGCCTTTCAAATTGAATTAACAATTTTTGGTATTGAGAATGATATATATTTATGATATATATGATATATACATTATTATTCATCGATGCATTAAATTGATAAAAAGTGGTATTACAGGAATACATTACATTTGAAAATATATTCAGACAGAAAACAGCTATTTTAAGTTGTAATCATTTTTCATAGTATTACTGTTTTTATTGTACATCATTTATACAAAAAATATTCTGGCTCAGAAATTCTTAAAATCTCTCTCTCACACACATACACACACACGCGCACACATCCATACAGCAGAACTGTTCATACTCACAATGCCTCAAAACATCATCCACATGAGCACGCTCACACACACACCTGAAGCCTCTCGGGTGGATTATCTGGCGCTTGGCAGAACATACTCCCCCCAATCTCTTGCACTGGGCCGCACTGCTTCTGTTCGCCCGCCCCGGGGCCAAGCTCCTGTTTCAATGAGGAGGGTAAAATATCCCCCCTTCCTCCTCCCTATCTCTCCCCTAAGAGTCTCTCCCCATGCACTGGCTTGAGTTACTGCCGCCCAGCATACAGAGGAGAACCACACATAGCTTCTCCTTCACTCAAACATCTCACATACGATCACACAGTTTGGGACAGTTGATTAAATGTAGCTTCTTTTCATCCCACAGAGAACTCTCACACACCTGCGCTGGAGCCGGGCAGTCACATGACCCCCGAGGAGCACTACAGGCGCATGATGTCAGCTCTGAACGAGCACGGCTCTTATGAGGAGCAGCAGCAGCGCCTGTATCAGCTGGCGAACAACATGGGCATCCCGAGTCACGGTGAGTGTGCGTCACCTGCGTATGTGTGTGTGAGCTTGTGTCTGTATCCGCTCTAATTACCCATGTAGTCTTATTCCTGGATGCCACACAAACAGCTAGAGCTTGACTGCGGAGATTACTGACAATTCTATTTGTGGTCTCAGCCCACCCAACGGTAGGATGTCAGAGTGGGTGATCTGTGACTACTGCCACACACAGTAGTAAATAACACTGCCATTGGGCCCTGAGGTCGACTGGATCGATTTGGCCCTTTGATTGGCTGCAAGCCAACCCTCTAAATTACCAACACCATGAAAATGGCTCCTTTGCTCTTTTTTTTCCTCATGCCTTTTCAAATTTACGATCACTGACGGGGTAGGCACCAGGGTTAACGGATGTGGATTTGTAAGATTTGTAAACCGAAATTTAGTGAGCATCATTTTGTTTTATTTGTTTGGTTACATCTTAACTGCGCTTTAGAGCCTTGTTGACGTTTTCTCTGAGAAACCGTTAATTGCCCCAAGCTTTTATGGCCTTTTTTCGATTGCATAAATTTAATCAATCTCACATTCTTGCTAAATCTGAGAGTATACAACTTTAAATTTTATTTGATCAGTAATGATTCTTAATTACTGCTTGCAATTCCAAAGGGGGGAAATGCTATAAAGGGTTTAATTGCCCCTCTCATACATCTGTAAGGAATTAGTGCCACTGTATGTGCCGTTCGTGGGATTTTATGACAGAGGAGCTGCGCTCTCCTGTCACCTCCACCTAAAAGTTCCTCTGTCTTTCTTCCGTCACATCGAGGCATGTTGTGGACAAATTCACACACAATTCCCTTCCCGATTCTGTCAATTTTTCTCTCCTTGCTTCCTCTTTCTGAGCTCAGCTTCCTTCTGCTCTCCATCTCCACTCCTCACATCCACCGTAACCACCTAAAAAGGTGTGGTTATTTGTAGAAAGGAATCTGAATCTGAGAAGAAAAGGCAGGGCGTTTACCCGTCTGTGGGAAATCCAGTGAGAGAAAGCAGCCGGAGTTTTGCGGGGTCACCGTCGGTCCCTCCCCTAGATTTCTGGAAAAATGTCAGGTGTATGGTTTCATAATGGTTGCCATTGAAAACAGACTCACCAGGCCAATATGCTGTTCCTCCCCTGAGGAATGCGAGCGTGCTGGCTTGCCCCTGCATGCTGAGCTCATAAGCCTATGATAAGGCCGTGCCAGTCAACCACTGCCAACACGCCTGGCTGCCAAGACTTTGATGAGTGAGATACCCATTCTCACCTTTTTACCTAATGTCTGCTCACTGTATACATCTATAATGTTATTTCAGTTTTTTTTCAAGGTATTTGTTCACACAAAATGTAAATTGTCATCATTTACTCACCCACATGTTGTTCCAGATCTGTATGACTTGTATGACGAAAAATACTGTGTCTACTGATATTTTTTTCATTCCATTACAATAAACTGGGTCTGAGGTTTGAAAGTTTCAAAAATAACATTAAAACTATCAGGACTATAAGTCCTTCAAGGCAAAAATGTAAGTTGTTTGTGTGGTTGAGCTTTGGGTGACTTAAGTTTGAATCCCAGCTCATAGACCTTTCCCAATCTCGTCTTCCATCTCTCGTTTCCTGTCTTTACTATACTATCCTATTGCAAATGCCAAAAGAAATGTACATCATTTTTCACTGAAAATATTGATAATATCCGATTCTGATACCGAAATCTTTATTAATATTTATTTTTAATGAATCTGCTGATTAACAAATCATACTGATTTGGATCTGGGGTTCAACTCATTGACTCAATCTGTTCATAGCTGTTAACAGCTCACAGGAGAGGAATAT
Source organism: Pseudorasbora parva (assembly GCF_024679245.1). Lineage (NCBI taxonomy): Eukaryota > Metazoa > Chordata > Actinopteri > Cypriniformes > Gobionidae > Pseudorasbora > Pseudorasbora parva. The sequence continues at coordinate 22,896,710 of NC_090177.1, read as the reverse complement.
TATCAGTAAATATCAAACTAGTTTTAGTGTATTTCCTAGTTTTATGGCTTAAAAAAAAATTCATATTGCACAAGTCATATGGACCACTATTATGATGGTTTTATGGTGCATTTGTGTCCATTTTTTAAGTCAAAACAGTATTTTTTGTAACTGCACTCCCAAATAATTTTTTCTCCTTTTTTGTAATACAGGGTTGGAACTTTGCAAAGGTGAATCAATGATGGCAATTATTTTCATAATTTGAAGCTTTTATATGTTTTCAACCTTCAATCATTTTTAATGTTTAGATTTACACTTGTGACAAATTAGTTTTTTTCTAGCTGGCCGGCTGTCCCAAACATTCCCTTCCCACTCCTTCATATTTTACTCGTTTCCCCCCCTTAAATTTATGATCTTATTTTTGTTTTTTGTTTCTTCAGCGCCATAGCTCACACAGAGCTGCTTTTGACTTTTCGGGAGTGAGTTTTCAGAGAAACCTCTCTGGCACAGAGAAGCGTCAACCCCAGCTGTGTTTCTGTGTGTTTTCTCCTCTCTTCTTCACCTCCACGTGCCTCCATCTCCCTGCTCTCTCATTTGAGATGCCTTCTTTCTATCTGGCTCCTTTCCTTTCTTCATATCTCTGCACCTTCCTTATGGCTCCGTCTTTATACCCCTCCTCTCACCTCACCCCTTCGTGTGTGCCTCAGAAGTGTGTCGGGAAGTGTTGATGCAGTGCTTGGTTCTATACAGTAGGCTCCAAAGACCCCTTGACATAGGCAGAGAGTAGGGCCAGACCCTTCTGACCATTCCCCCCCAGACAAATGCACACTCTCCCCAAGAACTCTCTACACACAGCCCTGCTTTTATATTCTCTCTTTCTTTTTTCCCTCGTTCTTTCTCGCCTGGATCCCCGCAGAGCATCCTTTCATGTGTTTGAAGTGGAGGCCCTGAAATGAAAGGCAGTGAAGGAGGCACGGATAGGTTTGTGTGAGTGTGTGTGTGTGTTTGAATACGGATACGGTGTTGTGCACCTTTAGCTTTGGCTATGGTAAGGTTGCTATAGGTACTTGCTTTGGCCATTCAAATTGATGGGGCCCATGTTCGGATTTTTAGGTGGAGGTTAAGCTTGATGAGGTATATATATAATATATATACTTTTTATACACACGCTATCATTGAAAAGTTTGAGGTCAGTAAGAGAAAGTAAGCTGCGGCTCTCAGTTGCCTTTGGATTTGTCGTCCCCCTGAAAGAATTCCAGATGAGTGCTGTGTCTGTCAGCTGCTCCTGGCAATACAGAAGCTCTCAAAGGCTTGCCAGTGCTTTGCCAGTGGAGCTCTGCGTTTACATGGTGCAGAGGAAACCAGATCATGATAGGTAAAGATTCCACAGTAACACTGACTCAGATGATGCAAATCTGGGGTGTGACAGAGGACGCAGAGTGAATGTGGGTGGGAGAAGGTTGCATGGGTGTCAGGATGTCACTGTTTGGATGAGTGGTGTGGTGTGCTTGTAGATGCAGCTCCTGGTGACCCTGTGCTAACTCTGTTGCAGGTAAAAGGGAATAATTCATTGCTGGGCAACCAAGGAAAGGATCTTCAGAGCAACTTTGAGTTTTAATGGATTTTGGGGCTGTTTTACCATGCTGGGAAGCAGATAGGTGTGTATTGGAACATGGATGCAGTAGCCGCTGGTTATTGGAAGGATTGTTACCAGTCTGATAGCATCAGTGTTGTGCTGGGAACCAGCTACCATTTTCCAAAGCACATCTACATGCCAGATTTTTCCAGCTGGTAATAATGTGTGTGTGGAGGGGACAGACTACTAATTATTTTGGTCATCTGGAATGAGTGTGTGACCAAATGACAGGCGTTGCTGCTTTTCCTTGAAAGTAGATTCTTGTGGGTTTTTTTTTTTTCATTCTCTTTTATTCCCTCTCACGGGCTGTTAGAGGTTTGTCCGCTGTCAGTCTGGGACCCCGCGGGGCAGTGCAATAAACAGATCAATACAACGGGCCTGTGCACATTAATATCTGTCGTGGTGCCTCCGACCCGATCACTCAGGCCCACACGCCAGCCTCGGAAATGGCCGCCAGATCCCGAGGGAACCGTCTAATTAAAAAAGGGCTAGAGGAGAGAGGGAGCGAGAGATGAGAGCGAGGGAGAGGAAAAGAGGGAGGCATGCAGGATGGATTTTCTATTTAACACTCTTTCATTAGAGAGTGCGCTTCCTGTTGTTACCCTGTTAGTTTGGTAATGTTGGGAGATGGGTCTGGGATGGTCTAAAATCACAAAATCGGGAGGGAGGCCAGCAGCTCAATTACATTTCAGTCATGTTACCTCAAATAGTTTATGTCATAATTAATCATATTATTTATTTATTTATTTATTTTAATTGACTTTTGTTGGTGTTTGCTAAAGATTAGCTATATGAGCTAGTGTTACATTTTTATGTATACGGACATGAATGATACATGAATCAAGCGGCTTGTCAAGGTGAGGAATTACGTTTATAAGCCACCAAACTCATGATTTTTGCTTGGTGAATTATAAACAAACACAAAAATCCTAACAAAGATTTGCCACCAAGAACACCTTAACAACCCATAACACCCTAGAAATGTGCCAGAGACTGTTTATGGGCAAACATCACAATTTTCTTTAAAAAAATGTTCTTGTGCAACCAGTGATAAATAGTCTTTAGTGTATTATGGTGTATTATATGGTGTATTATGTATTTTTTTACTTATCATTTGTTGGGACTTCCAGGGGTCTTTAAGAGGCTGCTGTGGGTAAAAAACAAAACAAAACCCCAATTTTTCATTCTGCTTTCTAAAGATGTGATGAGTGATGAGATTAATTAATCATTTATTTTATTTGATTGACAGTCTTTTTTTAATGTATTTTTTAGATTTATTTAAAAAAAAATGAAGATTGGACAATCATACTCTGTTGGTTCAGAGCGAGACACATTTGGCACCGACAATACAGACGAAGAGTTTCTTGATTTAACTGGTCTGTTCCTTCCATTCACAGAGCTGCTGCGTGTACGCCAGGAAGCCATGGCTGCCGTTAGAAACCCGGGAGGAATGGAAGCCCACGTCCCCACTGCAGGCAGCTCCTCCAGCCAGCGGCGCAAACAGGGCCTTCCCCAACACAGAGACGCACAGTTCCCTGAGCGGTAATACACAGGCACTACATCATACTTTCTGGAATATTTCTTTTGTACACTTTTCGGCACACTTTAATCTAAAATATTAGATTTTAGACTAAGCGTGTTCAGACTTTCACATTTATCTCTCATCTCCTCCTAACCAGACAAGATGCAACAAGTTTTAGTGACAAACAATCTATCACTCTTACAGCTAATAAGATATTTGATGTTTACTGTAAAATTATGTGGCAAAGGTTTTGGGCCAATGAGATTTTACTTTGCCTCCCAGCGTGACGCAGAAACAGAGAACAAAAAAAGACCATCAATCTATCCCATCCCAGTGTCATCTCATTTAGGAAAAACAAAAGAGATCACTGTAGTAAGTGGCGTCTGGTTAAATCAGTGGCTGAAACCGCAAATATGCTTTCTTGACTCTGACTCTGTTATAGTGTAAAAGTGGATGCGATGTATATGTGTGTGTGTGTGCATATGTTTGGTTGATAAATGCCCCTCTGCTGTGTGGAAACCTCTGAGGCGCACTTTAAGAACATGGATACAGGAAAAAATGCAAAGCTTTAAAATAACATGAATATTTTACATTAATAATGAAGCCAACATCCGACTCTAATGAATACTGCATGCGTGTTAGAGTGGGTGACTGCCTGCCGAAGAGAAAAGAGGAAAAATTTTATTATGCACCAAAGTAACGGAAGAGGGAAAAGGGAGGGAAAAATGGAAGTTGGCATTAAGACCACGGAAAGAATAGAAAATCCACTTAATGGGATGTGCCAGTGGGTATGATCTCTGCGATGACCTCTTCGCAACCCTGTTCGATTTGATCTTGTCAGGAGGCATTTATAGGGCTCAGGACCGAACGGGTCGCTAGGACAATACACAACGTTCTCCTCCCTGCAACGTTTCTCCCCCTGAATTGCTCTCCTCCTCCCTCTCTCCTCATCTCAGCAAGGCCACTGTGCTTGCGGCGCTCCCCTCCGCCTCCAAACAAAGCCCAGGCAGCGGGAGTAGGCAGGTAATTGCTTGTCGATTATTTATGTGGCGCGGGAAGCTGGAGGATCGATAATGGGTCGGCGAGGCGAGGCGGTAGGGAGGAAGTGAATTGGGAGGGGTCGCCCAGCGTGGGTGGGGGAACTCTGTTCGGTTCCTGGCCCAGCGCAGCATCATGTCAGGAGCTCAGCGTGCAGCTTTGACCAGCCAGCCGCCGCAGCTCCGCTAGCTTGCGGTAATTAGCCACACAGGACCGCTGATGTTAACGAGGCCTGCACACTTCCTAGGTTGTGGGTGAAAGGAGGGAGGGAGGAAAGTGTTTTTTTTTCTCTCGCTCCTACACGCTCATTTTTTTGTTCATTGGTTCTTTAACCCATTGTTTAACCAGTAAGTTTGAGCTCAGGAAATGCTAAACTGGGTTAAATCACCCAAAATACTCCCCCCTCATGATGATACAAACCCATATAACTCACTATTCTCTATTCACTCACAGTCACTATTTTTTGGAACACATAAGGGGAAATATTTTTCTTTTTTTCCATGCAGTTGCTATGAACAGGGACCAAAGATTTCAAACTTAAAATCATATAACGCACCATGAAAGTATTATAAAAGTATGACTTGTGTGCTTGGCACAGTCTTTAGAGTTCATGAAAATTAATCATTTGATTTAGTTCACAAAATCAGTCTGAATTATTCAGTCACAGAGAAACAATTTTGGATACTTGTATATTTGGTGCTTTTATGTCCTTTTTGAAGCGTTAAAGTTCATTAAAATTGTATGTAAAAGAATGACCAGTGCAGTCTTCCTTAATTCTCCTTTTGTTCTCCACGTCATACAAGAATATGATGGTGGAAAATTATTATAATACTGGCCTGGACGTTTGGGTGGGCTACAAGCTTTTAGCACAGATTGTGTGACATTGCTAACCCCTCTAAATTATCGACAGAGAGAGAGTCCGCCAGGCTAAAACGGTGTGCCGGAAGCCATTCCTCAAGCTCACCTTTCTATCGACTCTCCATAATTGATTATCTGACGCCCATTAGTGGCTATTGTTAAAAACAAATCATTACCAAGATCAATAGTCCTGCAGCCATGGCTGGCCATTTGTCTGGGTTTAAATGGCAGATTGCATTTAGGGAATCTGCAAGGCAAATCCTAATGTGTTTGGCATGTGGGGCAGCACAAGCAACAGACAGTGGTCTGGGGTGGGGGGCGTTGGGTGAGCAAGAGCCTTATGCATTTTAATGTGCTTCCTGTGCAAATGTGTTCCCGCCTCGAGTCAAGGCGAGGCGGGCACGGTGTGGCGAGCGGCTAATCCCCCGCGCTCCTCTCATTAAGGGCCATCCTGTCAGCTCCGCTCCACTTTTCTCTCTCTCTCTTTTTCTCGTCTGGCCAGTTTGGTGCTTTTGCCTCTGCGCCACACACACACACACACACACACACACACACACACACACACACACACACACACACACACACACACACACACACACAGAGAGAGACAACACTCCACACTGCCGTTGCTTTCAGGCAGGGAGCGACGCCGCTGCCACTCTGACAGGTCGTCACACATGAGCGAACACAAGTGGCGTCTACTTGCCCTACCGCTAGCTAGGTTGCAAGAGAGCTAGAGAGATCGACAGATAGAGAAAAGGAGAGACAGAGCAGGTTGGAGGAACGGAGGCAGTCCTTAAAACATGTAGAGGTAATTAACCCGGTAAACGGAACTACAGTCAGTGTGCTGGAAATAAATGTAACCAATTTTTAAATCTGCCAGTTTTTTTTGGAATGTTGAAATACTTTTACTCTATTTAAAGGGATATTTTACAAAAAAAATTAGTCATCTGTAAAAAACAAAAGATATTTTGTCCATACAAGGAAAGTCAGTAGGGTCCAAAATAGCATTAGATCCCACTGACTATTATTGTATGGATAAAAAAAAACAAATTTTTAAAAATATTTTCTTGTGTGACAAAATGTTCATATCTTTTTAAAGCACAGAGCATACTAATAAGCCAACTGGAAAACCTGTTTGGACATATTCATTATTTTTCCAGTTTCACCAAGTGTAGCACAAATTACACACTGCAGCTTTAAAAGATTTACATTTTGAGTATTTTGAAAGAATACACGTTAAACAGAGTCATACTCCCTGCCCTCCGACATATCACCCTGCTTTTTTCTTGTTCTTTTTCAACCCCATTTTCCTATTCTGTCAGCCAAAGACCCAGAGTGAAATGGTTAATGCTTGCCTCATTCCAAAATTGCTTCCTATAAAAGGAGAAGCACGTCTGCCGGGCACGTCTCCCCATGATTACAGCTAATTACTATCGAGCGGACGCCTCGCGGCCCCAGTCATGCAGCTTTAATTGACCGTTATTCATCTGTGGGCCGCACAGGGCGGCGCAGAGTTTGGCAGGCCTGGCCAGCGCCGCCCGGGCTAATTGTGAGGCCTGAGGGATTAGGCCAGGTGATTACACACTTCACAGTGTAATTACATAAGCATGGCTGGGCTGCCGGCCCGACTCCCGGCCCCAAGGTCACGCGCTGCCTTCTTCCAGATTAATTGGAGCTGCCATAGAAGTGCGAGGCACCGGCGGAAAGCGGTTATACGATTAACATTAACATTTCAACAGCCACCCAATCGATCGATGATTTCCCCCCTTTGTGTCTCTCCGCACCTTCCTCAATCCACACACGTTTGTACCTGTGTTTTTTAGATTTCTTCTTTGTTTTTGCTCAAGTAAGACATGCAAGGGCTATTTAGCTAAGAAATTACATAAAACTTAAGTAGAGCACAGCAAGATATGACTTCTCCTCTCCTTATTTCAGATGGGTTTTTTTTTGTTTTCCGTCTCTTCTTTGGATGTTTATGTGTTTGTGTTGTGGTGCGATGCTCAGTCTCTCTCTCCCCCTGGAGCAAGCGTTGCTCAGTCACAAGTACAAAGCAACCGCGCAGTTCTTTTGCTTGCTTTAGGTGTGTTGGGTTTCATTTATATTTATGCATGTTTGAGCGTGTGTTGGGGGGCTCAGTAAAGAGTTGCAGTAAATGGAGGGGCTTGCATTGGCAGAGGAGTGGTAAAAAGCCTTAAAAAGACACTGCAGGATTTGCCTGGATTTCAACACCTCGCCACTAGTACACTTCTTCATATTTTTCCTCTCCCTCCTTTTCTCTCCTTACCCCGCCTCTCATTTTCCTTCTTCCCCGCCGGGGCTTTATAAAGGCGGCCGCTGTATTGTATATGAACAGCCTGTGTTCTCCGCCTGTACAAAAGAAGAAAAATATAATTGAGGCTACGCGACACGCCACCTTTTTATTGGCTGAATACGGCGGAGAAAGACAGGAAGAGGAGGGGGATGTGTGCGTGTGTGTTGAGGTGGAAGAGGAAGAACTGTGTTAATTAGTGGGTGCTTCAGCCTGTAGCCCGGGCAAGGCTGGGGGGCCGCCCCAGCTGTCGGAGTATGACATGCTCTTATTGTGCATTCAGGCCTCATTACCAGAGTGGCAGGGCCGCAGAGCGCGGCAGAGCAAGAGGGAGGGAGCGTGAGCGAGGAGATGATGGAGGTTGTGGCGGTGGGGTGGGGGGGCAAGGATACAAACAGTGCCGCTGTCCGCAGCGTGACAGGACTGATGAGGGGCTACGGTCGCTCGCGTGCACCGAGGGAGCGATAAAAATAACTGATGGAAGAGAACGCAGCATTACCATAACACCACGCAGCTATATTGTATTCGACTTTGGAAACCTGTATTGTTAGTATACCGCCACACAGCAGTAACAGATTGTTGACTACCTGTTCATTACCATACCACTGTACAACTGTTCCAGACTCCTTAAAAATCCTTAATCATTATCATAACGCCCCACAGTCGTATTAGACTGTTGGAAATCTATATTGATAGCTTACCATAACACAGCCATAACAGATTGTTGAAAACCTGTATCATTACCATTTTCCACACAGTCATAACAGACTGTTAAAAACCTGCAGACACCCTTGTTGACCCTGGAACAACATTCCAATCAACCAATCAGATTTGAGGGACAAGTTTAAAATTTATAAATAAGTTTATGCTTACAATCAGGGTTAGGCACTTCTACATCAGCGTTATTCACCAGCATTTTCCTCAAATTTTAGGGATAACTTAATAGGGATAACAACAGGAATGTTGTTCCAGGATCAACAAAATATGTTGACCCAGGAACGTGTCTTAACTCTGCAAAATTAGGACGTGCTGTAAATCTACTTGTTTTAATACCATAACACCACACAATAACAAATCATGTATCGTGTAAGTAACAATTTCTTGAAGTCAACATGACATATTTACAGACCCCAAAACACTCTATTTACTTCATACACTCAACTAAAGGATTATTAGGAACACCTGTTCAATTTCTCATTAATGCAATTATCTAATCAACCAATCACATGGCAGTTACTTCAATGCATTTAGGGGTGTGGTCCTGGTCAAGACAATCTCCTGAACTCCAAACTGAATGTCAGAATGGGAAAGAAAAGAGATTTAAGCAATTTTGATCGTGGCATGTTGTTGGTGCCAGACGGGCCGGTCTGAGTATTTCACAATCTGCTCAGTTACTGGGATTTTCACACACAACCATTTCTAGGGTTTACAAAGAATGGTGTGAAAAGGGAAAAATATCCAGTATCCGCCGGCAGTCCTATGGGTAAAAATGCCTTATTGATGCTAGAGGTCAGAGGAGAATGGGCCGACTGATTCAAGCTGATAGAAGAGCAACTTTGACTGAAATAACCAGTCATTACAACCAAGGTATGCAGCAAAGCATTTGTGAAGCCACAGCATGCACAACCTTGAGGCGGATGGGCTTCAACAGCAGAAGACCCCACCGGGTACCACTCATCTCCACTACAAATATGAAAAAGAGGCTACAATTTACACAAGCTCACCAAAATTGGACAGTTGAAGACTGGAAAAACGTTGCCTGGTCTGATGAGTCTCGATTTCTGTTGAGACATTCAGATGGTAGAGCCTTGTTACCACTGTGCAGGCTGGTGGTGGTGCTGTAATGGTGTGGGGGATGTTTTCTTGGCACAATTTAGGCCCCTTAGTGCCAATGGGCAGTGTTTAAATGCCAAAGCCTACTTGAGCATTGTTTCTGACCATGTCCATCACTTTATGACCACCATGAACCCATCGTCTGATGGCTACTTCCAACAGGATAATGCACCATGTCACAAAGCTCAAATCATTTCAAATTGGTTTCTTCAACATAACTGAGTTCACTGTACTTTGTGCATCCCACAAATATCCATCTACTGCAAGATGATCAATATGGGCCAACATTTCTAAAGAATGCTTTCAGCACCTTGTTGAATCAATGCCACGTAGAATTAAGGTAGTTCTAAAGGCGAAATGGGGTCAAACACAGTATTAGTATGGTGTTCCTATATATCCTATATAGTGAGTGTATATGGTCTTAGTCTTACTGCATGATTCATGCATGTATGTTATTTTAAAAGGCTTAATATCCTGTTTATAAAAAATGTATCCTGTAATCTGAAATAAAATAGGTTATAAATGTTTCATGTTGACTTCAAGCAGAAAGACTTGTGGAAGACTTGTATACAGCAGATGAACAAAAAAGCAGTTTGTTAATGATGGTGTTTTTTTGTGTGTGTGTGCACAGAGACCTATCGCACCCTCCTCCATTGCTGTCCCCACAGAATGCTCCTCACATTGCTCTGGGGCCTCACCTGCGTCCCCCGTTCCTGGGCATGCCTTCTGCCCTCTGCCAAGCCCCAGGTGAGCATTACCTCTGCCAGATATAACACACACTCACATTAACTCCACACTCCACCTAATATTATATATATATATATATATATATATATATATATATATATATATATATATATATATATATATATATATATATATATATATATATATATATATATATATATATATATAAAAATACATACACTTTTCAAACAAAAGGATAGGTTTGAAGATACAATAATAAAAGATATTGATCAAAATTGAGGCAAAATTATTTAGATACTTTTTTGATGCTTAAACATAAGTTTTGCATCCATAGTTAATGTGATGAACTACATCTGTTACTCTGCTAGGACACCTGTGTGAACTTGAGGAGAACTGACTTTACACATCCACAAAAAATCACCTTGCGACCAGTTGAATCAAATTAATTGCAAAAATATGGGAAAGCTCTATCATCATTTTTTTTTTGGGGGGGGGGGGGGGGGGGGGGGGGGCACTGTACATATCAGAGTGTTGAATGAGTATAATCTGTGAACACTTGATGTATGTATGTTTAAAAATATGTATACCTTAACTATAGCTGTACAATAAAATAAATCAATGTTTTCTTGCTTTTGTAGGTTATGGTTTCCTGCAGCCTGCTCAGGCAGAGATGTTTGCTCGTCAACAAGAGATTCTTCGTAAACAGAACCTTGCTAGGTAATATTATAGAGCTGCACAGAGAAATGTGTCTCATTCGACTACTACTTGATGTATGAGCAACTGTTTATACTATAGCATGAATTGGTTATTCACACAAACTCTTTATGAATTGTATATTATGTAATAGTTACAACCTTTTGTTAGGAAATGTTAATTTCCAAGTTGCGATGTGCCTCTCTGATTGTGGCTTGTTCCTCCAGGTTGGAAATGTCGGCTGAGTTGTTGAGACAGAAGGAGTTAGAGAACCTCCACAGGCAGCGACTGCTGGTGGACCCACTGGGCCTGCATTCCGGGCTCCCTGCAGAACACCCTGCCTTGCGCAGCCTGCAAGAAATCCCAGAGGGCCACCCACTCAGAGAGGAGCTCAATCGCCGCAATGCCATGCTGGTTTTGCGGCACAACAACACCCCGTTACTATCCCTCAACCACCAGGGGGCAGCAGCAGGCACTTCCTCTAAAGACCTCAGCAACAGGAAGAGCTTGAGGAAAGGAGGACCACTCCGAGGGGACCAACAAGGAGGTTCATCTGAGACTAAAGAGATGCTCAGTGAGGGTTGTGCACGGGATGGAGAAACAGAGGGACAGGATGAAGACATGAAAGACTCTGAGATTGATACAGAGGTTGGGGAAGAAAGGCATGAGAGGCTTTCGAAAGCGGACGGACATAGTCTTAGTTCGGAGGTGTGCCAAGGCAAGGATGTGACTAAGTCTAGCGAAACGGTGAAAGAGCTGGGGGAGGGGTCAGGAAGGCTCAGTGCACCTTGTAGCTCCATTGGCCAAGAGTCACCGACCCACCACCTCTTCACATCAGGACTGAGCAAGAGTGAGGCCAAATACTTGCCCCCAGGAATCCCACCCTTACCCACTTTGCCTGGACATACGCTGCCCTTTACCTTTCCATACACCAGCCCTTACTTTCACACTGGTGAGTTTCCCAGCTCTTTAGAATTCAGTTAACACAATATTAACACATTCAATGAGAAATACTGTATTTTAGACATACATTTCGAAATTTCTCCAATTCCAGTTCAGCAACATGTCCAATGCACTATGTGCACTCATACAGAGCACTAGTGTTAATGACATCATATGCCTGCTCCTCAACTTTAAAAATCTGTCAAATCTGGAGTGCACGTAGTATTCCTTGTCCTCAAAGAGACAGAAAGAGTGAGCAAGAGAGTTAGAGAGAGAAACTGAGAAATTGAGCCCAGAGTGGAAGCAAGCCCAGAGCAAGTTTTAATGGAAAATGAGTCTCCTAATGAGGAAGTGACCAATTCAGAGAGAGGCTGAGCTAACCCACCTCAGGCATTCTAGCAAATACCGAACATGCAACATACAAAAAGATTTTTGCTCAAATACAAAAATTCACAAGTGTTCAGTGTACCAACATACTAATGAAATGATGAGAGAGAGAGAGCGGTATGCACACAAACTTATATTAACAATAAAATTCTGTTATTGCTTACTGCGAAAACTATTTACCATAAAATGCAGGTTTCTCTTGTCCCTATAAATGTAAGATTATGACAATCACAGCTGTTAAGCTCCAAAAATAAATAAAATTAAACAATGAAAAGTCAGGAACGTAAATTTGAAGTTTTTCTTTGAACAAAGCTATAAACTTTCACTGGTCAATTTTGGAGCTTGACAGCCACAATCATAAGCCACTTTTGTTGCATGGATAGTATAGTGCGGACAATGTGCTGAGTATCTGGATTTTGAATAACATGAGGGTGAGCAAATGACAGAATTATGGGTAAAATGTGTGGTCAAATATTCTTTCAAGAGATATCCACATCAACGAAGCATACAAAGTTGAGCTCCACATTAATGTCTAGGGAAGGGTGAGTAGTTTAAGTGTTTGTGCTCAACTTACTTGAATGAGTGCAGAGCAACCTCAGCCATCTGAAATGCATTACCTGCTCCAGCTGAGAGACCTCCCCCAGCAAGGGGCCCTGCCACTGACCTTTACTAAACTCTGTAATAGGCAGGGTCAATAACAGAGCGGTGTGTAGGCACAAGCGTGTGTAAGGGGACAGGGGGCCTTCTGTCTCTAATGATTTCTGCTTCCTCTTGGCCCGGCGGGCCCACAGGCGCCATGGGAGGTCTTTTCGTGGACGGAGAAGAGGCGGGAGCAGTCGAGGACATCAGCAAGTGGAGTGTGGAGGAGGTGTGCAGCTTCATCAGCGGCCTAGCAGGCTGTGGGGAGTACACACAGGTGAGGACAAGAGCAGGAGCAGAGCGTTGGACACTTCCTCTCCTCCCCCTGCTTTTAACAGGGGCTACTGGAGACATACAGTACAGCACAGAATGAAGATCACGTGCTGCAATTTGTTGACAAGAACATTAGACCAGAATAGATTGATTTAGTTGTTTCTTGAGTGTTTTTAAAAAGTTAGAAGGCCGCTCTGCGCTGCTCTTATCTTTCTCACTCACAGCTATGTTGTGTCTCACACATCTCACCACACTGGATGTCAGTCTGTCGCATGCTCAACACATCCCCAAAACCCCACCGTTGACCGCAGCGCACCACATTTCACTGCAGATGCCAAATGTGCATGAGCTTGCCCATGGAATGAGAGTCGTGTGAATTGTGTGCATGTTGAGTGAACTGGTCAGTGTTCATCAACGTCATCTGAAGCAAGGTCATCTATTACAGGTCTTCAGAGAGCAGGCCATTGATGGCGAGACTCTTCCACTGCTAACTGAGGACCACTTGCTCAACAACATGGGATTGAAACTGGGGCCTGCCCTTAAGATCCGCTCTCAGGTAAAGAAAAGACCTGCTGTACCAGGGGTGTCAAATCCTGCTCCTGGAGTGCCAACATCCTGCAGAGTTCTATGCAGACCTTAATCCAACACACTTGCCTGTAATTATTAAGTAATCCTGAGACCTTGATTAGCTGATTCAGGTGTTTAACTCTTTCCATGCCACTGACAGAAAATGTCCGGCTTTCCGTGTTTTCATTGTTATACAGTAGGAGAGTACAGAATCTCATGATCAAACCACAGACAAAGAAGCAGAAACAAGTGATAACATATGCAAGCAGTTGATTATGAATGAATGAGGCATGTAAAGTAATGCGATAATCAACATTAAATTGCATGTAAATCGGAACTGTCTTAAGGTTACAGAGTGAAATGTTGACCCAGGAATTGGTTGAGGACTGTGCAAGCTTTGGGGATGTTGATGGACTCAATCTACTCCATTTATCAAATCCGGACATAGTCTTTGACAAAAAAAACTTTTTTCTCAGCTTTTTGCTCAAAATGTTGATTTTTTTTAAAATTAAACTTACCCACAATTGAGGGCTGATAAAAATAGTGCATTAAGCTAAGCATAAAAAATAAAATTAAAAAAATGTTTAAAAGCAGAGGCTCTGCTCTGGGGGCCATGAAAATGTTTGTGAAAGTTATCAACAATTAAATTGGGTTGTAGCTTAACTCTGCAGGAAGATAGCTCTCCAGGACAATAATACAATAAAGAACAGATATACAATAACGAAAGGGTCTGCAACTCTGTCCCCACTGTCAGAATTTAGCTACAACCCTAATAAGCTCACCCAAACACACCTAGATAAGCTTATCAAGGTCTTCTGGCTCACTAGAAAGTTACTGGTGAGTTTGATAAGGGTTGGAGCTAAACTCTGCAGGACAATGGACTCTCATGGGCCAAAGTTGCCCACCCCTGCCATAGAGCAATGGTGTGCTATCCTACTTCTAGAGGGCCTCCTGAACTTCCTGAGTTTAGCTCAGATCCTATTAAAACACACCTGAAGAAGTGAATTCTTCAAGAAGGTCTTCAGGTTCACTCAAAACTTGAGGTGTGTTGGGAGGGGATGGATCTAAACTTTGCAGGAAAGTTTTGCTTCAGGAGCAGGAGTGCATACTCCTGGCATGAGGTCTCCAAATTTAGTTTTCCCAAAATAATTGGTTTCCATGCAGTGCCTAAGGGGTCCTACAAAGATGGTCCATTATAAATGAAAATATTAGACCTTCTGACAAGAAGATGCATGTTATTGCTAATTTTATTAATTTGGTAAGATCTTGCCCAGGGCCCCACACACCTGTAGATAGGCCCACTTTTTTTGTCTTGTTTTGTCATGTGTAATCACATTTCTTCGTTCATTATTCTGAGCAGACATGAAAGCAATCGTCTTGTATCACTGGTACTGTACATCCTTATGCATTTCTTGTTGGTGTGAGAAATAACGCTGGCATGTGGCTGCTTTCCTCAGGTGGCGCGACGTATTGGCAGAATATTCTACATGACCAGCTTCCCGCTGGCCCTCCCGCTGCCGCCATCTGTTCTGCGCCCCACAGACAGAGACCCCCTGCCCGCCGAGACCCGTCCTCCTTCTACCGGCAGCACTTCCTCCCCATTCAGTGTGCCCCCTCCCGCCTGCCGCGCCTCCCCCAAACAGGAGAACGGAAACCCCTCCTCAGCGGGAGCCTACGACTCCACTAAACCTCCCTCGTAGAATTGGCCATTAAAACTCTTGACTGCTTCTCCATATGGCAGAGGCAGTGCTTCAGGGAGGAGGTAAAGACGGAAAGAGGGCATGAAGGGGGCCCTCTTTGAACTATTCTTTCCTTCCTCTTACCCCCTCTACCCCCCTCCCAAAAATAAAAAGCAAACTTGAGGACCTTTATGCAGAGGCACTTAATCTTTTTAGGAAAAGTGTGGAGAAATGTGCAGAAAGAAGAGAGACACTGATGAAATGACGAGGGCTGAAACAGCTCCACCCTTCGCAGTGGCTGTGAGGAAGCCAAAATCCAAAGATGTGCAAATAGGGACTTGGGGACGAGACAGGAAGGGTTAGAGTGTGCGAGAGATGAATGTGAGCAGACAGCTGCTCCTAAACAGCATGCCAGAAGGAAGAGAGACGCATCCAGCGAACGCACAAGGTATACATGCAACATTCTTTCGTGTCGGACGTTGTAGGAAAGCATCATTCGCTGCGATGAACTCTTAACCAACATTCTCGGGGAGCGAACTTCGAAAAAGACACTTACTTTTCTTGCTTTCACGCCACCTCCTCCTCCAACTTCCAGCCGTTTCAAATTGTCTGGAGTTGGTTTAGCTTCGAAAAACTAAATCCTCCAAAGAGGAGTAAATATAAGAACAGGATGGAACTCATTGCAGACTTGATCAGTGCAACTATGCATTCCACAGTCCAAAACCAAAGATGGAAGGATGTGGAATTTTCAAACGAGATCTAGTGTTGATCTCTCTGGTGACGAAACAAGGTACATATACAGGGCCATACTGAAGGAAGAGAACCTCTTAAAGAGAGATGTATAAAGCACTTAAGACTTCCTGTGACCAAAAGCCATCAGCCAAAGCAATGGCCCAACCGCTCACCCGACAAACATGTGGGCCCGTTTTAGTTTCACGACCCTGCGAAAAAAGAGCATTAGGGAAGGATGTGCGTCCCTCCCTATGCCAGTCCATAGATGGATTAATGCCATTGTGAGGTCACACTTACTGCTGTGGGAAAGACATGTTATCCTGAACTGTACAGAAACATGCTCAAGATGAGAATATACTGAAGATGACATAAGTGGTACGTTTTGTTAAATGTAGGTGCACGAGTTTAAAAAAAACGTCTTTATTACTGAACAAAATGTGACTGGCTGACTCAGTGTTACTTTTGTTCATTTTTTTGTTTGCTGTGTATTCCAGTTGTAATAATCATGAGCCCCAATCTTAAATGCCACTTCAGCATATAAATGAGGAAAAAAATATTTATAGAAATTTGTTTGCTGTAGTTAGAGCAATGAGATATTAAATTGTCCTTAAATTGATCCCAAAGAACAATACTTTTCTCTTTGTTGCAGGGAAATGGATGGCACAAAGCTCTTTATGCAAATCTTTGAAATTGTTTTTTTTTTTTTTTTTTTTTTTTAATATGTAAGCAATGAATTAAAAATTGTCTCTAGATTTCCCATCAATGTTTTGTCTTCATCCTATTTTTCTATTCTCCGCTGGGTGAAATAAATCCTATTGAAAACTTAAAGGTGCTTGTTTCTCTTTTTTTTCCTCAGAGTAATGTTTATTTCCAACTCCCCCACAGTACGGCAGGGAGTGGCGGCCCCAGTGGATGGTAAATCCCCTGGTTAGGGGAGGGAGGGAGTATGTGTGTGTGTGTGTGTGTGTGGGTGCGTGTGTAAGGTTCAGGTCAACAACAGCTGTCAGAGCGTCAGGTTCAGTCACAGGCCAGGGCCCCTGTGGTCCCTGCCTAACCCAAAGAACAAATGACTCTCAGGGACGTCCGCCATCCGCCTCTTAAAAAAATCTTTTTACTGCAAGCGTGACTGTCAGCACCAGGTGCTGCATGTGATAGACTGTGCTCAGAGTGATAGACGAGTAAACCTGTTACCCAGACTCATGCAAACTTCTCCAGTGAAAACTGAATTTACTGTAATGAAGCCCAGCTGAAGTTTAGTCATCATGGCTGGAATTTAACGTTTACGCTAGGAGCGATGGAAAGAAAAGAACAAAAATGCATGTGCACAAACTTCCATTATGCATCAGGAAGGATGCTTTAGCCATAATAGCTGTCACACCCAGCTGTGAGAATAAAAGTTAAAGGAATAATGTTATTGTTTACTGATCCTCAAGTCGCTCCAATCCTATGACTCCTTAATGAAGCACACACACAAATTTTGCCGGACAATTTTCCATGTAATTACTTTGAATTTGGGCTTAATATCCAAATAAACCATAGAAGACTTGGAAAATAGCACACAAGTCATAGTGACAACTTTTATCATCAAATGTTTGAGACAGACAAACCCTGCATACCAATGTCCATTTTAACCTAGGAACCTGTCAATTGTCATATCGTTTGCAGAAACGCTTGACTGTCATAGCAGAGTAACATCATAACATCATTTTCAACACACTAATGCAGGGCCGGCCTGCGGCATAGGCAGAATAGGCAAATGTTAGGGTGAATGAGTGAATTTTTTTTTTTTACCATTTTATTACTGATACTATTAAAAATATTACTGAATAAAGCAACAACAACAACAAAACTCCCCCGACTCTTCCCAGGTCCACTGTATTAATATTCCCGTCCCGATAGTGCTTAAAGTGTGTCCAAAAAACACTGTAATCAGTTTATTGTTGGGCCTCTCGCTGTATCCTGTGTAGACAGGATTGCTTTCGTTTTTTAGGTTGCTTGGTTGCTCGCGCCACTGAAAGTTGCCTGATTATTTATGATGGACGGCCGAATTCAGGACAATGTCAGAAAGACCGAAGTCCTCTGATGCAGGAAAGATAGGGATATTGGATAAAATTCACATTAAATATCAAAATTTCTTAGTTTAATTCATGGTGAAAACATTAATGTTTAGTGGAAGAATGCGGACATCTACTGGAAAACAAACACTTTCGCTAGTTCTCAATGAATAGTTTGTGCATGAGTGTTGTTAGATGCTATTTGTAATGCATACATTTCTAATGCATAAAAATTGTAAGGCTGAAAAAACTAGTAGATGCCGAAATGTCTAAAGGAGGAACAAGGACTAAGAAAATAAAGGAAATTAAGATCTGAACTGTCCCTCACGCAAGTCACCTCAGTATCAGCTAATCTACATCTTTCCCTTATGCAATTTTCAGAAGTCAGGTATACATTTCATTCTTTACTTCAGAGTATTTGATGTTATATGGATTATGCTACCTTTGAATTGATTATGTAATTGGCATTATACATTTACCTGACTGTTAATAAATTGTTACACTTTGATTGATTCTGACTTGCTCTGGAATTATTCAGGTTACGAACGGGCATAATTTCAACAAACGGTAAAACGGAATAATTAAATGTGTACTTAAACTATTAAATATAAATGACCAAATAACCAATTGGCATTCTAAACCTAAATTCTAAATTATGATTAAATGATAATTTTCCCCTTTTCTCTGCTGAAAAGACCGAACGCGCAGCGACCTTCACCCGCCGATCGTTAGCCTCCATTGGGACGATTTGGGCGGCCTTACAAAAGCATTAAAATATGTCGTAAATGGTTGTAAGATTCCTTTATCTGTTTAGTCAGAATATATGACGTGTAGTTTCCCCAAACACAAAAACATTTTATATATATATTAATCGACAACGCTATTAATCATTATTGCAATATCAAGAGCATTACCCGACAATGACTCTAAAGAATTAATTTTATCATTTGCGTAACATTAAACAGTCTGCGTAAATAAACATTTATTCTATTTCAGATGCAGCTTCTGTTCCACCTTTGCAGTGTAAAGATGGCTTTTGCTAATAACTTTATTGATAACAGTCAATATAGTTTTCTGAATGATTTAAGTAATTGGTTAAATTTAAGTATTTGACAAATGACAACACGGGTAGCCTAATCAATTACAATTGCGATTATAAATGCTCCTGGAAATCAATTGCAAGGAGCCTAAGTGGAAAACGTCATTTCTGACCCTTGCATGGGGAAACGTCTGGCATTTTTAGTTTGTAGTCTAATAGGTGTAAATTGCAGAAATAAAAATTCAACCAGGGACGATGATTTGATGGTTTTCCAATGAGAATGGTAAATAGGAGCCAATTTTGTATTTCAAAAGTTTGTCTTTGGCACTGCCACCTTGTAAAGTTACTGGACACTTATTAACATTGTTGCCTCCCGTTGATTAATTCATTGCTAGGGTCAGACAGAATTTTTTTTCTAACCATCTTTTGTATTAAACCACATAGCTTGTCATTAATTAATTAGTTAAAGATATGCTGTGATTTGACATTTGAACATGGATTGGACATGTATACACAGACGTTTCATGGAAGCTTAGGTCATGAATATTTGTCGAAAAGCCATGGAAATGTATTGGTAGAAATGTGTATAAACACTGTATCTCTATCATGAAAACAGTAACGGGGTAGAATGGACTGGACTCAATATTAAAAATTTTAAAACACAACCAACATATAAACTATCTATAAATATATAAAAAACAAGTACTAGTGTTTCAATGCTGAATGAAGTCGTAGTTTTTATTTTTGGACCAAATTGTATTTTCGATGATTCAAGAGATTCTAACTAACTGATGTCACATATGGACTACTTTGATGATGTTTTTATTAATTTGGTATGTCAAAATAATGATATACCAAATCAGTTAAATAACTTATTTATTTTAAGTTAAATAATATTCTTGTAGTTAATTTTTTTTAACAATTTCCTACAACACTACTAGAGCAGTGGAGTTCTGGAAGCTTAAACACGGCTTTAAAACATTTAGAAAAAGCCAAGCGATTTCAGAAAGTGATGTGAAAGCACTGAGGGGAGAGATGTTTTGGCGAGAGAACAGGCTGCTCTCTGTTTTCTTCTCTTCCTCTCTCCCCACCTGGGCAGCACAGCCTGGCAGTGGATGATACGAGCGTTTGGCAGCCTGGTGCTCAGGGCTGACCCCGTGCCTCCACCTCCACCTCCGCCTCTGGTTTACCCATTCCCCACCTCTAAACAAGCAGTGCTCTCGGCACAACAATGCAACAACTCTAAACACTGAAGTGAAAAAGACACCTTTATGTAGTTTTAAAACAAAGTTCCGATAATCTTAAATTTGATAACATTATGAAGTGTTAGATGAAAAAGAAGAGTCCATTTGTTTTGTTTCGCACTTTATAAAATACAATGCAAAAAAGAAATGTAAATCACAACATCAGAGCCTGTACATGGTACTTTAAGGAACAATTCACCCCTAAATGATTCATGTATTGGCGAGCTATTCATTTAATAACATTATCAATCATGTTTGGATGTGAAGAAATGTCCCTCTGATGTAACAGTGTAACTAGTCCTGATCAGATAGCTCTAGGTCCTCAACCATATCTTCATCTCCCTCAGCAACCTCCTTCAGCTCTGTGCTCAACATCTTCTTTGGAGCTTTGCCTTTAGAAGACGAGGGCTTTTTCAGGTCACCATCTAGAGAATGGAGAACAGATAAATGTTATGCCGTTACATACAGTTAGGATGGTTGAAAAATACAGTGAGCAAGGGAGGGGGATCCTGAAGTGAACATATTGAAGATCTAGCCGTAAACAGAGCCAACGTATCACAGAAACATATTCACCAGAATCATCCTCCTCCAAATCATCTTCATCACTCAGGTCTGAGAGGTCCTCTAAGCCTTCATCCACCTCATCAGAGTCATCCTGTTCATCTGTTAAGAAAATAAGAAAATGTCTTCAGAACAATAATAATTTACATTTATTCATTCAGTATAATTTCTAATACAAATGGATTTAGTGATACATTAAAGACTGATTAAATTTGCATTCCAACATTTAATGTAAAAACAGACTGTTTCTGATTGTCACATCAAAGAAATAGGTTTATCTTCATAACTTTTATAAAAATGTGTAGTGACGCACAGAAACGTTGTAGACTGAAAATATTCAACCAAAAAAAAAAAAAAAAGATATAAAAAGAATTCTAAGGGCCAAGATTATTGACCAAGACAGAAATATAAAATTTATATTCATCTTAGAAATGCCATTTAATATCCATAGCTTGTTTAGACCAATTTCAAAGACACCCTGAAAATCAAAGTGAAAACTATTTTGCATTAGGCTTTTCCATTTTGCTGAAATGTCATTGCAGCAACTCAAAATTTTGTATGGCCCCACATGCTTGTATGCATGCCTGACAACGTCAGGGCACACTCCTGAGACAACGGATGGTGTCCTGGGGTATTTCCTCTCAGATCTGGACCAGGGGCATCACTGAGCTCCTGGACAGTCTGAGGTGCAACCTTAGTGCCGTTGGATGGACAGGAACACAATGTCCCAGAGGTGTTCTTTTGGATTTAGGTCAGGTGAGCGTGGTGGCCATTCAATGGTATCCAATTCCTTCATCCTCCAGGAACTGCTTACATTCTCTTGCCACATGAGGCCGGGCATTGTTGTGCACCAGGAGGAACCCAGGACCCACTGCACCAGTGTAGGGTCTGACAATGGGTCCAAGGATTTCATCCCGATACCTAATGGCTGTCAGTGTGCCATTGTCTAGCCTGTAGAGGTCTGTGCGTCCCTCCATGGATATGCCTTCCCAGACCATCACTGACCCACTACCAAACCAGTCATGCTGAACGATGTTACATGCAGCACAACATTCTCTGCGGTTTCTCCAGACCCTTTCACGTGTGCTTGGATGAACTTGCTCTCATTTGTGAAAAGCACAGGCCACCAGTGGCGAACCTGCCAATTCTGGTGTTCAATGGCAAAGGCCAAACAAGCTCTACGGTGCCGGGCAGTGAGCACAGGGCCCACTAGAGGATGTTGGGCCCTCAGGCCACCCTCATGAAGTCTGTTTCTGATTGTTTGGTCAGAGACATTTACACCAGTGGCCTGCTGGAGGTCATTGTGTAGGGCTCTGGCAGTGCTTATCCTGTTCCTCCTTGCACAAAGGAGCAGATACCAGTCCTGCTGATGGGCTAAGGACCTTCTACGGTCCTGTCCAGCTCTCCTAAATTAGGTCAGTCTGCTGGAATCTCCTCCATGCTCTTGAGACTGTGCTGGGAGACACAGCAAACCTTCTGGAAATGGCACATGTTGATGTGCCATCCTGGAGGAGTTGGACTGCCTGTGCAACCTCTGTAGAGTCCAGGTATCGCTTCATGTTACCAGTAGTGACACTGACCCTAGCCAAATGCAAAACTAGTGAAAAACAGTCAGAAAAGATGAGTAGGGAAAAACATTATCAGTGGCCTCCACCTGTAAAACCATTCCTGTTTTGGGGGTTGTCTCATTGTTGCCCATCAAGTGCACCTGTTGTTTATTTCATTAACACCAAAATAGCTGAACAATGTATATAAACATTGTATACATTTGTTTTATTTGATTAATTAATTGAATATTAAATACATGTTTATAACTAATCCGAGTATAATGACTTAGTATGTCTTTTAAATCTTTTTTTCACGTCACAAATCCCTGTCACTTTTTGCTCTGAAAGTGAATACTACCCATTATAACTACATTTCACATTTTCAAGAACTTGTGGATTCCCTTTAAACTCAACTGAAAGAGTTTATATCCTTTTAGTGTAAGCATTCATCTAGAGACAAGACTACACCACTGACCTACCCATTCAAGTTACCATTTACATGACAAAAATAGAGGCTAGCTTCTGACGGCAATTTAGCCTTGCTAATCCAGAGGTGTGTGTGGGAGTGTCTCGAGCTCTCTGAAGAGGACGGGGATGAAATCCCTGAGCTTTGAAGTGGGATTTGATTAGATGCTGCCTGGGAGGTGAATGGCAGCACAGACACCACCCCAGCCAGGCACCCTCCACCCTAATTACCCAGAACACACTGGAGCCAGCCAGAGGGGGGAGCCGAGCTTAACACCAGGCACACACCTTGCTGCTGAGATCGGGCTCATGCATCTTAATATAACCACTGGATGGCTGACCGTAGAGTTCACAGAGGGTACAGAAAGTCCACCAGGAGCACGAGGTAAAGACTTTAATGACTACCTGTGGGCTGATCAATACAGTGAAAATGTAGGAGGGGAAACAAATCAAAGACACAATCTACATGTTGCTCTCAGCAATGAAAACAGCCTTGACACTGGAACACTGAAGATCAGGGTGTTTACAAAATGAGCAAACACACATTAAGATGGAGGAACCTCAAGCCAAGTAAAGCTGACAGCATTAAACGGCCTGGCACACTGCAGCGACATCAAAACGACAAACACGACTCAAGAACATTAACATGGCATAAGTAGACAAACCCAGAATGTAGAAGCACATCAAGATTTCATAGACAAAAAACAAACAAACAGATATGTTACCTGAACTGAAGAGTTAATGTAAAATCGGCCTCATTTAAATTTAACTTTTAGTGTAAAAAAGTGTTAAAACAATTCAATTATTCTAGGAAAAAAGAAGAGAAACACCATAACAAATGTGCATTTACAGAAGAAAAAAAAATTCTTATGAATCGTTCGTAAATGGGTTCTCTCTTTTCAACTGTGGTCGATGAATGATTATTAATATAAATAAATATTATTACAATTCAAAATAAATTATCTGTTGTAATATATATTTTAAAATGTAATATATTCTTGTGATGGTAAATCTAAATCGGCATCATTACTCCAGTCTTCAGTGTCACATGATCCTTCAAGTCATTCTAACATGCTGATTTGGTGAAACATTTCTTATGTTGAAAACGGCTGTACTGCTTAATATACTTGTGGAAAATATTTTTTAGACTGATGAAAATGTGATGATGATTTATGTTTTAAAGTAAATTGTGTACACTCCTATCCATCCAATATTACATGCAAGGAATAACCTTGGTTGTGCACTATTTTTCAATATTTCAGTGGCATTATTCAGGTGATGTAGTTCAAAACATTTTGCCTGGGTTATGTCTATAAAACGCTTTTGTGTGCAGAACTAATTTCTTGTGCATCTAAACCCAAGCCTCCTTTGATAATTCCAAAACAATTTTAGAATTAGTAACGGATGCTTGAAGCCATTGATAACAGACCAATGCAGTTATTAATGCAGTGAGTTATTAGAGAGTGTAAATTACTGGTCTTTGAGCGTCTCATTCAACAGTGTTCGGCAGCAGCATCTACTAATACGAAACAGTAAGAACAATGCCTTTATTACCTTGCTAGTGAGAAATGTCATGTAGTTTTTAAGTTTCTTAACTGTTTTACGGATAAAATCGTCAAAGCAGTACTGACAACACGTTTCTGTGTGAGTGTGTGTGTTTGAGTGGGAGAACAGAGAGAGCATTTTGGAGAACAGAGAGAGCATTCAGTGCTTTTTGGACAAAATTAAATGCAATTTTTTGCAAAAAACAGGATCAAAACGACAAATTATTTCCATATTATTTACTATACTTCTTTGCTTGGTCAGTGTCACTGTGGGTTTTGGTTATTTTGCTGTTGTAGGCTGTCTTGAACTACTTTTGCTGTGCGTTTCCCTGAAAATAATTGCACACCTTAGAACGTTCGTCACACAATCAGATTCAAGCATTCAACACTCCCGTAGCATAAACAAATACTATCCATCAGCCACTGGTTGAGCACTAAGGTAACCTGCTTCAAGATCCAGGAAAACCAGTCATGTCTTCAACATATAGTCAGAAGTTATATCAGCCTAGCATCCGGGGGACAGACATGTAAAAAATTGGTATGGCCTACAAAAGTAAAATTATATTATAAATTACTATATATATTATATATAGTATATAGTATTTAGTCTCTTCCTTCTACCTCCACTCTTGTCTATTCCAGCCCTCTTCTACTTCCACAGGCACTTACACTGAAACTTTGCCATGTGACTGCCATAAAACAAACTGCAGAAGTGAAAATGTCTAAATCAAAAGTGTGGTAAAGTGAAATATATTTGTTGGTTTGGTAAAAAAGAAGAACAGAACAACAAATCAACAACAAAAAAAGCACTTTTTGTTTGACAATATGCAACCGAGGCCACAAATTAATATATTAGAGGTCATGTGACTCTGGGTCTAAGCGCTAGAGGTATGGGGCCGGTTAAGCTGTGTGGTGAAGAAGCGGCCACTGACATCTTTCCAAGCGAATGTTTTGAATTACAAACCCCCACTGGGATCCAAGTATGCAAAAAAAGCTTCCTGTAAGAGAGAACAGAGTAAGAGAGAGCGAGAGACAGACAGAATGAGAGAGAGAGAGATTTGTAGGGACTCCACACAATGAGCACCAGATGTGAAAAAAAAAAACCCTTCCTCTTTCCTCCCACCTCCATGGGACTTTTTCTGCGGCTGTCGGCTCATGGGCGGGAGGAGTGGGAGAGTGTGGCATGTGTCCGACACATGACCCAGCACACAACTCCAGATATAGAGTTAAAGAGGAGAGGCAAGTGCACGTCTGACAGCTGACCTGCCCTCCACTGAGATCCATTCACAGAGAGAGAGAGAGAGAGAGAGAGAGAGAGAGAGAGAGAGAGAGAGAGAGAGAGAGAGAGAGAGAGAGAGAGAGAGAGAGAGAGAGAGAGAGAGAGAGAGAGAG
This sequence comes from Pseudorasbora parva, assembly GCF_024679245.1. Classification (NCBI taxonomy): domain Eukaryota; kingdom Metazoa; phylum Chordata; class Actinopteri; order Cypriniformes; family Gobionidae; genus Pseudorasbora; species Pseudorasbora parva. The sequence goes on along the minus strand of NC_090177.1, from coordinate 22,871,067 downwards.
AAAGAGAGAGAGAGAGAAAGAGAGAGAGAGAGAGAGACAGAGAGCAAGCGCAAAGACAGAGATACTGTTCTCATACAACGAAAATGGAAAAAAATCCTTTTGTGTGCATTTTTCAACATATTTGTTTTAACTGTCATTTTATTGTATATAATGTAATGTACATTTTTGTTTTTTTAATATGCATGTAATAGTTTCCTGCTAAAAACATTTCAAAATACTAAGTATTATTAAAGGTAAATATTATCTCTTTGTGCAAGAGTTATCTGCAAATATTAAAAGAATATAGAAATAATATTTATCTTTATAATCTTTTAATTAAAATGCTTGCTCCCCCTCTAAAACAACTTTCCCCTTCAGCTGACATCAAGCCCTCTTATTTTTCAGCCCTTCCCCTCTAATCCTGTCATATACGTTTCACAATCAGTTCAAGACCCATCCTAGATTTTTTTCTTGCTAAAAATCCTGTTTCACACAGTTGCAAGAGAAGTATAATGGGTTGTGAAGAGTTAAAATGAGGTTCAATAGATCTGTTGGGCTTATATTTTTGTATTTCTCATCTGTGAGAAGAGAATCTTCTGACAGTACAATGGACTACAGCCTCCCAGTGACAAAGAAAGGCATTACAGGAAAACTAAAATCCTTCCCATTGCACATGCCAGTATGGTATATTATTAGTTGTATTAGTTGTATATTAGTTGCAATGTGGAAACAAATTAATATATTAACATGGAACCCTACCTTTGGATTTGAACAGGTCGTTGTCGTCATCATCATCACTTTCTGATTCAAAGAGACCCTTGAACTCCTTTTTGTCAGTTTTTTTCTCTTCAGCCTTCTTGCGCTTGATTTCAGGGAGATTCAAATCCTCCATCTAAATGTAAAAAAACGACAAAAAAAGCGGATTCAAAAAAAAAAAAAGTGTTCATTTATCAAAACCATGAACAAAACCTGTAGATATGACGTTAATGAGAATATAATGCTGATGGCATGCTTGTTTTTTATTTTTTAATCTGGTTGAGACATCTACAATTGGAACAGTCTTTTCTCTCTAGTTGTACAATGACCTATTCTGCAAGTTTCCTTCCATCTCCTTAACAGCAGATGTCACAAAATGAGTCACTGCTGAGAATATCCAACTTCTTTACCTATAGACATCTTTCTACAAATTATTAAGAATAATATAATTTAAGAAAATAAAACAGTAGTGGGTAAAATAAAAATAAGTTTAGAATTTTAGAAACCAAGAGCTACAAAAAAGTAATAAAGTTATCTTCTCCCCTAAAACATAATGGGATCTAGTATGTGTGTGTATTGATGGAGGAAGCGGCAGAGGCAGTAGAGGCAGGAGGGAGGCAGTGGTAATCAGATCTGAGCGTGGGGACTCGGTGGATCAAAGCCTGGGACGCAGCCCTGAGCGTTATAATACTCTTCCTGTAGCACTAGCCCTGCCGCCTCCTCCGCCAATCTGCCGCTTCCTAGACGCCAACACTCCGCCTGGTGTCATCTCCATTATCTCCCTATGGACACACTCCAGCTCCCCACACACACAGACACACAGACACACACACACACACACACAGTAGGTACTTTCACAGAACCAGCACACAGTGATGGTCACAAGATGATCACAACTGTGCGTTTCATATAAGACTAGTATTAAAATAGCACTGGGATAAACAGCCGTTACGATATATATAATCACATTCATTTAATTCTTTCTGAAGATCAAACTAAAGTTTAAACATGGTACTGTGGCTCAAACTGATGAAAGATGAGCATACAGCTTAGATCTGTCTAAATCCAGCTTCCTCTGAAAGGTGCGGTATGGATTATTGTTGTCTAATGGTAATAGTTGCTGTGGATTTGGCATTTTTACCCTTTCTTTCCCAGAGATCTCCAGCTGAATCTCCTTTTCGCGAAGTTTCTTCCACTGGCTGTAATATTTAGTGATGGGAGTGCCTTCCTCAGCTACTTGCTTCTCCCAGGCTGCCTGTAAACACACCAAAATAAAAACACACCATGAATGTTATTGCATGTTCACCCATAGGAAAGCAAAACAAAAGGGATCTCAATACACATTCAAAACAAAATAAAGCTATAAAGTTCGAAAAGTACCATTGTAAGACTTCACGAGTACACAGAGAACGCCTGTTCTGTTATTGTGGATCAATAACCCTCTAAAAACAGATCAGGCCTGTATCATCGAAGAAAATAGAATGTTTGTAGGGTCTATCACGATGCCCTAACATAATATTTATGAAGTATCAAGCCGATCTCAGCAATTTTCAAAATCTGAAACGGACCAGGTTGCGACCCTAGGTGCACACCTTCTCTCTTAAACAGCAAAAATAAGTGTCTCACAGAAGGATAAAGGGGAGAGTGAGTGAATCTCTGCCAGCCTTTCCTTAAAGGTCTTTGTGGATGATATTGGCCAGGTAAAATAAGATTAGTTGACCTCAAAATCTAATAGACCATAATAAATCTCAACTTCAGTCTAGTTAGCTAAACTTATTTATAACAATTTGCAGTGGTTTGTAGAATAGTAAAACAATCAAAGCTATAAAAGGTGCAATATGCTCCACCCTTAATGCAACAGACCCAAACAAAGCTAACAGATGTGTACATGACCAGCGAGGCTAAGCTTCCTGGCAAACTGGGGTCTTCATCCGTTAAAGCATCTGTTCATTGACTGCTGTGCACATTCTGGAAAGAAATCCTGATGTGAACACTTGGTTCACTATGGTGCTGAGGGCTGAACTGCAAGAAATATTCACAACGCAATGTCTTAGCCATTGCAACAGTTAGAATACCGACACATTGAGCCTTGCCGTTTAAGCGGATTACACAGAATTTCAAGTTTAATAGCATTTATATTTTACATAAGCATAATGATTATGAATAAAATAGCTGGCCGTATAAGTGTTTATGTTGCTGAATATAAACTTGCGTACCGATAAAACAAATATGGAAATCTTAATATGTATCATGATAGCTAGATGAAAACTAGTTTAGTTTTACTAAACTAGAAATAAATACGTGACAAATTATAAAAATGAAAAGCAGATTAGTAAATAAATAACGAAATTTAAAATATAATAAATGGCAATTTAAAATATGAATAAAACGGTAACACTTTACAATAAGGTTTCATTACTTAACTACATTAGTTTACATGAACTAATAATGAACGCACTTCTACTGCATTTATTAATCTTCGTTAATGTTTATTTTAGCATTTACTAACACATCCTGAACACTGTGAACTATCATGAACAGCTTTTTTATTAACTAGAATTAAAGATTAACAAATACTGTAACAAATGTATTTCTTATGGTTAGTTAATACATTAACTAATGCTAACAAATCCTTATTGTAAAGTGTAACCAATAAAACAAACAACAGTATATAAATAATAGTACATAGATAATACTAACAAAACATTAGGTAGGTAGGTAGGTATGCAAGTGTGTATGCCTGTTAAACCTCCGTGCGAAGTATGTCATAGTGTGGTAGTATTAGAGCTGTTGGAGTCACTGGTACAACCCACAGAGACAGATATTTGTTTGTTGGACTGATCCGCGGGGCATGCGGCTTTATGCAGCTGTGCTGGCGGCAGTACCGGGTGAGAAGTTTGCCATGCCACCCTCGTTACTAAAGGATCTTTCCTGCTGGCCGGAGCCTGGCGACAGACGCACCCCGGCGTGGTGCCATGCTGTCTGCATGCTCTGCCCTACTGCATCTCTCCCTACGGCTCAACATTACACAGAGGAGAGAGACAGAACAGTCCACCCCTCCTTCATTTCAGTCTTAAACGGCCTTAAATATTTATCAGAAGCACGAGTCGTTCCAGAGACAGCAAGGGGCGGGGAGGAGAGATGAACGGGCTGTGCATCGGCAGGGGTGACAAATGAGAGCGGAGATGGAGATGAATGGAGCAGAGATCTCGCCCCAGAGAGGAAGCAACTTCTCACCTTCTCTCTCAACCTTCACCCCTACTGTCCCCTCATTTTTTTCTCCCCACCAACTTCGTCATTATCATGCTAGTCAGCACCAGGGTTTTTATTGTAAATTGAAACGCATGAAGACAAAAACTAGCAGTTAAACGAAAAAAATAAGTGCACTAAATTATGAAGAACTAAATAGATTTTCAAAGAACACTAATTTTAAAGTTTCAATTGAGTTTTTCAAATCCAATCAATGCCAGATGGTCGGATTCAGTATATTGCAAAAAGAGACACACAATCAAACAGGAAGGGAGACATCTGATGATTTATAAAACTAACAAAACCACTTTCTGAATATGATGTTTAGCAACAGTGAAATCTGAAACGGATTTCAATGACACAATCAAAATAAAACATTATGTGAGCTAGGCGCACAAGATGGCACCTGTGTGTGCATGTTTACTTGCACTCAAACTCTTCCGATCTAAGCGACGTTCGTATTTATTGCAAGGAGAAACGTATGAACCTTGGCTAGATATTATGATTATTTTTTTCTTTTCAATTAAAAGGCACAATATGTAAGATTTTGAATTAATATTAGGGGTGTAAGAAAATATTGATACACCTGAGTATCGCGATATTTTGTTTGGCGATAATGTATCGATTCTCAAAAACACTGTATCGATATTTAAATATTTATTTATTTACATCCAAGATTCGTGGCTTTATTCTTTTAAATGAATCTTTCTAAAAAAAATTATTTAAAAAATGTCATACAATATTGCAATATATCGTACCGTAACCCCTGTATCGTGATACGTATCGTCAGATTCTTGGCAATACACAGGCCTAACTAATATATCTAAAAACCAGAGGTGTCAAGTAACGAAGTACAAATACTTCGTTACCTTACTTAAGTAGAAATTTTGGGTATCTATACTTTACTGGAGTAATTATTTTTCTGCCTACTTTTTACTTCTACTCCTTACATTTTCACACAATTATCTGTACTTTCTACTCCTTACTTTTTAAAAATAGCCTCGTTACTCCTCTTTCATTTCATCTTGTTTAAAAAAAAATGCAGATAAATCGCGTCATCCTGATAGTGTGAATTTGATTGTGGTTGGATGAGAAGTGTAAACATATACCATTCCAACACCCTATTGGTTACTACGTGATCCATCGCGCCTGCACATGACTCAAAGCACAAATCACACACAGTGTTGCCAGATTGGGCGGGTTCCAGCGGACGAGCACGGCACTTTCAGTCAGTCAGCGATCAGCAGCAGACGTGCTCATTCATGACAGCCAGGTTTTTAGCGCGATAACTCGTGTTAGATGTACATTCAAGTGATCGCTATGATAAAGTGGCATACATACAGTATATATATACTCAACCCGTTTCTACAGTAAGGAGTGGGAGAGTGAACCAACTCTCAAACGTGGATTACACCTGTGACTCGAAGACTTTATAAATATAATCATGATTCCTGTCCATCATACACTCAGGACATCTGCAACTAGCAACCCCAACAGCTGCTGAAAGAGGTTTGAATCAGTTTTGACTGGGCTAAGTGCATGTTCTATGAACTTAACAAGGGTAGCCTACTGTAGTTTTGTCAGAGCTAAGCGCATTGTTGTAATTTTTTTGTCGGCGGATTATTGTACAGTATCAATGAATTACGCATTTTGGCAGTGGCATGGGCGTAGATTACGCGGGGGACGGGGGGTACGTGTCCCCCTCACTTTTAATAAAATGTATTTTCGTCCCCCGCACTTTTACTGGGTCTCACCGATTCTAGTCGACCCGCTCCGAGCGGGATTCGAACTAGCGTTACCCTGCGCGGCGACGGCCAAATTAACAGGGACGCTAAAGACAGCTTTCTCTAATCTCGGTTGATAGAGCGCTTTTTGAGGTCACGGGCAAGTGTATTTACATAGAAACCAATGTGAATACATTAAGATTTAAAATCAGAGACAAAAATTATCTATGCATGACCTGCTGTCATTTTATTCGCATCTAAATATGTGGAGGTCGCTCTCACAGAAGGTCCAAATTCCAAAAGCGGATTCGTAGAAGTAATACCCTGTCATGCTGAAGGAAAACAATCATTATGAGTGATGAAACGTGACGAAGACAATCAGACGAGTGCGACAATATATGCTTTATGTGTTTTTCAAGCCATCTCAATGTAGCCTATTTATTGACAATTAAGTAGCCTATCATATGAATAATGCAGCTTTTTTAATGTTTAGTATCTTCTGCTCACCAAGGCTGCATTTATTTAATCAAAAATAGTTAAAACAGTAATATTGTGAAATATTATTACAAATTAAAACAGCTTTTTCCCTATGTGATCAAAGCTGCATTTATCATTACTCCAGTCTTCAGTGTGACATGATCCTTCACTAATCACTCTCAGATGAGGATTTTATAATCAAGAAACATTTATGATTATTATCTGTGTTGAAAACAGTTGTGCTGCTTTAAAATGTTTTGGAAACCATGCTACATTTATTTTTTCAGGATTCTTTGATGAATAGAAAGTTCAATGGACAGCATTTATTTGCATTTTTTAAAATCAATTATCTTTTGTAATATTAACAATATCACTTTTGATCAATTAAATGCATGTCTGATCAATAAAAGTATTAATTTCTCTCTTTTTTAATTTTACTACAAATGTTTAGATGGTTTCCACAAAATTTAAGCATCACCATGAGCAGCACAACTGATAATAATCCTAAATGTGTGTTGATCATCAGATCCTCATATGAGAATGATTAGTGAAGGATCATAGGACACTGAAGACTGGGGTAATGATGATAAATTCAGCTTTGATCACAGGAATAAATTGCATTTTACTATATATTCTTTGAGCCCTGCACAGGCCCTGCACAATCCTATGACACATTCCTGCAGTCATTAAAATAGTTCAGCTTTGTTTGTAATGTCCAAGTAGTTATATTTTGTTTAGATTTTTTATTAAAGTTAATTTAGAAAAATGTTTGTATAATTTGTTTGTTTGTTAATTTTTTTTTTTAAAGTGATAACCAAGCAGTCAGCGGCTGAGAGTGGGTATGAGTTTAGGAGTGTAAAAAAAGTCAGGGTCCGTAGGGCTCTAAAGCGTCGACCCAATCTGGCAACACTGATCACACGTCGCCTACATTTACATTCCAATAAAGGTTATTGATAACATTACTTATAGACAACTAGTCATCATATCTTCCGCTTCAGGAAACACATGTTAATGCTCAGCAGTACACATAATGGTATATTTCCATTGTACTAAAATGCATTCATTTTCAATGGGTATATATGTGGCTGAAACAGGTAGCCAGTGCCTCCCAAATTTTTCAACATTAACATTTTAATATAACATTATAGTCATTATGGCCTTTAGAAAAATGTTTTTGAGGAGGTGGGGTAGTGCACTCTAGGCCCCTGTGGTGTGGCCTAAGCTTTTGTCTTTAATGGCATTTTTTCCTTACATTACTTTTACTTTTATACTTTAAGTAGTTTTGAAACCAGTACTTTTACACTTTTACTTACGTAAAAAGCTTGAGTTGATACTTCAACTTCTACAGAAGTATTTTTAAACCCTAGTATCTATACTTCCACTTGAGTAATGAATGCGAGTACTTTTGACACCTCTGCTAAAAACCACCGACTTGTGTACTTACATTATACCAGATGTTTACAAGAATCCTGAGAAATAAGCAATTTTAACCAGGACACCGACCGCATTGCACAGCGCATTGCCTATTAGTGACACCATACCTGCCTTACACTCGGTTTTATTTTGTAGAAACCATGGAAACACCAAATATGCTTTAATATATTATATGTTTTATCAGACAAGGGAAGAACTGTTAGGAGACATTTATAGACAGAAAACAAATTATTGTTTATAGCTCAGCACATTTAGTCTTATTGTTTGAATCTCGTTTTTTATTTTTTTTCAGTAACAATGTTTTCACCATGTCTCAGAGAAAAATACTATTTTGTCAAGTGGTTAACAGCATAGTCAGATGCAACTTTTCTTGTAGTAACACTAATGCAGCATTTCCTCAGTTGTAAAATGTTTTAAAACAAATTGCATGCCATTTAGCAACACAAACAATCCAGAATGTATATATGACCGGTCCCAGTATAGCTGCCCCTCTGTGTTTTCTAATGGACGCGAGGCAAACTGAACAATAAAATTACACTTCAAATATTTTTTCCCCGAAGTTAGTTTATGTCATTGAAGGCAGTTATCATCACGATGATTTAATTTCAAGTGTTCGTTTTTAAAATAAGTTTAGTTTTAGTTAGTTATTTGATGCTATAAAAACGGAGGGTGTGACGTCATGATTGACAGCTGAGACTAACGGCTTCGCTGAGTGAAGTTGTCACTGAGGCACGAACAGACTTTTTTCGGGATTTTTGGGAGCAGATTGGAGCTTTAGCTTTAATTTCTACATTTCCATAACTGTTTATTTCACACCAACATAATTAATTGTTCTGCATCTGCGAGAGTGTGGGCAGGCTTTTGATATCGCGACTGTACTTCCTGCTCTACTTCCTGCTCTCTATCGCTATTGCGCAGACTCGGCCCCGAGATGTCAGCGCCGTGCAGGCCGCCTGAAAGCTTCAAATATGGCAAGTGGAAACAGATGATGTCGAGTCGTCCATATTTTTTTACGGTCTATTGGTGAAGACTACAACTCTCAAGATTCCATGCTCAATCAAAGGGTCATCAAGCTACACCTTTGTTTTAAATAGGCGGCCACAAGTGGGGAAAAATTACATACTGTGCCTTTAAAGATTTTTTTTTTCATCTATCAGATATGGAAAAAACTAAAAACACTTACATTACATGTACCTCTGAGCTATAATACCTCAAGATGCATCGAGATTATCTTTCATTCACCAACCTCCTGCAGGTTCTGCGGTTCAGGCTCAGTGTTTAATGAAAATACACTGGGATGGCATTCATTTAAAACACTCAAGTGTGTAATGCACATTTACTGATTTGGTTCTGATTTCTGAGTAGGGTTGGGTACCGAAACCCGGTGCCAATATAGCACCGGTAACTATATAACCGGTATGTACGGACCGAATCAGAATGCAGCTTTCGGTTCCTCATTTCAGTGCAATTAACGCGCTTTCGCGTTTTGGCTGGCGCTGAGCCAGAGACAGACGCGCTCAGCGCTCGTCACATATCACAACGATTCAGTGTTTTCAACCACATCATGTTTATTTTAGGTTTCAAACATTTAAAGGCACAGAAGTAGCAGTAAAAACACGCAGATGTCTATGGAAGTGGCAATAACTCCTTTCTGATAGTTATAATTTGACTGTTTTATTCATATCAGACACACGTTATACAAGTTACTATATAGTTTACTCTAGTCTTCTCAGAGTTCACCGCTCACTTACTTTCATGCATTTCGTGAGACAAGGAGGAATTTACATTATGTAAATCCGACAGATCCGATTTTCTGAGGTGCAAACTATGGTGGCGCCCATTGCCAATATATTGGTTGTGGAATAAGACGCTGCGAATGCACATACACTTTACTGTCCACAAAGAGAAACTTGGACTCATGGTGCATGTCAGTCATTCACCGGACTCATACATTCGTGCGTTTTAAATATACCATTAAAACAAAGTAAAAGTAAGATCAAATTGGAGGAAAAAAAATAGTGACATTCTTAAAACTGTAATAATCCTGTTCTGGACAGCAAGCACAAAGTCTGCTTCAATCTGCTACTGGATTGACGTTACCAGACGCTCACAAACAAAGCACTTAATGTCTGCTCATCCTCCTCAGAGTCTCTCGCTGAGAGAAATGGCATTAGAAAGCTTTCCGCTCCATTACTTTCATCTGCTCTCATATCCGCCACCGACCCAGCATCAGGCTATGGTCGTAATAGTATTCCGTGCCACAGTGGCCGCGTGTGTCTGTCTGAGGACCTGTGACTGCACTTCCTGACCTGCAGGTGGTGTGGTCAACTAGGCCTAAGGCCAACCACCACATGCTGTTTTCAACTGGCCACAGCAACACACACTCAGATGTGTTCACACATAAACACACAGGGCTCTGAACACGTAAACATAGATGAAGACTGCGGGTGACCAGCAGTCACCTGTGAGGGGACGGAAGGCAGGGTGGTGTTTGAGGTGGGTGGAAAGAGGAGAAACTGCAGTCTGCTTTTACAACTAAAATAAACATCTGACTGCCATGTCTGGTCCCAAAGCTCACAAATGTCTGACTAGAAGTGCTGTTATGGTCACTGTGTAATTGGAAAAAAACTTAGAAAGGAGGAAAAAAAACTTCCTTGGCTTGAAGAAATTAGTCAAAACAGATAAAAATGTTAAAACTCATGAGTACTAAAGAAGCTAAAATGATAAACAAAAATTAAAATTCTGTCATTTACCCACCCTTAAATTCCAAACCTGTATGTTTTGCAGAAAACATTAGATGATATTTTGAAGAATGTGGGTACTCAAACAGTTATATTGAGCGCCATAGTATGGGGAAAAAATACTATGGAAATCAATGGCTACCATCAACATTCATCAACCGTGTTCAGCAGAAGAAAGAAAAACATTCAGGTTTGGAAAAACTTTAGGGTGACTAAGGCCCCCGTCCACATGAAGCCAGGCTAGTGTTGCACGATATACCGGTGCTAGAAAAGTATTGCGATACCCTGCTATTACAAACGGTACGATATGGACTTTTATTAGTACCGGTACTTTAAGGAGGACAGCGATATGAGCTGTATTTCTTAATGTGCGTGGATGTGTGACAGCACAGGGTATATGCAGGAATCCTGAAGTTAATTTCAAGACCTTTTTAAGACTTTTTAAAGACCTTCTCAAAATATTTTAAGACCTCATCGCACTTCAAGTTCTAATCGGCAACAAACCTTTAATAAACAGCTGTAGTCGAATGTAGACTTAAAATCTCTATCGTAGGCCAATTTTGTATCGTTTATATTGCATATCTGTTACGCAATGTATGGAGGGCGACACATTACCTAACTGCGCATTTCGCAAAATACATGACGTCACCTGTAGACGCCAGGGATGGAGATGAACTTTTTTCAAATTCTACCACACAATGTTTTTACCAGACACTTTTTGGTTTTTAACTGATAATGTGTAACTGCATGTGAAAATTAATACTACAAGCTCTAAAATACTTAAGCCGTTTATTTAATCTCAAGTCTCAATGAAATACTGACATTTTCACGATGATTTGTGGTCATTTATGGCTTCCAGTTTTATGGTTTTTAGTCCCATGAATGAAACTATTCGTTCTGGCATCTTTGAAGCGTGTTGACAACATACTGAGCAGGACATTATCAGAATGGGATGCACCGAAATCACAATTCTTGGCCGAAACCAAAAAAGAAGAAACCAAAACCGAAAACTGAAAAATAAAATTCAAACTAAAATGTTTAACTGGACCTCACTCGTGTACATTAAATAATAATGCACATGCCTACTGGCCTGCAGAGGTACAGAAATTGAATAAAGTAATCAAATGTAAAATAACTGCATATTTAACTGTTTAAATGAAAGATGAATCCTTATTAAACTTACAAAAGCTATTCAATCAAGAGCATTGTTTAATGTCAAACTAAATATAAGGACATCACTCAGGCAGCAGTAAAGGCTACTGCGCCTTTAAGACCTGAGGCAGGGATATGCTCGTCTTTCTCGACTATACAGTTCACTTGAGGCATATACAGACTGTGTCTGCTAGGATACTCATCAAGATGGACATGTTGACATACTTCTTGTGCGAGTTGGTCCGTGTAAGCGCAAGATTTGAAAGAAAACTCAATATTTGCGCGCTGTGAGACGAGCACGCGCTCTCGGATGATGCACAGAGACAGATCTTCTCTCAGCGCGCGCGAGTCTCACAGCGCGTCTTCACGCGAGTGATGACGGAGAAAACGACTGGTCATATGCGCACATACGGCAGCACTTGCATGCATTGGACAAAGTTTACAAAGAGGTGAAACAGCTCGGTAGGTGAAGCGAGTTTACCCTCCACAACTCTAAATCAGCCGCATTTGGCTGGTGGCGGCGCTAATGTCCATCCCTGGCGCGCGCGCTCCGAGCCGATCTCAGACTGAGCGCCCCGTTGTTTTTTAACACTTATGGGGATGAAAATAAATATATTCATAAATACTTTTTGGAGTCAAACTCTTTTGACAAAGCTTGAACAAAATACTTTCAAAATTTAAGACTTTATAAAGCCGTGATAAGACTTTTTAATACTTTATAAGGGTCTTAATTTTCCCAAAATTGATTTATCACCTTTTAAGACTTTTCAAGACCCCGCGGATACCCTGCAGCATGTGTCAGGACGTGTGTGCAGAGCTCTGCTTCCACCGTTCACTAAACATTGGAAGTAGAAGAGTTAAATATATACGCGTAACGCATGACAAAGAAAGCAACAGAAATATGCGCGCATGAGAAGAAAAAAACTACCGGACTCGAAGCGCGCGCCCACGCCTTTCAGACAAACATGCGATCGCCATTCAGTTCTTTCCCGGATTATTATTTGGGTTTGAATGATCAAACATATGTAAAAATGCACGGCCTGGCGAGTATTCAGGTAAACACAGTGGATGTCTTTAGTGAACATATACAGCTGAGGTAATTAGATCCATGCAGGTCTTAAGCCAGACCTAATATTCTATGATTAATGTTAAGCAAACAATGAAAAATAGAAAACCACCACATGCTTTGATAAATAATAAAAATATATTTATTAAGAATCAGTATTTTTGGACCAAAATGTATTTTCGATGCTTCAAGAGATTCTAATCAACCAACTGATGTCACATATGGACTACTTTGATGATATTTTTATTCCCTTTCTGGACATGGACAGTAAAGTGTGCATTGACTGCATATGCTCTGGGACTAAAATATAAAATATCTGAAACTGTGTTCCGAAGATGAACAGAGGTCTTACGGGTGTGGAACGACATTAGGGGGAGTCATTAATGACATCAATTTAATTTTTGGGTGAACTAACCCTTTCATTTCTTTCTTGACTTGCTACTGTTAATGTAGCTGGGTGAAAAATAAAGCACTGTTTTTGTCATATTGTTTGTAATTTGCATTGTTTGCTTATTTTTTAAAAACAGATACAATTAAAAATCTATATTATAATTATAAGATTACATTTAAAAAATATTAAATTTCTCATATCATGAAATAAGATTTTGTTCATCCAACCTGTTGAGAAGTGAAAGGTTAGTGAATGATAATGATTGATAAGGTGATCTCTGTAAGGATGTTCACACTGGCATGTAGTTATTATAGCAATAAAAGGAGGGAATGGTCAAAATACAGGGCAGGAACATGCTGGCCAAGAGAATTTTTTGTAAAAAATAAAAATAAAACAATGAATAATGTCGTCATATTATTCATATTTGCTGTTTTTTGTTCGTTTTTTTACCGTGGTATTGATTTAGTATCGGTATCGAGGTATTTTCGTATCAAAGTCATAATTTTGGTGTCGTGACAACACTATGCCAGGCAAGTGTGTGGCGCTGTAATTCTGCAACAGAAATACACTAAAAACCAAGAAGAAGAGTTGTGGCTAAAAGAGGTATAGCAGTGGTAGGTGAGGCAAAATCTAGCGATAAAATAACAATAAATACATTTGCTGCTTAACAGATTTGTTTTATTAACGACTACACCTACCCCAACCCTAAACCTACCCTTACAGTAATGCAAATACGGTAGTTAAATGACGCGATATTGATGTGCGCATGCCCAGTAGCTGTAGTTGGCCAATCACACGTGTTGAACTTGGAATCCACTCACCGCATCACTCACTCTCGAGTGTTTGTCCAGGTGCTGACTTCAGTTAACACACGAGTCTCCATAGGTGCAAACATTGTAAAATTAGAGATTCATTGTATACCAGCTTCACTGGGGAAATCTGTGAGATTGCGTTTATTGAATGAGTGACAGCTTTTAATGATTATAAAGGGAGCACTTTGCGCGCTGTCTGGGCAATATAGTTATTGTTTATTTTTTATTAATAGGTTTATAATATATTCAGAATTTGAATAAAACTTTTGTTTTCCATTTGTGACAAGCAGCCACACACACGCTCAAATACACTGACCCATCCACATATACATGGAAAATGTGATGACTGATCAGTTATAAATAATAAGACCAGGTACATGCAAATTAATCCATTTTGAATTAATGTTGACTTGAACAACTGTTCGGTCCATTCCTGGTATAAAATGATACAGACAATTTCATGTACTCACCACAGCTGTGACATCAGCCACGCCAAACGCAGCTTTCTGCCTTCGTCCTGTGATGTAGCTGCAGTTCTCCTGTATCTTCTCCAGCAGCTGGCGCATCTGCTTGCAGTAATTGGCCACTTTGCATTCCTTCAAGAACGCTTTCAGCTGAGGAGACCAACAAGAGGGAGACAGTGAGAAAGAGCAACAAAAAAAGAAAGAAGAAAATTATACAAAAAATTATGTGAATTTGGCGCCACATGCAGAAAGAATTTCTAACATCCTCAGGGAGAAATATTAATATAGCTCTAATAACTCTCAAATTACAGCTTAAATTGTCATTTTTTTACCTTAAATCTGCAATTCAAATTCTGCCAATGAAAAGTATGGAAGAACTGGGAGTGGATATTATAAATAAACCCAACTGGGCCAAAAGAATAAATACTCAAAACCGGATTTTTAAACAGCAGTGAGGAGAGCTCGGTTTTGGCCAGAGCAGAGGATGTGGCCAGTGTGTGTGTGTGCGCGTGTGTGTGTGTGTGTGTATGTGTGTGAGTGTGTGTGTGGGAGGGGGGTGTTTATGTGCTGTGTTAGTGTGAACACTGCAGTGTATGTGTATCGGGATGTGTATGTTGGGGTGTGAGGACTAAAGATGCTGAACCAAAGCCTTTGAATGGGGTTTGTGTGTGATCTGGACTGACTGGGCATCCCAGGCAAAAAAAATGAGAACCATTAAATATAACTGGTGTACAAGCTTCATAACTACCACTTATTTAAGGCTTGCTGCTGATTTAGTAACTGTTAGAAAGAGAAGTGAATGAGTGAAAGCATTTGTCTAAATATGGTGAGAAACAGTACCTGAATGATAGTGGGCAGAGCAAGCTCAGGAAAGCCAATGGTGCAGGCCTGAGTGTGGAAGTACTCCAAAATTAGGTCATACAACTGCTCCACCAGACCATCCTGGAACAGTGAAAACACACAGACCTTCAAAACTCAACACATAGAACGCATTCTCAGGCCAGAAACATACTACGCGAAACGAATTAGCTGGAATTAGGATGGATTACCGGTAGTTACATGTTTGTGACAGTAGGGAACAGGGGCGGTTTTTAAACACATTTGATCCATCATGGTCATTTTTGGCCTATTGGCCAGAGTGAGCCCTGATCGGCCTTGCCGCAGTGGAAATTGAATTCTATGCCCACCCAGAGTGACTAAGTGGGCCAAAAAATGGTCTGAAGAGGAGGGGGTCCATCCACTTTCCTCATTATTTTAAGAGGGGGGGAATGCAGTTTCATGCATACTGAGCTTTTTACACTGTTAAAGACTTGGATTCCCATCCTAAACATGGACAAAGTTTCAAAAACTAATGTTGGACGTTTGATGGAGTATTTGTGTGTCAAAAATACTCCTTCCGGTTTCTCACAAGTTTCGGAGATTTTTTTCGAGTATGGGTCGGCTTGACGTGAACAGAGCGGAAGGTCATTGTATGGGCCGCACGGGCTCTTCTCCCGGTAGGGTGCGCGCGCGTGACTAGAGCTAGAGAGGAAATGCACGCCCATAAACACTTCTCGCAAGGTGCAGATCCAGTCGTCCATGAACACGTGTCGTTATAGTCCGCGCTCCACTTTATTCCTATGAGTGACGTCGAGCGACTTCAACGCTTCAGCACAGCAATCCGGGAAGGCAGCGCTGCATTTGAACCGATTTGAACGCAGAAATGACGGGAAGCTTCACAACATCGCGGATCTCCACGGTCAATGATGTCACAGGACTTCACAAAAATCATACCAAAAAAGTGTGTTTTTGACGGAGCGGTCATGAGATTGACTGAAACTGAGTGTCACCCCCCCTTTAATGTATATCTAACCCTAAAAATATATATTTTTTTAAATAATAGCCTAGTGTCCTTGAGGAGGTTGCATACAAGAAAAAAAAAGTGTCTCTGAGTCAATCAGTTTCCCTACATAGAAATGCCCCTCCACCCCCCACCCCACAAAGTATTCACACCTCTACTCATCACATAGCATAAAAGCATCCACACTAATCCAAAACCGGTTTAGGGCAGGGATCGGACCTAAATCCTTTGCCCTACCTACAATTCACAGCCTTCACAAACACATTCCTCCACAATGGAAACGGGAAAACCCTGCTTGTAACTGCCCTTACTAGTCGGGAAATATTTAAGATTTAGTAAGTCAGACAGAGATCCCAGACAGCAAGGGTGGAGCGGCGTCTCGGGGGGCCTGTGGCTGCGGTGTCTTGGCCTGGGTGTATGTACTGGAAAGCTTCCCTGTGCCAACCAGGAGAGCAGGATAATCCCTGCAGCTTGTGTGGCAATCCTCTTGGCAGCGACACGGCGCACGGCGCTTTAGCCTGTGTAGCAGCGTGTTCGGGCTTTCATCTCCTAACCTCAATCCAGTTACAGCCAGTCAGCATGAACACATGACAGGCTCTCAGCCCAAGAGGAGGGGCCATCTATATATCCAGTCCCTTATCTGATGCATTTAAGTGATTGTTTTTAGTTTCATTTTAATGTCTCTTTGCTCATTAATTAAAATGTATAATGCAGTTATGGTTACATACCAATTTTATTTTAAGAAATTAATATTTTTAATATTCATTTTAAATTTTATAGTTAATAGTAAATTGATCAAAAGTGACAGTAAAAACATTTAATTTTCAAAAGATTTCTATTTCAAATAAATGCTGTTACTTTGAATATCACTGTCAAAATCATTGTTTCCAAAAAAATATTAATCATTTAAAGGGGTACTTTTCTGGCAAAATGGGATTTCCATAAAACACGAGAGCCTATAAAGTTGAAAGCCAGATTTTTAGTTTTTAATTGGCACTACCTGACTAAAGAAAACTGTTGCCTTCCTTTTTGCCAAAAAAACTTCAACACCTATAATGCAATGGGCATGTTGCCGTCCCAGTCTGCCATGGACACTCTTACCAGAGATGAATATTGGCTTTCGAAGTAGGAAGTACTTCTTTAGTAGGAAGCAAACATTTAGTCATCCTGTTACCGTGTATTGTTTTCTGGTGCAAGAATCCAAAGAGTAAACGTTTAGCGGCAGAGTTACTTTTGTAATATTATAATAAAATATAATAATTTTACAGTTTTTTGATCAAATAAATGCAGCCTTTATGAGCATAACAGATTTCTTTCAAAAATATTTTTTTAAAAGTAGTATACGGTATTTAAAGATTAACAATACATTTCAAAACAATTTGATTAGGACAACAACAAAAAAACAAGGAATATGCATTTATTTTTAAGTTCTGTAGTGAACGTGTTTGCTTCTTTAAAGGGGGGGTGAAACACTGAGTTTCAGTCAATCTCATGTCAATCTTGAGTACCTATAGAGTAGTATTGCATCCTTCATATCTCCGAAAAGTCTTTAGTTTTATTATATTTATAAAAGAAAGATATAAATAGGCTGTACAGAGTCTTTCCGGCAAAAACAGAGCGGATGGAGGCTATTGCATTGAGAGCGTCTGAAAGCTGTGACATTCTCAAGCGTGGAAAAGAAAACGTTACCCTAATAACCCATGGCTATCAATCAGATTCAACTAATACATACATGATCCAGAATCAGTAAATTGATAAATTGAACAGGAGCAGCAGCAACAGCAGGACGTCCGTCTCTGTGGTATGTACTGTATTTAGTGGGCTGTCAACATTTGTGTGTGTTTACTCGTGGTTTATGATGACATGATTTGGTTTATGGACTATTGTATGCGACTAAACCTTAGCAGTAGCAAGCAAAACGGTTTTGCACGTCAGACTAGTGTAACGTTATACATAGAACAAAAATGGAGTAACCGTTAGCGCATTTGAATGAAGAAGCACGCTTTGTGAGAACGCTAGGTTTATGTTTGGGTGTTTTTACAATAAACAAACTGACACCTATAGCTGTCAGCTAAACAAATGTATTTAAACACACATCATGGATCGCATGCTCCACTGATAAATTAACTATAAACGATCGTGTTGTTTACTGATGTTTACTTACGTGACGATAGCCAACAACACAGACATTTGAATCTGTTTTACTCACTGCCTGCTTCCAAAGCACGACCGTGAACCTTTATCGCTAGGACCGCTCAGTCAAAAACACACTTCTTTGTTAACTGTTGATTTCGTGAAGTCCTGTGATAGCAGTGATCGTGGAGATCCACTTTTGCGACACGACTGAAGCGTGATGTTTTCTGCGTTCAAATCGGTTCAAATGCAGCTTCCCGGAATGCTGTGCTGAAGCATAGAAGTCGCTTGACGTCACCCATAGGAATAAAGTGGAGCGCGGCGCCACAGAAGTGTTGCACGGACAAGTGGATCTCCACCTTGAGAGCAGTGTTTATGGGCATGCATTTGCTCTCTCGCTCTGGTCACGCGCACCCTTCCGGGAGAAGAGCCCGTACGGCCCATACAAGGACATTCCGACCCGTTGACGTCAAGCAGACCCATACTCGAAAAAACTCTCCGAAACGTGTGAGAAACCAGGAGTATTTTTGACACAGAAATACTCCATCAAACGTCCAACATTAGTTTTTGAAACTTTGTCTGTTTAGGATGGGAATCCAAGTCTTTAACAGTGTAAAAAGCTCAGTATGCATGAAACAGCATTTCTCACCCCCCCCCCCCCCCCCCATAAATTTTGATTTTTAAATGATTGTTTGGCTGATTCATTATTTAACAAATCGCACAAAACACCAATAAATGAAAACATTTTCATCTCACATTGCTATCATATACATTTTAGTACAAACGATCCCTATAAAAAAAACTAGTAAAAAAATTGAAGAATGTATAAAGGTCTAAAATTCAAAGATGTACAGGATATGTCACCTTATAAGCCTTCTCTTGTAGATTGGTCTTGCTGAGTTTGAGAATCACTGCAAAATTAATGGGCTTTACACTCATGCGGCCTGGTTTCTTATTGAAGTCTTCCTGCTGGAGGATCTGAGGGGTAGAGTGAACAAACAGATACATCAGAACACTGCATCACAGACATACGTGCACAGAAACACACAATGAAGGCTATAGTAGAAACCCACTGATTATTCAGACAAACACAAACTAGAAAATGACTCAAGGGCTTATAGTATCTTATAGTATAAAATGTAACTCAGGTGTACAGACGAGTGTTGGAGAAGCCACTCTGAAGCAAACTACAGCTTCCTGAGCAGTAAGTTAATCAAAGTAGTTAAAGGTGCAATAGGTGATTCCCTACAGAAACATTTTTAGTTATGCTGATAGCAATCACTATAGCCCCTTTCACACTGCACGTCGGACCCGCAATATTCCCGGAACATTGCCGGGTAGCTTTCTGTGTGAAAGCAACCACGTCCCGGGATTGATTACCGAATTCGACCCGGGTCGGGGACCTAGTAACATTGCGGTATTCGACCCGGGACGAGCGTTGTCTGAACAAAAGCCGAAACTAATGCCGCAACGTGTACATAGTTATCGTGCGACTCCTAGAGCTTGTTTTTTCAATAATACAACCCTGCAGTGCCAGAAGAGCTAGTCTGTGTTTTAAACGCAGAGAGTGTTCGTATTCAAAAGAAACTAAAATTAAACAAGCAGAAATGTGTTGCAAACTGGACACAAGTCAAGATCACGGAGCTCCTTACTATCCGCGCTGAAGCTGAGATCGCTCGCCATTATACGTCACATCCGGATGTCACGTGTCAACTCGACCCGGGACCGTTAAGCGTTGTGTGTGAAAGCGCACATATTACGGTATTTCGTTGGCAGTGTGAATGGGCAAAATCTAGCGGCCCGGGAACAAATGCCGGGTCGCATTATCCGTGTATTTGCCGGAATCGCAGTGTGAAAGGGGCTTGTGTTAAGCGGTCAACATTTATTTGTATAAATATATATCTTATGTAACGTTTGAATGAAATGACAGCATGCATTTCCTGTCAGTCAGAGTATGTTTGCATACCACTGCGCAGCCTGTTCACGCAGACATCACACGTCATCAGCGCGTTCATGTACGCTGTGCAGACGGAGTGAGAATGGCAGGCACAGTTGTTTAGGTTCATTATTGTAGCACTGTTGCTCACTGTTAGTGCTGGGCAGTATGACCAAAAATGTATATGAAGGTATTTTTCTAAATTATAGAAAATAATTTTGCGGTATATTTTTTCCTATGCATGGCTTGCTGTTAACCACATTCTTTTACTGATTTAGAGAGGAAATAATGCAGTAGATTGACTAGAATGCACTATTTTACTGTCATGAGTGAAAATTGTAGAAAAACTCCACACTGGAGTTTGCAAAGCCCTACAAAATGATGCTGTGGGGAGACAACCAATTAAACAGACCTGCAAAAAACTCATTACAGACTCATGAATATTAAAATATGACCATGGAGAGAAAAACATTTTACCCCTATATAAAAACAAACTGCCAAAACAAAGGACAAACGCGGAAGAACATTTAAAAGGTCTAGGATTTTTCAATATATTTAAGAACACTACAGTCTCTGAATGACACACGTATGTATGTCCTTTAGATTTAATTTGAAAAAGACATGATAAAATATTTACCCATACACGCTGGTAGTTCATTTTTAAAGCATTAGAGTATATAAAATAGGTCCATGAAAAAAAACTTTAACACACTCGCTACACTTTGAATCTGATCTGATATTGTGAGCGCAGTTAATCTCATCATGGCACTTGGCGCAGAAACCGCTCATGCACGTGCCGGGTGAAGTTTTCAATTCTCCGCTGTAATAAAAGACTGAATCTAAAATCGCCCCCTATAAGCATTATTTGAAGGGACAACCATATGTATTTGACTGCAACCATGGTGGTTGTTATTGAGTGCACTCATTCAATCTCACATTGCACCTCAATAATGAGTGTACAGCTGATGTACAAACAATGGCTGTGTGACTTAATGCACTCGTTTTCATTCACTCCTTCAAGCGAACAATATAAGTGGATAACTTAGGGAATAGTGAATGATGCTTCAGTGGGCGATTTCGGGTTCAGCCTTGCGATCTCAGCTGTGCTCTCACAACAGCGCAATAGTGAAAAGGGACCCTCTTAAACAGTTTCCCGCTGTGCCGCATTCCGAACGTTGTTTAAAGCCTCTTTTACCTGTATTGCGGCATCATCAAAATTCATATCATAACAAAAATAAATACCGGTATTCGGTATAAGCCGGTATACTGCCCAGCACTACTCAATGTACTGTAAAGTTTTCTCACCGGTGAATCTGGTCGTCTCGTTTCTAGTCTGTGCGCGCTTGTGTTTTGGAGGACGCGTGGCTTTGGACAGCGATTTGCAGGGAGGGTGGGATCGTATGCTTTCAATGCTAGCAGGCTAATGTTAGCATTTCCCAGATCACCTATTGCACCTTTAAACCCCCTTGTTACAACCTTTGCCAACTACACTGAGGCCAGCTACCACCCGATACATACTGATTACCCGCTTCTTCATTAACTGATCTACAGGAGTAAGTCAAAAGTAAAAGAAGTATTATGAGGAAATTATATGAATGACTACAAAACTTTTTATTATTATTATACAAAAACCTGAAGTACCTGGAAAAAGCTACTGTAGTGTTTAAATTGTAGCCATTTCAGGCCAATGCTTTTTGTTTTGTTTAATAAAACAATGAGCAGATAAGCAGTATTTATATGAAACCTTTCAAACAATATTAAAATTAACAGATACATTTACACTAAATGTTGATTTTCCACTAAATAAAACTAAGTACACCCTACAAGAACTGCAATGACTCAAAATAATGATGAATAATTTTAAAATTTACAAAACCACTCAAAAGATTGCACAATTTATTTAGAAAGAAATTAATACTTCTATTAAGCAAGAATGCATTAAAATATTCCTTTTTTTTAAAGATTGTTTTTATATACATGTTGTTCTTTTGAACGTTCTACTTAAATCCTATTTAATTATTTTTAAATAATATTTGAATGCATTTTTGATCAAATAAATGCAGTCTTGCTGAGCATAATATATTTATTTTAACATTTAAAAAAGTGTTCAAATGAATTAAAATGTATTCAATTTACAATGTTTATTTTATTAATACTATTTTAACTTGTCAATAAAGCTGGAAGGGCAAAAACCTGCTATGTAGCAAAAACGACCTACTGGCTTTTATATTAAACTAGAATTAATACTTTTCGGCATACTTTTTCCACAACTACTGACTGAAACATACCGCCGTGCCTGCAAACAGTCAGGCCGTGTGCTTTGGTACATGGTTGTGACTTTTCGCAAGACTCTGTGCTTCCGCATTTGAAAGTGCTTGACGAGGTCATATAGAACCAGTGAGGTGTGTGTATGTCCTCTTGGACGGCCGGTCTCTACAAACAACGGATGTGGTGTCGCCTGCGGGACACAGGGGGAAGTGGTGGCGCATGGTCCCAACCTGATATGCTTAGGGGCTACTGCAACAGGAAGCTCAAAATCATAGAGCTCTGATAAAATAGAGCGAGAGAGAGAAAGAGCGGGAAAAGAGAAAAATAAAGAGAGATGCCCTACTCTACATCGCTGTACGCCTACTTTTAACACGAGTGCGAAAACAGGAAGTGGACTGCATCACAAATAAACACAGGGAGCAAGAAGGGGGTCGGTGGGAGTCGCCACACTGACAGAGGATGTGGTCTGCGCAACACGTTAGAGCTGAGTGAGAACCACAGACCTCCCTCATACACACACATATACGGACACACACGTACGCTCTTCCCCTCAGGCTTTATCGCAGTATGGTCAGGACTGGTGGGAGATCGCAGCCAAGCAGTGACCACCCCCCCATCCCCCATCCCCCCCTTCCGTTGGTCTCGGCTGCTGTCGCCTCCACGCTTCTATTCTCACAACAGCTGTCACCGCAGGGGCCCACGCCAGCCACACACAAACACACACGTTTTGTCACCCGCCTCACACTGTGGAAAATGTTGACAGTTTGTGACCTCTACTTCTCCCAAAAACGAAGACGCGCAGCGTTCGCATACATTAGGATGCACGTTCATGCAGACCGCACACTCTGATCTCTGTTGTCTTGTCTTTTAGTCTTTAATTAAAAGGTTGACGACCGTTTAGGTAGCTTGACACGTCTTGACTTTTTGTTTTTTTGATTTTCCAATATTGACTAGTTGGTGGGTTTTCTGAAGGACAAATCTGCATAATTAGACTGCACCAGAATAAAATTAGATGTGATATTAGGGAGTGTTCTTATTATACAGGTTTTTTTGTTGAAAATTATACAAATTCCATTTCCTGTTAACAACACTATTTCTGTAATCTGACAGATTTAGAAGTTTGAGGCTGGACTAGGTTTTATCCACCAGGAATTATAGGCCAAATGTGAGTTTGTTTATAAATAGCTACACTACCATTCAAAAGTTAGGTGTTGAAGATTTGTATGCTTACCAACTCTGCAAAAATACAGTAAAAACAGTATTATTGTGAAATATTCTTACAAATTAAAATAACATTTTATAATCATTACTTCAACCTTCAGTGTCACATGATCCTTTAGAAATCATTATAATATTCTGATTTGGTGCTCAAGAAACATTTAATATTTTTGTCAGTGTGAAAACATTTGAGCAGCTTAATATTTCTTTTGCAGGATTCTTTGATGACGTTTAAAAGAACAGAACATATTTGAAATACAAACCGTTTGTACGAATATAAGGTCTACTCTTTGCTGTGCATTTTGATCAATTTAAAAAGTCAGATCTAAATAAAAGCAATAATTCCTTAAAAAATATATTACCGGTCCTAAACTTCTAAATGGTAGTGTATTTTGCTATTGCTTAATGTTATA
Organism: Pseudorasbora parva; assembly: GCF_024679245.1. Lineage (NCBI taxonomy): Eukaryota > Metazoa > Chordata > Actinopteri > Cypriniformes > Gobionidae > Pseudorasbora > Pseudorasbora parva. Next base: position 22,847,014 of record NC_090177.1, on the reverse strand, counting down.
CAATAAGCAGCCCTGCCAGAGTGACATCCGTGGAAAATAAAACGATTTGTCTCAAATTGTGTTGTACTGCCGAAAATGGTGGATTTGATACAAAAAACTACTTTGACAGTAGTACAGTTAAAGGGATGAACTTAGAGTTTACAGCACTCACAATCTATCAGCACGCTTAACCACATCACACTGTTAGTATGATAAAACCCTCTCTGAAACACTGCAGCTCTTAATCTGCTTTAAAAGCAACACGATTACAAATATTAAAGCAAAAAATGCAATTGATTCTTTAGTTGGTAGAAAGGGCAGAGTATGATGAAGTTTTACAGTTAACTTTAAAAAAGCAGGACGATCGTGATGACAAACGGCGTGGGTACAGTTCCCATGCCCAAACCACGTCCACCCACACAGGAACCTGCTTATTCAAGGCAGCCTGGGAGATGCTGTGGAGACATCAGAATGGTGACTGTGATGATGGTGTGATATGCCAGTCTCACCTCCAGCAGGAAGGGCAGGGCGGGCACAAAAGTCTTGGTGCTGCCAGACAGCAGGATGATCGCTCTGACACAATGCAGTCGCAGAGGGTAATACCGGGAGATGGGCACAAGCCTACAGATACACAAACACATTTTTAGTATATACAATTTTATCTTTTCTTAGATCTTGAAGCTGAAGCTGAAGTTCTTGAGCTCAAGCTGACATATTGAAAACTGAAAACTTAACCATGGCTAATGCCGCCACCTGCTGGTAAAAAACAGTCAAGTTCATAACTAACAACGTCATTTAAAGGAGTATTAGTTCTTAGGAGTATTAATCATCTTCACATTATTCCAAACGTTAATGCATTTCTCACTTCACTGTCAAGCTCTAAAAATAACAAAAAAGCATCATCAAACTGCTTCATTTGACTTGTGTACTTTATTTAAAGACTTTTAAAACAATACGAAAGCTTTGTGAGGAACAGATCAAAATTTAGGTTTCTACTAACTGAAGATATTCATATTCAATACTCAGGGGCACATGGACTACTCTGACTTTTTTTGTCATTTTTGGAGCGTGGCAGAATATGGTCATATTCACTATTTTATTTGTGGGTGAAATAGCTCTGTAAAGAGAGAGCATTTTATGAAAAACAAATAAAAGTCAAAAGGATTTAAAAAATTAAATTCTAAATTAATCAATCATACTTGATGCATCCGATGATAACTTGACACAGTGGGTAGATCAATGGCTCCAAAACCTCACTGGGGTAAATGGTGCTCAACACACGACACCACAAATACAGACAGTGCACATACTGCCAGTTATACACAGACTGAAATGTCTCCTGAAGACAGAAAAATACGGATCAATATGAAGCTGACAGCAGCAAATAAGAAATTAATTTAACTGTAAAAAGTGGGTGACTTAGAGATTGCTAGAACAACAACTATCAAAGCTAAACAGCTATTTAAAAATGTTAACGGAAAAGGGAAAAAGTCTTGGGATAACAAACACTAATGAATCATTCACAATAAAATAAAGATTGAAAAAAGTAAATATGGTCCATTTTAATTTAATGCTTTGATGTTTCATGTGATTTGAATGTTAACTTCAAATAGTAATTTTGTCCAGCACAGAAGAAAAGGCAGTCAAGGCTAAATACCTTCTTCTTTAAGTTCATTGCATTCCTGAGGTGGATGGCTAGCTGACGGATGTAAATAAAGCCGTGCTGGTAGGACACCTGTGTGTCCAGAGAGTACATCTCAGAGAGAGTCCGCTGCATGAAATTAATCATGGGAAGAGTGTTGGGTGACGTGAACTTGCAGTTCTTTACATAGGCGATGTACATTTGCTGCAAACAGAAATCTCACCGTTAATAATGAACCATTGCATATTCACATGCATTTCATCATTACAAAATGTACAAATGTATCAGATGATTAGTTTGTTTTTTCCCTAATATACACTACTGTTCAGTTTGGGGTCAGTACAATTTTTTTTAAAGAAATTATTTTATTCAGCAAGGACACATTCGACTGATCTAAATAGTAGTGTATATAAGTGAAGATTTATATTTTAAATGTTGTTCTTTTTGAGTTTTGTATTCATCAAAAAAAACAGACAATTTGGGTCAGGTTTTCCACTAACATAAGCAGCATAACAGTTTTAAACATTGATAATATAAGTAAAAAATAATAAAAATAATAATAAAAAAATAAAAAATAAAAATAAAATAAATAAATATATACACCTACTTACAGCTCTTACAGGTTGTTATATATATAACTAACAACCTGTAAGGGCTGTAAGAAGTCTCAGTTAATTAGCACAGTACACAGTTTATATATATATATATATGTGTGTGTGTGTGTGTGTGTGTGTGTGTGTGTGTGTGTGTGTGTGTGTGTGTGTGTGTGTGTGTGGTCAATAAATTAAAAACATTAAATAAATCACATTTTGTCTTTAATTAATCACAATCACACGACTAAATAAAGATTAATATTATTAGAATTTAATAATTTCACATTTAATCTCCAAATTAATGAAGAAACAACAGACAGTATGGACTGTAGTATTTTTAAATATTTGATCTAACAGGTAGGAAATTTAATAAAGTTCAAACACTTCAGTCTTCACTTCATAAATTATAAATTAAATATTGAATTAATCCTTATTAAAACTACGAATGTTCAGTCAAGAGCAGTAAATGATTTTCTCATTGTCTTTTGTTCTTTAGTTAACATTAATGACAGAAATCACAGCAGCAGGTTTATTAGGCTGCTGTCACTTTTAGAACTGAGGCACACGAATACGGACCTAACATGCATCCAATTTCCCCTTTGCGTTATTTTTCACACATTTAAGACTGTGCTAACGAGGATACTTAAAGTTAGGGGGTGTTAGCCGCGTTTTAAAGCCTTGCCGGTTAAATATTTCATTTGCATGCGCATGCATGTTTTACCCCAGTATGTTTCTTCTGTGAGTCTATATTGCTGCTCACTTGTTTTGATTTCTCCATGAATGTCTCTTACAAAGAGACAGGCAGCGCGAGACTCAATGCGACTTGTTAACGTACCAGAGGCAGAGATACACTCATCAATCGCTGTTTACATTGAATATAATGAAAACAACAACAAAAATTATCTGAATCACTCTCACGTTTCTGGTTATTTTAATATTTTATTTGTCCAGTCTGGAAAGTAAATATCTCTTTCATTTGTCCCAGACAAAGAATGTCAAGCCATTGGCTTACAGACAGCCCTGTATTCTCTTGTGACCAATGGTTTGTCTGTAACTTCTTTCAACATAATAATAAATAACTAAGTTAATGCACGACAAAATAATTGTCGGCGTTAATTAATAACTTGCCCAGCCCTAATATATATATATATATATATATATATATATATATATATATATATATATATATATATATATGGGCGATATGGCCCAAAAAAAATATCACGATATAATTTTCCATATCAGTCGATATTGATAAATATCACGATAAATGTAACATATTTATTACTTTAAAAGTTAAAGCCATATTTTTGCTCCTGAAGAGAAGATGTAGAAAACAGTTAACTGTGGTTTAAACTACCATTTATTGTCAAAACATGACAAACACTTCCCAACAGGTGAACAATTTATTAAAACTGAGGTAGATTTATTTATTAAAATATTAATTGTGGCAAGCATTTTTTTTACTCTACACTGTATATCAATAATATCATCACCTTCTTCTTTAAGGAAGGTATTCTCTTTTGATACATGCGGTGCTGGCTGAGTCATTAATACATCACCGAAGACAAACAATTATGATAACGATGCAAGTCCGATGTTTTAGTTATTATAGTTTGGTAACGTTAGCTTGCAAGTCACACACTACAACTAACAAGGTAATAAGCCTGCTGTGCGTGAATGTAGTTTATAGATTTACCGCTGTGTTGGGCTAAATGTTATATGAAAGAGCTTCGAAGAAGCATGATAATAAATTCCGCGTGGTGAACCTGTGATAAGCAGCCCACGCACGTCGCTCTGTTTTATGTCGGATGGGATCGCCAAAATATCTCCAAACCACTGAAGTTGAGCGAACTATCTTGTCAAAGATATCTGTGTCCTCCAAGCTGGTCGTGAGTGCTGCATTTTCTTCACTATTGCTCATTTTTATCGCTCCACTTCACTCCAATCCTCCAAGCCTGTCAGCCACTGACTGTAAACAACAGCGCAAGCAGCAAGCAGACGCCCGGTCTGCAGTACGCATGCACAGCATTACGCATAGCGCGTAAGCATTATATCGAGAATTTATCAAACTGTTCTTATCGTTTTATCGAGGAAAATGATATCGTGATAATTATCATTATCGTATAATCTCCCAGCCCGATATATATATATATATATATATATATATATATATATATATATATATATATATATATATATATATATACACACACACACACACATAAAATTACATTACAATACATTATTTTTGTTAACTCATTCTTTAGCTGCTTTTTTGTTTTTTGAGAAAAAAAAAGTAAGATATGACAGTACCACTGCAATGCACATTACGGTCATGCAGATTTAGTGCAAAAGGTAAAAATAAAAATAAATAAAAATCAGGTAAAAAATAAAATAAATGTGCTGTAGAACGTACCTTAAGAACAGAGTCTAGGTGGATTTCCTGTTTGTGCCGGCAGATTTTGTTGAGAGCTAGAAAGGCCAGGACCCTCACAGTCTCCTCCCCTGTGCTCCAATGTTTGATCAGGCTCTAGTGTCAAAAATGAAAAACACCACAGATGCTGAACTTTACTATTTGATTTTAAAGCATCACATCCATCTCAGTGCACTGAGCAGCACCATGTTGATTTTTAAGTTGGTGTCATCTATTTGCTGCGCTTACTTTGAGAAAGATCCTGCACTGTTTTGGCAGACATAGGTAGTACGGCACCATCTGGTTGGCGTGACGGAGTACTGCAGCTATGACTGTGGACTGGGTTAAACTGGAGAGGAGCTGAGGAAGAAAAAAAAGACCAACACATCACTTAATTTTAGCACTAAGATTCAAGGACTGGAAAATTTATGAAGATTTTGTGGTGGGAAACTGAAAAAGAAACCTACCTGAACAACACCAGCGACATACATCTTAATATCAATCTGATTTTTCTGCCACCTGGGACTTGAGGATGGGAGTGTAAATCTGAAAATACAGATGAAAACAATGTTTTATGAAGAAATCTGACAGATTAAAATGTCCATCTATACAGCAGGAGGAGCAGGGCTGTTACTTCTTCTGGTCTTTCTCTGGAGCTTTGAGCTTCAGCATTTTGTTCAGAGCTGAATGCATGTCCTTTATACAGAACAGGACGAGGGAATTGAACACTGTAAATGGGAAACAGATAGAGGCTTGTCAGTGAGCACAGTAAGCATACTCGTTCTGTAAGAGAGTACCCTAAATAAGACGGTTAGTTACCCGTGCTGTCTGAGATGGTATATCGACACAGCTCCTCGGAGTCACCCTTCGTTGTAGCCACAGCAGCCTTGAAGGCTTGTGTGATGTCCCTAATCAAACTCGGTGAGGGTTCTTTCTGGAAACAAAAAAGAAGAAAAGAGCCATGAATCAAACCAGCTCCCAGATGAACATCAACATTACAAACTTCCGCCCATACTTCCCTTTTAAATATGGATATTTTTCTTACACAGACGCACCGCTTCGTTTCAAAAGACCTTTATTAACCCCCTGGAGATGCGTGGAGCAGTTATATGATGGAAAGATGCATCTGTATAAACTTCAGAAGCAATACAACTATTTACTGCCATTATAAAGCTTGGAAGAGCCAGGATATTTTTTTTTATATAACTCGAGATATTATTTGCCTGAAAGAAGAATGCAATTTATACCTAGGATGGCTTGAGGGTAGGGATGGGTATCGTTAAGGTTTTAACGGTATTACTACTCTTATCGATACTGCTTATCGGTCCGGTACTTTAACGGTATTCTTATCGGTACTTTTTGAGATATATATATATATATATATATATATATATATATATATATATATATATATATATATATATATATATATATATATTCTAGTAAACAAATGTAAAATAACACTGCATAGTTTATCATAAAAAGCCTAAATGCTTATCAAAGCTGAAGTTATTCAATCAAGAGCTGTGAGTGATTTTCTCTTTGCATTTGGTTGTTTAATTCGCAGTAATTCGTCAGCATGTTTATTTACACTGCTGCCTCTTTAAGACAGATGTGCAGATCTATAGGCGACTGATAATAAATAGGCAGATGCACTACATTTTTTCCTGACTATATCCATAACGACTATGTCCATTTTAGACACAAACTGTGTTGTGTTTAAGAGACTCTCCAAGCCGGTCATTTTGACATAGATGTGTGTGTTCATTTGATCGTTTAGATGCGAGTGTGAAACCGAAAGTGTAATTTGCTCGTCTCGTTGCGGCTGTTTCAGAGTGCGCGCGCGCCGACTTGGGAACAATCTCTTGCGGACATTTTTGTGGTTTTAATCGCTCTTTTTAAGCGTGTCCCACAACCAACAGTAGCTAGACTGTATTTTACAACAATCACTGATCGTGCTGATTCTGTCATTACGTTTGAGTTTTAGGGAGAAATGGCAGCGTTGCTGCAAAGGGAATTAAGTTGCGCTAGACATATTTTTATAATCTTTGGAAGCCAAAATCTAAAATAAAATCAGACTATCACAGATCTAAAGTGTAACCAGGCTATGTTTGAATGTTTAGTTCTGTCCTCGGCTGTCGTTTGTGCCTCTCTCTCTCTCTCTCTCTCTCTCCCTCTCGTCACGTGTATTTTCAAAAGTACCGACAGCAGAACCGATAACGTCCGAGCTTATCGATAAAACGGTCTTTCAAAATGTACCCCCAGTGCCCGTTTAATACCGGTTTTCGGTACCCATCCCTACTTGAGGGTGAGTAAATCATGGGCTTCATTTTTACAATTACTCCCCTAAATGTCATTCCAAACCCTTCGGAACACAAATTAAGATATTTTTGATAAAATCTGAGAGCTCTCTGACCCCTCCATAGAAAGCAATTTAATGAACACTTCCAGGCCTACAGTGGCTGTAGTTAGATGGACTTTGTCTCGACTGTATACTATCTCGACTGTATACTATACAGTTCACTTAAAGGTCCCATGCCATGAAATTCTTATTTTATGAGGTTTTTCAACATTAAAATGAGTTCCCCTAGCCTGAATGTTGTCCCCAAGTCGCTAGAAATTTTGATCAGTATAAAACGAGTTCAGGCTGTCTTTCTCAGCCTTTGAGAAAATGAGAGCTCAGACGAGCTGATCTTGAATTCTCCTGTTATGATGTCATACCAGGAAAGGTTACCACCCCTTCCTCTGCTTTGCCCGCCCAGAGAATTAGTAGAAAAAGGAGTCAGTTTATCAGTGGATGTCAGCAGCACAGGCTTTACCATACGGATTCAACAGTACCACCCCAAACAGTGAGTAACAGTGTTCGTTAATGCCTGATCTGGGATCAGTGAGTTCTGATGTGTAGCTAATCATTCAAGTTCACACAGACTTTCTTTCTAAATCGTTTAATACTGTCAGTCCTGCAGCTGGCCGTCTTGATGCATCAGTGAATCAAGCCAGTCAGTGACTAAAACCATCAACTTCACATCATTTCTGTTAGCAGCATGAAACAAATCTGTTATTTAAATGATTAAACTACAGAGAGCAATCAAAGAACACTTTATAATGTTCGGATCGGTCAGTCACCCGTTTTGAATGGCGCTGCTCATTATGCTCAACAGAAGCTCTTACTCTATTCATGTCGATGTCGTGTTTGTTGTTAGCTGTGGTGAAAGCATTTTGTGAGAAAAATAACATTGCAAAGTTCCCTCGTGTGTATTCAGAGCTCTCAGATACAAACAAAATAAACTCGCACTCTCAAAAACTCGGTACAATAACACTTCCTCAGCAATCTCTCCCCAGCTCAGTCTCTCTCTCTCTCTCTCTCTCTCTCTCTCTCTCTCTCGACTAGCAGCGCTGCAGCTGCTCTGCTCGCCCCTGACTAAACCACGCCCCATCTGCACGTTATCTAATTTTAAATGCAAAGATGTCAGCCAATCACAACAGTGGGCGTTTTCACTGAAGACTCACAGCAGACACGCCTCTTGAAACAGAGCATTCTAAACAGAGGGCTAATATCAGTGTAGAAAAAATGCCTTTTATTTCTAAATTATGTCATGTTTTGATGTAAAAACCATACTATCAATATAAGTACACCCCAGGAGACATTATAAAACAATAAAACAACCCATGCCATGGGACCTTTAAGGCATATACAGACTATGTCTGCTTGGATACTCATCAAGATGGACATGTTGACATACTTCCTGTGTGAGTTTGTCCGTTTAAGCGCAAGACTTGAAAGAGAACTCAATATTCGCTCTCGGATGATGCACAGAGACAGTCCTTATTTGCGTCTTCTTCACGCGGGTGATGACGGCCAAAACGACTGGTCATATTTGAACATACGGATGCACTCGCATGCATTGATCAAAGTTTACAAAGAGGTGAAACAGCTTGGTAGGTTAAGCGAGTATACACGCCACAACTCAAAATGACCTGCATTTGACTGGTGGCGGGTGCTAATTTCCATCCCGGCACACATGCTCCGAGACGATCTCAGACTGAGCAACCCGTTGTTTTTTAATAATTATGGGGATGAAAATAAATACATTCATAAATACTTTATGGAGTCCAAACACTTTTGACAAAGCTTGAACAAAATTTAATACCTCGTAAAATCGTGATTAAGACTTTTTAAAACCTTTTAAGGGTCTTAATTTTCCCAAAATTGATTTATTAACTTTTAATACTTTTTAAGACCCCGCGGACACCCTGTTATAGAAGAAGACTCAGAGCTGACAAAAAGAGGTTGCAAAAAGTATTTCATAAAAGGGTGCCAATAATTATGTCCAATGTGTTTTGGAGAAAAGCATTTACTGCATAATGTGATTTACCCCATCCACCCACCCACAACCACACACACTTTTAAGTAGAGCCTATGCTTATTTTTATTTAATCAAAAACAGTAAAATATTGTGAAATATTATTAAAATGTATATTATGACAAAATAACAGTTTTCTACTTGAATATATTTTAAAATAAAATGTATTCCTGTGATGGGATGGCAAAGCTGAATTTTCAGCATTATTACTCCAGTCGTCAGTGTCACATGGTCTTTTAGAAATCATTTTAATATTCCGATTTGCTGTTCAAGAAAAATGTCTTGTGTGAATGTGAAAACAGCAATGCTGCTAAAAACTGTGATATTTATTTTGATGAGTAGAAAGCTTAAAAAAAACTGTATTTATATGAAATAGAAATCTTTTGTACCATCAATGTCTTTCCTGTTCTTTTGGTAAATGTATCACATCTTTGCTGAATAAAAAAAAACAAAGTGGTTTCTGCTTTTGCCCAAACTTTCATTTCACTGATAACAATTGCTCCCCCTTGTGTCAGTTCCAAAATATACAGCAAGCCATGTCATTTGAAAATTTATATTTTGTGTTTTTTTATGCAGTTAAATTCAGGAACTTTCAGATGTCTAATTTGATATAAACAAAAATATTTTCCATATATCGACTTTAAGCATTGGAAAAAACAGACGAAGGAAAAACCCACAATGGTCAGTTAAGCATCCTCTTTTGACAACGAATGAGAGCTCTTACGGATTCATCTAGACGCTCCTAAAAGAAAACATAGTAAATAAAGCATAAGATAAAAATGTTACCCCGAGTCTAGTTCTCCAGTTCTCAATCATTGCTTCTGTGACTTTGGTAGCTTCTTTAGATGATTTTACTGGTTTCACATCCTTTTCTTCTGATTCCTCCTCCTCCTCATCATCATCAGCAGCAGCATCCTAGTGTCACATAAAAACTGTGTTCATATCACAAACACACATATATATATATATATATATATATATATATATATATATATATATATATATAAAGAAATTATAAATTGTTCAATTTGAAGAACAAAATGGCTGACCTCCAGCTGAGAAGGGAGTTTGTGGTACATCCTTTCCTCTTCATCTTCATCCTCATCTTCAAGACTATCAGAGTCATCAAAGTTCAAGAGCTCCTGGTCATTTTGTTCTAAGTACTTGTAAAATTCTGGGTCTTTGCTTTTGAGAGCTGATAGCTGGTCCTTGTGCTCAGACGCTTTGCCCTGCTTTTTGACAGACCTGTGACATAGTTGATCAAATTTAGACCACTGAAACATGTTATCTAAACAGGTTCATCCCATTCTGACAATACCAAGCATTTCTAACATGTAACAGAGAATCAGAATAAAAACAGACACTAGAATTATCACTCAAATGTGACGGCCACACTTACGTCTTCTGAGGTGTAGGTTTCTTCTTTTTTCCTTTCTCTTGTACTGATTCCTCATCCTCACAATCATCTTCCTCACCAGAATCGAACCCAGATAACATGAACTCATCCACACTGAGATCCTCCAACTTCCTGCACAAATTTAGATGGAACATCAGTAAAGCATTCAAAAAGTTTTTGCTTACAGTATGTTTAGCTAGTTGTATAATAATCATAACATTAAATATAATTTAATTTAAATAAAAACGAAATACATTTTGTTAAATTAGTGTGTTAAAATAAATAACATTTGATGTAATAAATAACATCTAACAGCACAGTACTTTAGTGGGTAAAGATTATGTAAGATAATAGAAACAAAATAGCCAAATAATATAGTACACATATCTAAATTATTACCTTTTCACAGTATTAGTGTGGGCTTTTATACATGAAATTATATAATTGCATTTATATTTTAGGATGGTGATATTTATGTCTTTAACCTGACTTTAATATTCCTCACAAGAGCTGTTCATTTCAAATACTTTTTTCATTTGTCACAGTATGTTTGACAGTAATTCTTAAGAAAAAGTTAATTTTCACAAGATAAACGTTGTTCAAACAACACTTTAGCAAGTACATGTAGCCTTAGTATTCACAAGAAAATTACTATTTCTTCCCTAACACATTTTGGAGCTGATTATGGAGGGGAAAATATAACAATCAGTTAAGACTTAAATATTGTGCATGTGCTGTTATTTCGATCATGTTCTCTCCATTAATGATGAATCATATTGCTGATTTACTGAGAGACTGGTGAGCATTAGTGCATCATCGGTGGCTAAAACTAGCTAGCTATCGTCAAATATCATCAGATAAGTGTCTTATGAAGTATACTGAGCTCTGACAACTCCATCTACAGTTTAGTTAACTATCCTGGAACCCATTCAATACTATGCTATAAAATATACGAGGTTAAATAGCTAAGAATGAGACATACCTCTTGTTTTTCCCTGCCATGCTGGTTAAGAAACGTGCAAAGGGACGCAATACCCACAATGCACCGTGTTCAGCTGAGTTGATCTTTTGTTTAACGTTGCGTTAAATGCGCAAAAACTCACAAAACTCACAGGACATTATGGCCTGCTTATTTTTTGTCGTATTATTATAAACAGACTATTTGCCTTCACATAATAAGGAATATAATCAGTGTGGGGTTTATTTTTGTTCAAATGCAGAATGTTTCCAGCCACGACTTTAATAGGCGCTTTTATTTATTTATTTACTTACTTACTTACTTTTCAGTTAAAATATATAAAATAATAAAATCTGATATCCATCGAGACAGGTCTCCAATTACAGAGGCTCGTAGAGCAAAGTTCACATAGGCTACTCCGTGATTATATTAAAACAAATAGTCGCATTCGTGGTGGGCGTGACATGTTCAACAAAATATTTTTTTTTTTTAGTAATGCAGATCAGAGCTGAGAGACAGACGTCTGTTTTGATGCGACATGTGAAGTAGCATGTCAGCTCGCCACGCACGGCTAAATAAATCACTACATGCATCATCATTAATAATACACGGACAAAACTGGAGAGAGCGCTACACAGAAAGAAACGAGTCTTGTCAATCAGACACAGACGACGGCAGGTGAGCTTAGATTCTGATCTCATCCAGACTGAATTGCATCTCAACTGACAATGAAAGCAGGCATTTATTTATTGATCACTTAATTTTGTAACTTATACTAAAATACACGATATGCAAACGTATGCTCGCCGTGGCTAGAGCTGCAGCGTTATGAAATGGCTTTATCGCATTGATGTGCTCTTTGTTCAAACATACTCAGACAGACTGTCTTTTGCATTCAGCATTTCTTTGTATCTAACTTAATGTTATCGTTTAAGCGTTTGAAATATGTTATTAGGGCTTAATTGTGTTTTTCGTTATTCAGCTGTCAGTGCTACTGCCTGCCTGCACTGTAAAATCTCACCTGAACAAAGGCAATATGGGCTCAGCCATGTCCAGTTATACTATTAAATAAAGCAGCATATTGTCCTGTTGCATGATTTAATTTATTGTATGTACATGGAGAGTAGACAATTATTTTGTTAGTACACATCTATGAGCTTTTAATGTCCAATTCTTGAACGAAGCGTTCGTTTGAGTCGCATCTGTCAATGAATCGGGTTCAAAAGGAATTGAAACCTAGTGAGTCGTTTATCGCGTCAGAAACTGATATTTAAAGGAGACTCGATTGGTTATAATGAAATAAAATTATTAACACACACACACACACACACACACACACACACACACACACACACACACACACACACACACACACATATATATATATATATATATATATATATATATATATATATATATATATATATATATATATATATATATATATATATATATATATATACACATACATACATACATTAATACATACATATATATGAAAACATCTTAATAAAACTTAAAAAAGAAAGTAATAGACAGCCATGTGTGCCTGCGTATGTTTTATTTGAAAGTTTATAGCATTTGATATGCCCCATAGGGACGTCATTGATCACGTGGTAATTACGCCATGACGTAAAATAATTGCTGAACTGTTTTGTAACGACCTGTTCAAAGGAACCGATTCGCGGGAATGAGTCGCTACTTTCCATCACTACTAGCGAATAGATGTTAAGGTGGTGTGATTTGAAAATTGTGGTGTAGCTTTTAGATATTTTAGAGGGAGCGTTATCAAATTGCTCGACGATATCTTGTTGTTGATGTTGTTTGGGTGTAGTTTTTATCGAACCCTCGATTAAGAGCAAAACATAGAAAAACAAACATCCGGTGCGACCTTAAAATGTGACGTCAGTGAGCAGTACTCATGCGGCTTTCATTTACGTCAACAACACACAAGCTTCCTAACTGAGGCTTTATGCATTTTTCATATGGACTGTGATGCTCAGCCGCTGCACTCTAGGATTCAATCCAAAACATTCTTCATAAAGCAGACAATCGAAACAAAAGGAAAAGACGTCCATCAGTCCAGGTAGTGCTGGTTACTCAGTTATTATGCTGGATGACTTGTGTGGAACAGAGGAGGAGGGGTGATAGATGCTCTGTCTGGATGGCACACAGTGTGCTGAGTCAGATTTAATGATACTGGGGATGTTTGTAGGGAATAGGGATTGTCTTTAGCTGTATAACTCTGGAACAGCCTCTCTAGTATGCAAGAGGAAATATGCTTTTTCTATATTTACTGAATTATCCTGTCCTCGTGTTTCTGCCAAAAACCACTAAAGCTATTGCTACTACCGTACAATTCTAAAAAATAATAATAATACGTTGTCGTTTACAAACACTATAAGAAGCGTTCAAAAACTTTAAGATTTAAAAGAAATATATTTATTTTAGTTAAGTTAGCTACACTATATTATAGATGATGGGGGATCAAGGGCACCTTACAATCATAAAAAGCACATATCAATATAAAATATAAAGGCCCTCAGTGTGGCCTAAAAACACAACATAAAGTAAATTGGGCAAATAGGGGCAAAGCCTGTCTATAAAGTTGAGTTTTAAGATGAGAAAAATATCACAAAAAATACACTATTTTGGATGTCCTGTGAAAGCGAGTTCCATAAATGGCGAGCTGTGCAACTAAAAGCTCTTGAACCTGTGAAAATCATGCGGATATGAGACAGAACAAGAGTGGGGGCAGAAGAAGATCTAGTATATGTGATCATTGAGTGCCTTATAGGTAAGCAGTAAGACCTTAAAATCAATGACGTTAGAATACAAATACAGGGGAGACGTGTTTAGTCAAACGAGTTCTGGAAATAATACAACTGAAGTTTATGAAGAAGCTTAACCACTCTCAGAAAAAAAGGTACAGTAATGTCACTGGGGCGGTCCATCTTTTTTTACCTTACCCCTAAATGTTACATATTAGTACCTTAAAAGGTACATATAAGTATTTTAAGAGTGCATATTAGTACCTTAAAGGAACATATTAATAACTTACAATTACAGTTTGTGTACATATGTGTTCATAGTGACAGTGACAGCAATGTACCTTTTTTCTGACGGTACAGTCATTGCCTGAAAAAACATCATTATACAAATTGTGTTCAGCAGTAATGCTGCGTTTCTCAATTTGGTACTGTTTTAAGGGGCCACACATAGGCAGGCCTCCACAGAAACTCTATCCTCAGTGCCTACCATACTACAAATACCTATTGTCAACAGTTTCATCTGTTCTGCATGTTTAAACAGTTAGTGACCTCAGGTTTCAGACCGCAACGCTTGCTTTGTATAACTAAAGGTTTTATACATCCGAAACCCCATAGCCATCTTGTGGGCAGCCACACCACTGCTGGCTATAATACTGAGCCTATGACTCTTATATGATATCTTATAGACTCGGTTAAATAATACTCATTTGGAGCGGGATTGTTAGGAAAACAACAAAACATCCCATTGCTGAATGATTTATTTAAAACAGTATACACTTCAACATCTAATAGGCGAATTCCATGTCAAATCAACCAAATTTTGGAAACTTCCCTGGCTTAAATTTTTGATTTTGTCAATATTTTTTTTCTAAAGAGACATAAACAGTGATGAAAACCAAAATATTAAATGTTATAAATGCATTTTGCATGCCATGTTCTATGCAATTATGTTGATAGAAAAATAGATACATTTCTAGTTTCAACATTATTTGTTCTTCAGATATTCATCTTAAAAAGACAATAGTAGCAGCTGCATGCAAAGAGACCCACATTTGGGTTTTGACTGCTAAAAATGTGTAGAATTGACAAATTTACTCCTTGAGCCGCATTAAGATCTCCCTATCTCTGGGATTGTACTATATGGGGCCTTTTAAAATTAAGATGCCAAAAGAAAAGTTTGATAAGATCCAGAATCTAAAAGGATATTTAATTCACTTATAGGATTAGTTCACTTTAAAATGAAAATGACCCCATGATTTACTCACCCTCAAGACATCCTAGGCGTATATGACTTTCTTATTTCTGATGAAAACTTAATGAAAGATGAATACGGAAGGTGGTCTGGTGGAAGCTACTTTAAAAAGTTAAATATGGATATTTTTCTTACAAAACCCATCGACTCGCTTCAGAAGGTTTATGATGGATGGTTGCACTTTTTTGAGCATAACTCGTGAACCCCTTTCACTGCCATTATAAAGCTTGGAAATGTCAGGATATTTATTAATATGACTCAGATTATGTTCATCAGAAAGAAGCAAGTCATATATCCTTTAACTTTAATAGCCTACTTTTTGAGTTACAGGCATGCAAACTTGTGGCAAAAAACACAGGAAAAGCTTTTTCTTATTTTTGAACTTTTACTGTTGGCAGATAATGCAACAAAGATTTCTAATAGACATACCAATCTCGGTGTAAACATAAAATAATAATGCTGCTTTTTTAAAAAGTCATTTTTACACCCCTGTAATTTGGCTCCAAATCTCAGGTGAAAATTGTCATTTTGACTATCTCCCCTTTACAAAACCGTGAAGTTCTGAGTAAATAAACATTCATGACATTTAATATTTTGGCTTTCTTCTTCATTTATGCATTTCTTTTTCAATAGAATCTTTTTAGCCAGGGATCTCTGGTTGAGTTGACACAAAATGGTCCAATAAGAAGAGGTGGCATCTTGTAATCTCACCTTTGTAAACTGGATTGCTATTTATCGCCCTCCTTTAAATTGTCTCTCACTGCGCCATCCAATCTTCCCACTCAAACTGAAGTGTATGGCAGATACCAGCACATGTTACCGTGGTTTCTATAGTGATGCTTTTGACTGAGAATTGAATGTGTGCAGCTGGCCGTCCAACTCATCACGTCGTGTCCTGGTTCAACCTTCCCCATACAGTTTGTCTTTTAATCTGGAACACGGTTTCATTTTTAAAATCAACCAGCCGGTTGAATGTGCCAGAGTCTTTATGTGAGCGAGAGACCAAATTTAAAATGCTTTTGAGGCCTCGGGCCATTGAGAAAAGGCCACTGCTAAGGAGCAAACCGTATATGTAGCTATAAGCTATAAAATGAGTGGGAATTTGGGAAGTAATCATTTTCATGATATTTATTGCTTGAGTGATTCGGTCTGGCTCACTTCTCCCATTATGATTCTGTACTCATTGTTTAAAATGCCTTGAAGCAACCATTATGCTGCATGGAAAGGAAATGTGAACCAAGAAAGCATAAATTAAAATGGATTTACAGCCTGGCGAATAACTCAAAGATTGTTAGAGGTAATGCACAGATGTTAAACATGACATTAATTAATAATTAGTGTTAGCTTGAATGAGAGTTCTTAAAACCCTCATCAAATAATTTTTTTCTGGACTTATTTCTTATTGAAAAGTTGAAACAGATAGCCAATGGCCTGTTTACCTCAGTTTTTTAATATTTATCTGTTGATTTATTTTAGGTCATTCACAATCCTTCATGAGATGGTTCTTTCCCTCATTAAGTCAAGTCGTTAAGTACCTTTAACATTTAAAAAAAAAAACATTTTTTTTGCTTCAAAATATGTTGGTTGGTTTGGTTCATGGCTTATATCTCTTTAACAAAGACTTAAAGGGGTGGTTGCATGTGATTTCACTTTTTTAACTTTAGTTAGTGTGTAAGTTTGCTGCTTGAGCATAAACAGTATCTGCAAAGTTACAGCACTAAAAGTTTAATGCAAACGGAGATATTGTATAATAATACAATATATTGTATTGTATAACGGCTTCTTCCCAGGTTAGTGAAATCATAAACCCTTGCTATTAACATAAACACTGCCCCAGATGTGACTTCTGGCCGTAATGGTAAGAGAGTGGCGTTTCCGGACAACCTGTGCTTGGCACTTCAGCCAATAAAAATACATGAAACTACATTTGGCCATCTAACCAATCTAAGACCATTGCATTTTTCGGAGGGATGGGCTTCATAGAAGCAGGAAGCAAACGAGCCGTTCAAAGGACAGTGGAGACAGCGGTGTGGAATAAAGGTCAAATATAAAAAACAGCGAAAAAAGGAAAAGAAAGAAGTATTAAGACATGTTATACCTTGCCCATAAACACAACCAAGCCTAGAAAAAAACACAGAACCATGTCTTTAAAAAAAAATATTATGGGACAAATTTATGCGAAAAAATATTTCCAGAACCAAGACCATTGAAAAAGTGTGTGGGCACTGTTGCACTCTATTAGGGGGAGGGACATTCTCATTTTAGACAGCATTTTATTGGACAAAAATCTGTAGTCATCAATACTATTTTTTTAGAAGAGGGAGAGAGTGGATTTTAAGTGTGTATCTGTTAAAGAGTATTTTGACAAACTAAAAGCCACAAAACCTGATTTTTGACTTCATGGGGTGTGTTTCTCGCTTCCTATAGAGTCCTAGAGTGAGGCCCAGGCTCCAGCAGGCCTTGGAGAGCACCGGCATGATGGAGGGAGGTATGCAGCTGCTGAACCGGGATGGCCACAGCATCTCGCACAACTCCAAGCGCCACTACCACGATTCCTTCGTGTCCATGAACCGCATGCGGCAGCGCGGCCTGCTCTGCGACATTGTGCTTCATGTGGCCAACAAGGAGATCAAGGCACACAAGGTGGTGCTGGCCTCATGCAGTCCATACTTCCACGCCATGTTTACAAGTAGGTCTTATTCTACATTGCTATTTTAGAAATTAAAATGGTTCTGGCCAATGTGTCTGTCACGGTATCAGATTTGATCTGCGCGGTTCTCGTGGCCAAAAGAACTCACGATAAAGATATTGTGAAAAAAGAAAAATCTTGAAAAAAGAAATACTATAAGTCTATACCATAGAAATGGGAAAAGGTTCGAAAGCGAATTTAAAGGTGCCCTAGAATGAAAAATTGAATTAACCTTGCTATAGTGAAATAATAAGAGTTCAGTACATGCACATCACATGCTGTGAGTCTCAAACACCATCGCCTCCTACTTCTTATGTAAATCTCGTGCATGAAAAACACCACGGAAAAATAAGTGATTCTCAACATAACAGCAACTGTGACGCAAATGTTGGGGATCATTTATATGTACGCCCCCAACATTTGCATACGTCCAAACATGTTCATTGTCAGGCGGAACTGACAGAGCCGAATCATCAGAACTGCAGGTAAACAAGCGACACTCGAGGACAGCAAAAACGGCAGCTCTCATGGACAAACGTCATGTTCCAGGCCGTGCAGTGAGGACTTTTCTACCCTTCCCACAGATAATAAAAATGTCAACAGTCATGGTTGATGTTTATTATAATCCGATACCACAACAATTTAATTTAAGATCGTTTGTTTGTTCAGCCCATTTCAAGCAAGCTTCGCTCAGCGTCTTAGACTGAAGAAAGGGGCAATTACAACTGTATTCCTGCAAGCAGTAAGTAGCGATTTTTATCCACTTATTGACTGTTTAAACAATTTCTGATTAAATTGAAAGTTTCTTAGAGAGACAGCATTGTCTAGATAACGTTAGATGCTAGTACATTAACAATAGGAAACACCAAGTACCATACAAAACTAAATAGTGTGTCTAATGACAAAGGTTAATATTATTTTGTATTACAAAATACAACCGTAGATACTTTGCTTATAGATCGTTCACTCGATCCTTTAAGCAAACGTCACCTTTTCCACCATATAAGTTAAAACAATAGTCATTTGACAAGGCTATTCATTTTATAAAAATATATATATTTATATTTTTGAGAACTTAAGTATGATGTTTTTGCATGCTTGTATTTCCAAGTACATCACAGCCACTGCGTAATGTTAGCCTACATTGTGACTAACGTTATATAAACATGCAATATCGTTGACGAAAAAAACAAGTCTAAAATCACTGGTTTTGTGATTCTGAGGGAATGAAGAGCGTTCGTGCGGTTGTTAATTTAAATCCCCTAATCAGAGCTTTTCGTTAAAAAGAACCCGTATACTATACTGTGTTTTACCTATTGTACAATTTGGCAACCATATGCACGCCAGCTCTCTCTCTCTCTCACGCGCGGATGATCTGAAAACACCAATAAACAGGTAAGCTGCATTTTAGCAATCTCCATTTGAGATGTTCTGCTTAAAGTGTCATTCAGTCGGTCTGTGTTCTGTCAGGACGGTCAGGACCCAGCCGCTTCGCTGAACAACTGAACTGCTGCGAGCTGCTGAAATAAGCCAATCAGAGCAGAGCTCAACATTAATATTAACGACTCTTCCAAATAAGGCAAAAACAGAGCATTACATCCTAGGGACATTGTATAGGGTTGTAAATGGCCCTGTAAAACTGTATCTGGACAATTTTTGCCCTTAAATAAGCCACATACCCTCTATGTAGCTATCAGAGAACAATTTAATATATTGTTTCAACTCATTCTAGGACACCTTCAAAATGTGCACGGCCACACAGGCATTTATAAGCAATTTAAAACCAGGGTGGAAAAGAGGGAAAAACTGCAAGGTAGGATAAACCCCCCAGCCAGACATGTCTGTTTTTTTCAGTATTTTGAATCGATGTTAGGCCGTCGGTGAGAGAGAACTCTGATTATTTGTTCTGCTTAGCAAACGTGTCAGTGCCCAAGAATAAAGCGAAAAGTATGAACACAAGCAAAGAAGTCCAGACAGGACAGACAGAAGGCTGTTCAAATTTACACCATCATATTTGACCATTCAAATGCACAAATATTTTTCCTTATAACATGTACCAAGTGGAATAAAGAAAGTGATAAGCATGATTGATATAAAAAAATGGTAAACAAATGCTGCTTTATTTATGGTTTGTATATCTGAAGTTGTATTTTTGGTTCCCCCTTTTGAATGATGAAAATAGACTATTGATACCTGCAGATATAAACATATTTACTTTGCACTGTGTAGGCACAGAACGCACATGCTAGTTGACTCACCTTTTTGCAACAAAGTTGGCTTTCGTTGCCACTAGTTTTTGTATGTTAGCTTGGTGTGTCCTGACTTAACACACATTAACTAAAGGCGCTAAAATGATTTTGACTTCATATAATCGTTAAGGTGTATTGTGTAGTGTTTATTTCCTATGTACATTACCTCAGCTTCTGTTTCAAGCCTTTCCTTCCTTCCTTCCTGGCTTTTGTCATCTCCTAATGTTTTTCCATGCTTTATTCTCTTCCCTGTCTTGATCTCAGATCAGCAGGTGCCTGGTTTTTTCTATTTCTCATCAGTCCAGCTGCACCTCAGACTAGAGTGTGATGGTACGAGTCAGGACAATGTGGGCTCTTCAGAGCCATGACTATTCTAAACTTACCATACACTAGATCTACTTACAACAACACGCTGATTTAAACTCCATTATACATGTTGCTTAACTAACAACAGTTTAACTTGCAGTTGCAACAAATAGTCCTCTGGAAGTGTGCTGCATTTCTCTTATACTGTAGGTAATTCTAATTTCTAACAATTATTTTGCATATTTTCTCTAAATGTCTGCTAAAAGTATGATGAAAAATAATCTAAATATAAATATGTGGTTAAGATTATAGATGTAAAAACACAAAAGAATTTCTTCTCTTTTCTTTCATAAAATTACATCATGCAAACAGTTTAACTACAGATAGTCAAGAGGAAATATGAAAAATGTATTTGTGTAAACAGAGTACAACATATGTCTAAAAAGTTAAAAGAATTTAAATGGTCCAGCGATTTGTTTTTGTGTCAAATGTTGATTTAACTGTTCAGTGTTGTCATACGTGTCAAGCTGTACAATTTTTATTTTATTTTTAGTATATATTTAGTATAGATTTATATAGTTATATTTATTCATATTTTGGTTTCCTTTTCAGCTATATTTATATTAATTTTATATGTTTTAATTTCAGTTAGTTTCCAAGGCAGCATTTCTTATTTTATTGTATTTTATTTCAGCTTTATTTTCAATGAACAAGAACTATTTTAATAGTTTTAGTTGACAATAACAACACTGGTCTTAATGGTCATTCATTTTTAAAGTGATTTCCAGTGGCATGAATGTCACTGAACATTGACGATGCAACAAAATCAAACAGAGTTTGCAAATATTATGCAGATTTCATGCAAATATAGTACAGAAAATGACCCTCTGTGATACAGTTAAATACAGCAGTCAAATAGGAACATATGCTAGCATTCAACAGAACAGAGCAGATGATCATCCTATTTGTGATCATATTTTTAAAAGCTATTGCCAGGGGAGCATCACCAATGACTTTCCAATGGGAACATCCACTTCGACAAACACTACAGCCACCAGAGCTCACTGTTTGTGTGAACAGGACATCAGTATCTTCTAATCTTCTATCTATCTTCTAATCTGCCTAAATCTGCCAGTGTTCTTCAAAAGCATCTATTGCACAGCTGTGTGTGTTGTGACTGTGCAGATGAGATGTCAGAGAGCCGTCAGACCCATGTGACCCTGCATGACATTGACCCTCAGGCTCTGGAGCAGCTTGTGCAGTACGCCTACACAGCCGAAATCGTAGTAGGAGAAGGAAATGTGCAGGTATGTCGCCTTTAGTGTCTTTTTAAGAGCTTACTGTATTTTCATCCTCACAGTTACCTTGTATCAGGGTGTAATCTAGTTTGCTCTGTGAGCAAGGTGGCATGTTCATGTGGTTTGTGCAAACTTAAAATTTGCATCTTTGCAAATGCAGGTCTTCTATTTGTGCTGTTTCAAAAGAATAAATGTAAATGTGTCAGCTCTCTTTTGGTTATTGTGACAAACTTGAACATGAACGAGTTATGTGCAAGGAACGTTTTTGGCCTCACTTGAAACTTATTGTTTGGATTCCTGTTGAAATGGCCCAAAAACTTTGAGAGCAAAATCCAGTAAATGTGACAGCACCTCAAGATGTTAATTCCTACTTCTACTGCTTTACTTGAGCAGACCTTGTTGCCGGCAGCTAGTCTCCTGCAGCTCAACGGAGTGAGAGATGCCTGCTGCAAATTCCTCCTCAGCCAGCTGGACCCCTCAAACTGCCTGGGCATCCGTGGCTTCGCAGACACTCACTCATGCAGCGACCTTCTCAAGTCAGCCCATAAGTACGTCCTGCAGCACTTTGTAGAGGTCTCGAAGACTGAGGAGTTTATGCTGCTACCGCTCAAACAGGTGAGCGATCGGCTTTGGAGTTAATAATGTAGTAAGGTAGTTAAAGGCTTAGTTCACACAAATTAAAATTCTTCATCATTTTCAGTGTTATTTTATTTATAACACTGCAACACAGTCTTTTTTAGTTTAAAAAATAGATATATTTAAATTATTTTTATTTTAGTACTTTAGTACTTAAACTTATTTCAGTTAGTTTCCACAGCAACATTTCTCCCTACTTTCTTCTGTGAAAGAAATTATTATTATTTTTTTTAGGTAAAACAAAGGTGAATGAGGCCTGGGGTTGTTAAGCACCAAAATGACAAAAAAACAACATAAAAGTACATATAACACAGCAATGGTGTGTTTTCCTATGTGTTTAGCTGTCAGAACCCTGTAGCAGCATAATTATGTAGATTTTTTTCCTGTAGACTGGGTAAACCCAGCCTGATCTGCCGGCGATTTGATTTTGCCCCTGTCTGGAAACCTGTACATTCATTTCTACTGCTTCTCTTACACTTTTGCGGGAACTAATCACAGACTAGCTTATCCACCTGATGCGCTATTGGCGGGTTTAACACAATGACAGATAGAGAAACGATGGATCGTTGCCCGTTGATCACGCCTCTTGTGGTCTGATTGGTTGAAGGACTTTCCAATTGCGTATAGAATCATTTGAATAATGCTCGTTGATCACTCCTCTTGTTCAGTAAAAAATACAGAGCAGACTCCCCAGACCAATGTTCAATCTTAAATTGAGCTTGGTCTAGTGATATCCAGACAAGTTTTGTATAATATAAATAAATAAATGTACATATGAGATAGCACTGTGTGAGGAACAGACTAATCGCCCAGGGTCATAAAAAATTCAAACTAAGAAACTCTGATGCAAGAGGGATTTTAAGAATAGATTTATTCATGATGTGAAAAGAAGGGTGTACCTGTTAAATGATGCATGGGGAGTGCTGGAGAGTTGAGCCATAACAATTCTTGAGGGAAAAATGGTTTTGGCTACGGATGTCTAATTATATATATATATGTCACTGACACCTTCCTGTCATATCTGCCTTGAGCTTTAAAAAAAAAAAGAATCTCTTGATCCGGCCTCTCCTCCTCTCTGTCGTCTGGGAAGTCTTGATTCTTTTGACAGTCTGAGGTAAAAAATGATCTGCACTATTTCGACCTTCACTGCAGGAAGGCTGGTCACATCCTGGCTTTTAATTCGCCTCCTCACCCTACACAAAGAAAAACACAACTCTTCCAAGGTCTCTCCAGGCAGGGAAACGTATATGTCAATTAAAGTTTTTTAAACCCCTAAATAAATAAATAAATAAAAATTATATATATATATATATATATATATATATATATATATATATATACACACACACACACACATAATATTTATATATATATATATATATATATATAATTTTCACAGTGATGTGATCACAGTGCACAGTGATACGAACAGGAACGACGGCGTCGGTTTTTCCTTATTAATGCCAGCGTTTCAAACTGATCCTTTCTTTTAGGAGACAATAACTTTATTTTTCTTCTTTATCTTTATCTTTAAAACTTTGCAGAACTTTTACATTAACAAACGGCTGTATTACACACTGCATGAAAGGTTTTGAAAAAATACTATAATTAAATCAATTTTATTTAGCATGGATGCATTAAATTAATCGAAAATGACAAATAGGATATTTCAGTTTTAAATTAATGCTGTTCTTTTGAACGTTCCGTTCATTAAAGAATGAAAAAAATATTAATAAAGCAGCACAGCTGTTTTCAACATTAAGAATAAGAATCAGCTTGCATCAATCAGCATATTAGAATGATTTCTGAAGGCTAATGTGACACTAAAGACTGGACAAATGATGCAGAAAATTCAGTTTTGCCATCAAGAATACATAACATTTAAAATATACTAAAATAGAAAACTGTTGTTTTGAATCATAGTATTACTGTTTTTCAAATATTCAAAATTCATTGGCGAGCATAAGAGACTTCTTTCAACAACAACAAAAATCCTACCAACCTGAAAGGTTTGAATGGTAGTGTAGTCTAAATATATATATGTATATCTTTTTCCTATTTGTAGTGAAGATGAGTGGTACCCGGTGGGGTCTTCTGCTGTTGTAGCCCATCCGCCTCAAGGTTGTGTGTTGTGGCTTCACAAATGCGTTGCTGCATACCTCGGTTGTAACAAGTGGTTATTTCAGTCAAAGTTGCTCGGCCCATTCTCCTCTGACCTCTAGCGCCAACAAGGCATTTTCGCCCACAGGACTGCCGCATACTAGATGTTTTTCCCTTTTCACACCATTCTTTGTAAACCCTAGAAATGGTTGTGTGTGAAAATCCTAGGAACTGAGCAGATTGTGAAATACTCAGACCGACCCGTCTGGCACCAACAACCATGCCACGCTCAAAATGGCTTTAATCACCTTTCCTTCCCATTCTGACATTCAGTTTGGAGTTCAGGAGATTGTCTTGACCAGGACCACACCCCTAAATGCATTAAAGCAACTGCCATGTGATTGGTTGATTAGATAATTACATTAAGGAGAAATTGAACAGGTGTTCCTAATAATCCTTTAGGTGAGTATATATGTATTTATGTATATATATATGTATATATATATATATATATATATATATATATATATATATAATATATATGCATTTTATATATTGCTCAGGAAAAATTTATTCAGTCAGAATACACGGGACCGTTTCAATTGCTGTGAATGGAGATAGATGTTTTTTTGGCCTCGGATAGTATGGTTACAGCTAACTGGACCATGTCAATCAGTCAAACTCACCAAAGCTAAAATGTCAGCATGCGGTGACACTGATATAAGTGCTCTCTGCGTCAGCACTTCAATACACTGTCAATCATCCTCTCGAATATGTGGTGACAACGGCATGTCAGTGAGAAGCTGAGACAGCTAATCAGCAGAAAGCAGTCCCTGCTCTCATACAACACTAATTTCATCATCTCTAATCCGCTCTCTTCATAGAAGAGCATTCTTTTTGAATAATCGGAGTGCTGCTGGTATTAGTGTCCCTGTGTTTTGAAAAGTTACGTGATTCTATGAAATCCCCCTGCTGTTCTGACACTGAT
The DNA here is from genome assembly GCF_024679245.1 of Pseudorasbora parva. Classification (NCBI taxonomy): domain Eukaryota; kingdom Metazoa; phylum Chordata; class Actinopteri; order Cypriniformes; family Gobionidae; genus Pseudorasbora; species Pseudorasbora parva. Next base: position 22,821,377 of record NC_090177.1, on the reverse strand, counting down.
TAGAGAGGACCATTAGCAAGGGCTTGCTGATGACATAGACTGCTGTTCCCTGCCTGTCTGTGATTCTCTCTTGCACTTAACAGCTGCTGCAGGCTAGAGGCTCTTTTTGGCCCCATATTTAACCCACAAGACCTGGGAAATGCTTTTAGTCATGTTAACTGTGCCCTTTGCCCCAAATAAGCAAACAATCTGTGACAGGAACACTGCTAGGGCAGTTATAGTGCTTCTGAGTGTGTAGATTAGATGATGTTGTGATGATATTACATTTGTCTCTAACAGCGGTGGTGCTTGTCGTAATTCTTAAAACCTCTGTTCATGTCCTTGAGCTGGTCTCGGACATTGGCTGAAGTCTCTTAAATCACATTACATAATAATAATAATAATAATAATAATAATGCCTTCTGCCATTGTTCAATCTGAAACTCACTCAGCACTATTGGTTGACCAAGAAATTGAAATGTTAACATGTGGTTGGCAGACAGAGCAATGGTTTAAAAGTAAGTCAATTATAACTATAACTAGGCTCCCTATTTTTTTTTTTTTTTTTTTTACATTTGTAATGTCAAACTAATTCTGCATAATGGATTGAAACAAGGTAAGATATTTTAATGTATTAATAAAGTAGTTTGGGTAGCCAAAGCATTTGCCAAATCACATCTAATAATGTGAACTTTGGAACATAATTGGAATGTTTTTATGCAAGTTTAATTCAATAATATTATTGAATTCCATTCAAAAGTTTGACGTCAGTAAGATTTTTAAAAAATAAATAAAAATAAAAAGGATTCATCAAAGAACAATGAAAAAAAAATGCCACAGTTTCCACAAAAATTACTGTTTCATACATTAACAATAAGAAGAAATGTTAAATGTTGAGCACCAAATCTGCATGTTGGAATTATTTTTGAAGGATCGTGTGACACTGAAGATTGAAGTAATATATAACATAATAATATTTCTCAAGATTACTGTTTTGACTGTAGTTTTGATCAAATAATGCAGCATTGGTGAGCATTAGAGACTTCTTTTAAAATAATAAAAAAAAAATCTTACCAACCCCAAACTTTTGAACGATAGTGTATATATGCATTTATAAAATATATTTTCAATTTGTGACTTTACAGTAACATAAGTTCTAAAAAAAAGTGTTTTTTAAATAAATTTTCAACTGAATAGTGAATTTGTGCAATTATAACAATTTCAACAATAACAATTATGCATTTGGCAGACGCTTTTATCCAAAGCGACTTACATTGCATTCAAGGTACACATTTTACATTTTTGTCAATTCTTGCTTTCCCTGGGAATCGAACCCATGACCTTGGCGTTGGTAGCGCCATGCTCTACTCATTGACCTACAGGAAAGACTATTTATACAGTGCTGATTAATTTAATACTGACTTTCAAACTTTTTTCAAACTGATGTTTTTTGACATTTATAATGTGTCAGACAAAGTACATCTGTCCCGTTCAATATATTACATTACATTTCTGTCGGTCTCACAACAGGCGCATCAAAGTGCCCTTCATTCACACTAAAACACAAATTTGTCTTTCAAAATATTATGTTAAAAATTCAGTCTAACTGAAACAATAATCCTTTTTTTTAAGTTTTAAGATGAGTTGTGAACCATTTTCCTGTGATTTGTGCAGGTGCTGGATCTCATCTCCAGTGATAACCTGAATGTCCCGTCAGAGGAGGAGGTGTACAGGGCTGTGCTGAGCTGGGTCAAGCATGACATTGATGGGCGGAGGCAACATGTGCCCCGGGTGGGTGTGATTCCTCCTGTCAAACTGCGCTTTTAGCAACATCACAGTAAATCACAGGATTAGTGCATATAAAGGATTATGTCTTTGCGACTCGATACTTGTTTCTGTATTCCCTTCCTTTGTATTCTCTGATCCTTTTTACACACATATTACATCTCACTCTCCGTCCATTTCTCTGTTAAGCTGATGAAGTGTGTGCGTCTGCCCCTGCTGACACGAGACTTCCTGATGAGTAATGTGGATACAGAGCTGCTTGTGCGTCACCACTCCGAATGCAAAGACCTGCTGATCGAGGCGCTGAAGTATCACCTGATGCCCGAGCAGAGGGGCGTGCTCAGTAACAGCCGCACCCGACCGCGTCGCTGCGAGGGAGCCAGTCCGGTCCTCTTCGCCGTAGGTCTGTAAATGAAGGCCGGAGCATGTAAACACACACATGCACAAATGTCTAAATGTTGATTAATTTAAATGTGTGTCTTTCAGGTGGAGGCAGTCTTTTTGCTATTCATGGAGATTGTGAGGCGTATGACACCAGGACTGACCGCTGGCACATGGTTGCGTCTATGTCAACACGGCGGGCACGAGTCGGAGTCGCTGCTATCGGAAACAAGCTCTATGCTGTGGGCGGGTACGTAGACCATTAACCCTCATCTTTTTTAGAGAATCAACTTCTTTTTCCTTTTATAACACCAATCTAAAGTGGCACCTTGTGTTTTGGGCACCTTTTGAAAATTCAGTTATGTTGCATCAAAGTGAGTGTCTCAGCTGCTTTAGAATAAAAACGGTCAAACTTGAGTAGTAGTTTTAAGTAGTAGCTCTTTTTTTTTTTTTTTTAAACCCCTGAAATAATTGGAAACCTAGGGATAGAGAGGTCTGCATTCCCATAGCTCTCTCCCACAGAGTAAATTTCCGAATCAAAGACGGTAGTGGTCGGTAACTCTGGTGTACTTTGGACAACATCCTTTGACAACAGTGTATTCGTGCTTGATCTTGAAGTGAACACAGCTTTCGGCAATGGTGGTGTTCACACAGTTTCCAGTTCCCTGCCCTGAGCCTGGCAATATATGTCCATTGCATCCCGTCCACGAGAGCACCTTCAGAGAGAACATTCAGCCTTTGTGGTTGGATTTTGGCGGAGAGAAGTTAGGTACTGAAACCGTCGTCAGTCAGCTCATGTTGTTCCAAACCCATAAGACCTTCATTCATCTTCGGGACACAAATTAAGTTATTTTTGATGAAATCCGAGAGCTCTCAGGCCTCTCCATAAAAAGCAATTTAATTAACACTTTCAAGGCATGGACTTGTTGTTTTTGTTAAAATATTCCATGTGAAGCTACGAGAATACTTTTTATGTGCAAAAACAAACAAAAATAACTTTGACTTTATTCAACAATTTCGCTCTAGCCTGTGTCAGTCTCCTATCCAGTTTCCGTTGTAGTGCAGATCGAAATCAATGGCAGCCAATGCTGTTCACGTGAGCACCAAGACGCATCCGCGAGAGCTGCAACGTAAACTGCATAGGAGACTAACATGGCAATCCCCCTCTTCACATTCGACACGGTGCCATCGAGTGTTAAAACGCGAAAGGCGAAGCTTGAATTTACGGGTATGTCCCTCTTTGGCTAATGTACTTTCAAGATGGAGGGCCAACAAGGCGACCGGCATTCGAACCCCTCACCCGTATATATTTTCAATGGTATATTATAAACTTACGAGAATACTTTATTACGTGAAAGAAGTAAATATAAATTAATGAGCACATATTTTTGAAAGAACTAAGTGTTTTTAGCTAAGAATAAACTAAAAAAGTTACACAGTGTAGCTTTAATTTTGATACCTTACTAGATGAGATTGACTCTTTAAGAAAAATAAACAAACCCACAAATACATCAGCTTTTACAATGTTTGTATATTCCAGAGAATATTGACTCTTTAGTCTATTAAACACATAAACCTTTTAAAACTGTAGTTTAAAATGAATGCTTATATTTATGCTCATAGTTATGGGGAGTTGATAGACTTCACTTTTATTTATGTTCTCCATTTGAAAACATTAGACTTTATAAATGTATTTTGCCTGTTGTTAATAAAGCTGTACTTATAAATAAAAAGGTAAAACAGCATTAATGTTAAAAAGACTTTGCACTGTATTAAAAAAAAAAATCTATTTATTGATGTAAATGTCTTTTGTTCTGTATGTGAGTGAGTGAAACTGCTAAAATGACAGTGTTTAAAAAGCTCAGTTCAGTGCTGTTGCTGTGATTGTAAAAAACAGAAATAACACCAAGTAAATATTGTAGAGGAAATTAACTATAGTAACTTTGCCCAGCACCCCCTTAGAAAAGAATGGCATTTGTATATAATTGTGGAAAAACTATGAGTTGACTATCAAGACAGATTAATAGAATGATGCCTATTGGATGAGAAAGAAAAACAAGTGGCAGTCAGCCACCATTACGAAGAAGGCAAGTTAAGTTTATGAATAGAGCAACTGTGGCAAGGAGTGTGGGAAGTAATGCACCTGCAATGAAATCATGTGTTAGAACTGTATAAAAGTGAGCTTTTAAAAGAAAGAGATGGTCAGATGTTCAGCTGGTGTCTCACTTTGTTGTTCATACAATAAAGTTTACCTTCCTGAGACCTGGAACTTTGACTCAGTGAGATTTTCATTGACATATTGAAGACAATTGGGACTTAGAATTTGCTACGACAATATCGGTTCTAGGCACATAAGCATGTAAATAATCGCTATCGGTTTAAAAAAATCAATATCAGTCGATCACTACTGTCTATGGAGGGGTCAGAGAGCTCTCAGGTGTCATCAAAATATCTAATTTGTTTTCTGAAGATGAACAGGTCTCACTGGTTTGGAATGAAATGACGGTGAGTCATTAATGACAGAATTTTATAGAAACAGTCCCATGCAGACCTCTTCCTTGGGAAGGCTTTTTATCTCATAATCATTTTTATCTAAATATTTACCAATTTCATTCTATTTTTAATATAATTTTGACTTGTCATAATTACTTTGTATCTTATAATTTTGACTGTCATAACTGACATTTTATATCATGATTTCAATATTTCATCTTGTATAACCTTGTATGAATAATTATAGCTTTCCATTGCTTTTTTAAACTAGCCAATATATTAAAAAAACATCCTGACAGGGTGAAAGTTGAACAGTCTTTAACTTGATATAGCATATTAAAAATGCAGCACCCATGAATTGTGATGCTGAAAAAATAGCAACCAAAGACACACAAATGTACATCATGCATTTGAAAAATATACAAAGGGAACAGAATGTGCAGAAAGCTGTGTAATTTCCTTAAGATTATCCTGCTGGGGCAATCAAGAAGTTACCTAAGATTAGTTAGGAAATGTGTCAGGTGTTGACTAATGAAATTCTATGAATGATGAAAGTCTTGTCTTTACTTGCATGATAAAGAAGCAATTTATACAAAGACGTCCATGCAAGACCTATTGTTCTTCTCTGTCTTTTCCCAAACCAGGTATGATGGCACCTCTGATTTGGCTACGGTAGAGTCGTATGACCCAGTAACTAATGTGTGGCAACCTGAAGTGTCCATGGGAACAAGGAGGAGCTGTTTAGGTGTGGCGGTCCTGCACGGGTTGCTATATGCAGCAGGAGGATATGATGGTGCTTCCTGTCTCAACAGGTATGCTATTTTGTCAAATAAATTTGAAAAGCCTAAAAAAAATGTATGTTGTGAAATGATCTATCATTTAATATTTTAAACAGTTATATATATATATATATATATATATAGTAATATATATAGTAATATATATATATATATATATATATATATATATATATATATATATATATATATATATATATATATATATTAAACAGTAATATATATATATTAGTGCTGGGCAACGATTAAAATGTTTAATCGTGATTATTCGCATGATTTTCTGGGATTAATCCTGATTAATCGCAGAATGCGCAAAATTCAATAATGAATACAAAAGTGCTGCTAAATGAACAAAAGGGCAGTATGCAAACACTTTAAACAAATAAGGTGCTTTTTACAGCAGTTAAAAGTTGCAATATTTCTTGTAAATATCAACTTAAACATTCATTTAATCAAATTCAATTAAATTGGTGTTATACATATATTGATTCTGTAGTAATATTCTCATCAATGTTCTGTCAGCGTTTACATAGGCCTACTTAAATCTGCATATTTGTGATATTCAAATATCATAATTTAAATATCATAATATTTATTAGGCTACTTGTTTATTGAACTAGGCTACACAATTCACGATTGCGATCGACTTGTGTTATTAACAATATCATAAATCATAAATATCAACAACTACAAAAAGCTCAGTTTTACCCCAGTATGTTTCTTCTGTGAGTTTATATTGCTGCTCAATTGTTTTGATTTCTCCACAAATGTCTCTCACAAAAAGACAGGCAGCGCGAGCCTCAACGCGACTTGTTAACGTACCAGAGGCAGAGATACACTCATCAATCGCTGTTTACATTGAATATAATAAATTAAAAAAAAAAAAAAATCGGAATCATTCTCATGTTTCTGGTTATTTTTATATTTTATTTGTCCCATTTATCCCAGACAAAGAATGTCAAGCCCTTGGCTTTGGCTACAGACAGCCCTGTATTCTCCTGTGACCAATGGTTTGTCTGTTTGTGTATTCAGAGGTAGTGAGCAACGGCACTTAAATCCTTTCAATATAATAATAAATAACTACGTTAATGCGCGACATAATAAGTGTTGGCTTTAATTAATTAATGCATTAACGCGATAACGCGTTAACTTGCCCAGCCCTAATAGATATATAATATATTACACACACACACATATACAGTAGTGCAAAAAAGTATTTAGTCAGCCAACAATTGTGCAAGTTCTTCCACTTAAAAAGATGAGGCCTGTAATTTTCATCATAGGTACACTTGAACTATAAGAGACAGAATGAGAAAAGAAAAAAACATCACATTGTCTGATTTTTAAAGAATTTATTTGCAAGTCATGATGGAGTAAGTATAAGTATTTGGTATTGTCACCTACAAAAAAGCCATCTTTCTGGCTCTCACAGACCTGTAACAGTATATCAGTATAAAAGACACCTGTCAACAATCTCAAACAGTCAGACTCCAAACTCCACTATAGCCAAGACCAAAGAGCTATCAAAGGACACCAGAAACCAAATTGTAGACCTGCACCAGGCTGGGAAGACTTAATTTGCAATAGGTAGGCAGCTTGGTGTGAAAAAATCAACTCTAGGAGCAACTATTAGAAAATGGAATGCATACAAGACCACTGATAATCTCCCTTGATCTGGGGCTCCATGCAAGATCTCACCCTGTGGGGTCAAAATGATCACAAGAACGCTGAGCAAAAATCCCAGAACCACACAGGGGGACCTAGTGAATGACCTGTAGAGAGCTGGGACCAAAGTTACCATCAGTAACCCACTACGCTGCCAGGGACTCAAATCCTGCAGTGCCAGACGTGTCCCCACTGATTAAGCCAGTACATGTCGGGGCCCATCTGAAGTTTGCTACAGAGCATTTGGATGATCCTGAAGAGATTGGGAGAATGTCATATGGTCAGATGAAACCAAAATAGAACTTTTTGGTAAAAACTCAACTTGTCGTGTTTGGTGGAGAAAGAATGCTGAGTTGCACCATACCTACTGTGAAGCATGGGGGTGGAAACATCATGCTTTGGGGCTTTTTTTTGCAAAGGGACCAGGCCGACTGATCCATGTAAAGGAAAGAATGAATAGGGCCATGTATCGTGAGATTTTGAGTAGAAACCTCCTTCCATCAGCAAGGGCATTGAAAATGAAACGTGGCTAGGTCTTTCAGCATGACAATGATCCCAAACACATTGCCCGGGCAACAAAGGAGTGGCTTCGTAAGAAGCATTTCAAGGTCCTGGAGTCTCCAGATCTAAACCCCATTGAAAATCTTCGAAAATCTGTGTTGCCCAGTGACAGCCCCAAAACATCACTGCTCTAGAGGATATCATAGAGCAATAGGCCAAACTTTCAGCAACAGTGTGTAAAAACCTTGTGGCGATTTAAAGAAAATGTTTAACCTCTGTCATTACCAACAAAGGGTATATAACAAAGTATTGAGATTAACTTCTGTTATTGACCAAATACTTATTTTCCACCAATATTTGCAAATACATTCTTTAAAAAAATCTGACAATACGATTTTCTGGATTTCCCTTTTCATTCTGTCTCTCATAGTTGAAGTGTACTTATGATGAAAATTATAGGCCTCTCTCATCTTTTTAAGTGGGAGAACTTGCACTATTGTGGCTGACTAAATACTTTTTTCCCCACTATGTGAGTGTGTGTGTGTGTGTGTGTGTGTGTGTGTGTGTGTGTGTGTGTGTATATATATATATATATATATATATATATATATATATATATATATATATATATATATATATATAATATGCATTAATAAAATGATACTTTGATTGGAAATAAGATGATATGCAAGGAGAATTTCTTTATTTTTACTACGCAATTGTCAAATAATCTGACATTTCTCTCTCTCTCTTTCAAGTGCGGAGAGGTATGACCCTTTGACAAGTACCTGGACCTCCATTGCTGCCATGAGCACCAGGAGAAGATATGTTAGAGTTGCCACATTAGGTAAAAACATATAATGCTAATGTATTTATATGATGTAATATTAATGCAAATTATCATCTTTAGGACAACTGCAAGCTTTACCTATATCTTAGCCAAATGTTTAATATCCTCTGTTGCTCTTAATTGCAAACATAACCCTGTTTGACATATTTCTTCTGTTAGATGGCAGTTTGTATGCTGTCGGTGGGTACGACAGCTCCTCACACTTAGCCACTGTAGAAAAATATGACCCTCAGGTGTGTGACACATTTCTCTCTGACACATTGAAAATGTCTCCAGGGTGTGTTTTATGTTTTATCTCCTTGGATAAATAAATGACTAAAGACATTCTTATATTTTTCAGAGTAATGCCTGGACTGCCATTGCCAACATGCTGAGCAGGAGGAGCAGTGCAGGAGTGGCTGTACTGGAGGGCATGCTTTATGTTGCAGGGGGCAATGACGGTACCAGCTGCCTAAATTCAGTGGAACGGTACAATCCAAAAACCAACACCTGGGAGGGAGTCGCCCCCATGAACATCCGCAGGTTCGAAAGATGCCATTTGAGCATTTTTTAAAGGGATATCACCATTATGTTATTCCAAACCTGTATGCATAGTCTCTTCTCTTGATCATAAAATAAGTTTAGTTTTTTTGTCCATGCAATGAAGTCTGTGGTCCATTTTGAGCCTGTTTTGGACCTCATGACTTTCATTTCCGGTTTTCAAGGTTGTGAATTTAACTTGTGCGAAAAATAGGAACGTTACATAAAACTTGTGCAAATAAAGCACCGTTTCCATCCCATGTGTTCCCTCTTCTGGGAGGGAAGAACCCAAATCATTCTGATGACAGACTTTGACTCAGGCATTTCAGAATGATCAAACCAACATGTAACGCTGGTTAGTCCGTTTATCCAATCACATCCACAGGCAAAGTCACATGATTTTGTTTGGCATCAAGGGATGTATTCTGTAAATGTCTTTAGCAAAATGTTAATAAAAATAGGTAGATGGAAACATAACTATGGTATGAAGAAAAAAACTTATATTTTCTTTTGTGTTTTGCAAAAGTGATGCAGGTTTGGAATGACAAAAGAGTTTATTTTTCATGGAACTATTCAAGTCCAAAAAAATAATTCAGTTCCTAATGGACATTTTCTTCTCTTGATCTTCAGGAGCACCCATGACCTGGTCGCAATGGATGGCTGGCTATATGCGGTTGGAGGCAATGATGGCAGCTCTAGTCTCAATTCTATAGAAAAATACAACCCTCGTAGTAACAAATGGGTGGCGGCGTCATGCATGTTCACACGCCGCAGCAGCGTGGGAGTTGCTGTCCTGGAGCTCCTCAACTTTCCCCCTCCGTCCTCTCCCACTCTTTCCGTCTCCTCCACAAGTCTTTGACAAAGGGTAAAAACCCGGCTTAGCTCCAGCGGCCTGCCCTGCGTGGCAAAGAGGCGCAACTGCTCGGTTTGAGCACCAGACAAGGAGTGTTTCGTAGGCCACAGCGGCCTCCCTCTGCCTGGAGGAATACTGCACCATTCCACAGAGCATGAGGGTAAAAAAGGATGAAAAGAAAAATCACACACTCCCACAACTCTCACCCTATAAACCCCAGTGCTTGAAAGTGCAAAATAACGTCGCTCTGCCATTTTGCGGTCACTTTGTGTATGATGTATATCTAATGTATATTTAATTTATGTTTGATTCTTTTTTGAAATATTAAGAAATAATATATTAAACAAAAAAAAGTATGAACAACTTTAGGAATGTAGCTCTTGACAGGTTCTGCCACGCATGTTTACAGAAATTTCGTCTTGGCAGGACATAATAATGTAGTGCTGCTGTGCCACACTAGGTGGTAGTAACGTGCAATGCTGCCCTGTCTCACCACAGATGCGCATGGACATTTACAAGCAGAAATTCTCACACAGCAGGGGCTGGACTCTACACTGCATACAGCCGAGTGTGCTCAGATCATGTTGATAACATAATATATGTTTTATGTATTTTCTTATTTATTTATCAAATGTAATATAAACATATGACACTATTTCAGAGATGTTTGAAGGACCACCTCTGACTTAAGAGGGGAGATATAGTTTTAATGTACTAATGGATGTACTTATTGCATATCAGAGAAGCACCGGTGTTTGGTGTGAAAATGTGAGCGTTATGCAGAACAGTTGTTTAGTGTTTTAATAGACATGCTTGGTTTGGTTTCTGGTCATGTATTACAAGCTCGAAAGATTGAGCTCTACGTGAGTACACACTCCACTAATATGACACGTCTATATCACAAACCAGGAGAAATGTCTTTCTAATAAAGACTATAGCCATACCTAAAAACTAGCTGTGACATTAAAGCTGCACTTTCTCATTTCTCATGCTTTGGAAAGGGTGATCGGTGCTCAGAACTAATCCTGATTAATTAACGGGTAATCGGTAACACTGACACTTCAATATCAAGCCCTTCAATGTGAGTAACTTGGCTATTATAAGCTCCTATATGTTGTATGTCTTAAATTAGTTTCCAAGGTTGACATTGAACCATGTCATTGTATATTGCATTTTCTAAATTTTGCTTATTTGCCAGGGTTGTCTGCTTTGGCAGCGTGATCGGATCTAGATAGTATGTATGTGTTGTGCTGTGATGTCATTGGTAACAGCCACTACCAATGCATCTTACCTCAGATGGGTAGATGAATGAACAGTGGGTTTTGTATTTAGTTTAACTGAGAGCACAGGTCACCCCAAAACGAGGGATAGTTTCCCCAAAAATTAAAATGTATTTTGTTGTTCCAAACCTGTATGACTTTCTTTGCTACGTAGAACACAAAAAGAGATATTTAAAAGAATATCTAGGCTGTTTTTTGTCTGTACAATGAAAATAAATGTGGACAAGGGGCCATGTATGAAAAAAGAGCAGCTTGGACATTCTGCAAAATATTTACTTTTATGTTCCACGGAAGAAAGAAATGCACACTGTTTGGAACAACTTGAGGCTAAATGATTAACATTTTTGTGTAAACTATCCATCAAATAAATCCTGCTCTCTTCCATTTTATGTAGGTTTTAAAATGTAGCATAGTATTATATGATTTCAAAACTTCTGAGAAGTTAGGATTTTATTTCCTTTTTTTAAGGACTTTAATTCAGAGAAACGTGTTTAAGGTCAGTATAAGTTTGTGTCCAGGGAGATCAGAGTGCTGCCTATGTGCATTCCTGTAGAGGTGAAGCATCCTGCACTTTGACAATACATAACGCCACAAGCCCACAGAAAGGAGTTACAGTATGTATATAACCAAATATCCTGAAACTTTGTGCAATGTCAATGTAACTGGCTGTCTTTTCTTTTGTCCTTTTTGATTGTAATGTTGTTGAATGTGTTATATTGTGCCGGTTATGTTTTGCTATATTTAAGAACAAACATGAATTTTTTGCACTAATGTCAAATGGAGCAATATACTGCTGTATAAAATCAAACCACTACTGTAAATGAAATAAAGCTGTTTTCAGGTGGAATGTGAGTTTAATCTCATTTTTAAGTTTAATCTCACATGAACAAATTGACTGACACATTATTAAAGGGATGTTAACCCAAAAATGTGGTCAAGTTTTACTCACAACACGTTCCAAACCTGTATGACTGACTTTCTTCTGCGGAACACAAGATATTTGAAGAATGTTGGTAACCCAACAGTTGTGGTGTTCATTGACTTCCATTGTATGAAAAAAATAGTAATAATAATAATACAATAAAATAAAATATTTTTATGTTCCACAGATGAAAAAAGTCATACAGTTTGGAACAACATGTTAGTAAATTAATTGTCCTTTTAATATGAAGACAAATTGTAACTGGGTTTATAATTTAGCATTTGTGCACGGTATGTGTTAAAATACTTCAGTAATGGCACAAAAGAGTTCAAAGAATACAATTTTGTCATTGTAAAATACCTTTCTTCAGAAGAGCACAGAAGGATTTATAGCAGAATGTCCAAGCCGCTGTACAATGAAAGTGAAAGGTGACCAAAACTGTCGAGCGAGATTTGATTTGAAACCTCAGTTTGTTCTCACAAATAGCTTCAGAAGATTGTTGTATGGACCAGTTTAAAGGAATGCTTCACCACTTTTTCATATTAAACTATGTTATTCCCTTAACTAAGACAAGTTGATACATACCTCTCGTCTCAGTGCGTGCACTTAATCGCACTGACACGCGGTGACATTCTGATAGCATTTAGCTTAGCCCACTAAGCCCAGTTCATTCACTATGGTACCAAACAGAGATCAAGTTAGAAGTAACCAAACACCCTCACGTTTTCCCCATTTAAATACAGTTACACCAATAGTTGAACGATCAAGTATGGTGACATAAAACGTGGCGTGCTTTTCTAAGTGGATTAAAAAGGAGAACTATAATGTACGGTGGAATAGCACTTCTGAGAGTACTTCGACCCTGCGCAGTAAAAAGTCCCGCCTGAAACATCTTCTCTCACATCTCATCCAGAATACATTATAGTTCTCCTTTTAAATCCGCTTAGAAAAGCGGCCTATTTTATTTTGTCACCATACTAGGTCCACTGTGTTTTATCAAGGGCAGGGTCAATGCAGCAGCTAGTCATGCTTCCATCTGCTGAAAAGCTTTATGGAGATGAAGATTTGGTTTTTCAGCACGACCTGGCACCTGCTCACAGTGCCAAAACCACTGGTTAATGGTTTACTGACCATGGTATTACTGTGCTCAATTGGCCTGCCAACTCTCCTGACCTGAACCCCATAGAGAATCTGTGAGATATTGTGAAGAGAAAGTTGAGAGACGCAAGACCCAACACTCTGGATGAGCTTACGGCCGCTATCGAAGCATCCTGGGCCTCCATAACACCTCAGCAGTGCCACAGGCTGATCGCCTCCATGCCACGTCACATTGAAGCAGTCATTTCTGCAGAAGGATTCCCCACCAAGTATTGAGTGCATAACTGAACATAATTATTTGAAGGTTGACTATATATATATATATAAATTTGGGGGTTATTTTATGTGTATATTACATGATACAAATGTTGTATTTTTTGACCAGTTCTAAAGTTAAAGTTTTGTTCCTGAAATCCACGTATCAAAAAAACGTATACCATAACACCACAAACTGATGATTTGCTCCAGATTAAAACCAAGATAGGATTTTTAGAATCCTTTTTTGTTTTTGTTTTTTGAACAACCCATTTTCAAGGTTTTATCCAATCTGATAGCCGGAATCCGATCACATTACTTTTGAACCAGATGATCTCTCCATTTAATAAAACAAATGATTTCTTTATTAAAGGAGCGACCCTTCAAAGTTCAGCCTATTAGAGAGTATCATTTGATTTTTCTCCCAGCAGGTTTGGCTCTCCGACTGATGTAAGCGGACAGCTGAGCACTCTCGCTTTACCCACCATGACCTCAGCCTCACCACACGAACACCTGTGCTGTGCGCTTACGCACACGCACAGACACATTTGGGCAGCACATCTGATACGAGCAGGACGTACGTTAGCGTTTGCTTTAAGGAGAAGATTCATTTCAGGACTATGCAGTATTGTCCTCTGTTATTTTAGCATCGGTGTGTGCGCATTACCCCTTGTAAGCCGTCTGTCGTTAGGCAGCTCTTTTAGTGAGGGAAGGGGACTGGGGAGGCTCTGTCTCATGCCACAGCGCATGTCTCAAGCCCTGCAGCGTACTGATATGAGGGACATGATGAGTTTACAGTCTGGAAAGGCAGCTGCAGGCATAGCTGTACAGCAGAGAGGACACCAACAAGGCCCAACCCGTCTCTGTCCAGTGGATACCCAGTCACCATAAACAAACCTCAACTAGATTTATTCACATGAGCTTTGACTACATAAACATGAATCCAAGCTCATAAAATAAGCAGTTTTGTGTTGTATTATAGGTAGATGCTTTTATTTAGCAAGGATGCATTCAATTGTTCAAAAGTTGCAGTAAAGACATTTATAATGTTAGACAGACAGATAGATTAGACAGAGAGACAGACATTAGAGATAGATAGATAGATAGATAGATAGATAGATAGATAGATAGATAGATAGATAGATAGATAGATAGATAGATAGATAGATAGACAGACAGACAGACAGACAGACAGACAGACAGACAGACAGACAGACAGACAGACAGACAGACAGACAGACAGACAGACAGACTAATTCTAGTCTTCCCTAGAATTTTATATTGAATGACAAAAAAACAAAAAACTTGTTTGGACAATTCTTTAGAAGTGGATTATCCAGCACTTGCATGTTTTCCAAGGAACAAGGAATGATTCTCAATGACGGAACTCTCAAAACTCTGTCGGCCATTTTCTGATAAACAAGTTTAAAAAAGTAAATTCCACAAAGGTATTCTACAGAAAAATATTTCACCTTTTTGATGTGTCTCTTCAAAGCTGGGTTTATTCCACCTCTTACACCATGTTTTTTTTTGTACTGTGAGAGCTCTGACACCCGTGGTTCTCTCTTGCACACGTGGTGCATTGATAACATCTAGAGGTGTGAAGTTAGCACCCCTAAAACACCCGGCGAGTCTGAAAAAACATTGCAGAGGGCCGTCCCAGACAGGGCTGTGCTGATAGCCTTGCTCAATGCACAGCTCTGATACGTGTGTGAGAAATTCCGACTCTAAAAGATCATTGGGAACTGCAGTTCTATAGTTGGGAATTAAATTAGTAAACTAATGTTTTACTGTTACACTTATTTAAAACATCTTTATTTCAAACAGTGGTCTATTGAATGTATTTAATAGATACTGTCATAGTAGATTAGCAGGTCAAAGTATGGTCAAAATGACTATTAGGGATATGAATCATAAGCAAATGGTGACTGAGAATTACATATTTTTCCTCCACTTGTTTAGAGAAAGAGCCCATTCACAGGTTAAGCATTTAGCCCCATAGGGTCCAAACACAACATCTATTTCACACGAGGAAGCCAGCCATTGTTTTGCATAAGAAGAGCTTCTCACACAAAATTTTAGATCAGATCCAATGTTGTGTTTGGCTTGATTTTCCACTTCCTTCCGTATCCTTTCCTTCTCCTTTGTGACAACTTACAAAAGCTTTTTCTATGGCCTTATATAAACATTCTATTACAAAAAATTATAATTAATGAACTACTATTTAACCTCGTAATACCAGGAAAAAAATAAAAAGGGGGTTATTTTGCCTAAAACCAATATAAGTTTTTTTTTTTTTTTTTTTTTTTTTATAAAGACGTCTCTTTTAATCAATTGCATTTATTTGATTTAAAAAAGCCAGTAAAATTAATAATATTGTGAAATTTACTATTTAAAATTATATAATATATAGGTCATTGACAAATCAAAAAGGTGGTTTTTTAAAATCTTTTCAAAACTGGATATTTTTGAGTTGTGTTTCTATTGTTAAATAACCTTTCAAAGTGTTTTACTGTTTTTGTCAGGCAGTTCAACCAAATAGTTGTTTGTATATATACTGTAATTGTACCAAATGCCATGGAAAGTGTACCACGTCAGTATGGGTTGGTTATATGTATGGGGGGTCATTATGAGGGTGCATCATCATTTTTACTGTAATTACCCTGTCAATTCACAATAAAAGAGCAATGTCTGCAGTTGTGCCATGCTGACATTTGAGAATATACAAATTGCCAGACAAAACTGCTTTAAAACTACTTCTATTCATATAATTTGTTTATATGAAAAGTGTCAAAACTAAAATGATTCCATAATATTTGGTTTTTAATTTTGTATTATGTCTGTTCATTTGTTCGGACAGTCACACCACCTGACAAATTGGGTGCTTATTAATAATAATATTAATAATAATAATACATTTGATTTATAATGCGCTTTTCTTAAACCTAAAGCACTACAATAAAAAGAGTAAAAACAACAAAAGCAATACAACAGTTAATTAGAGAAAAACTGTCTTAAATAAATGTGTCCTTAATCAACTTTTTAAAATGACCCAACGTTGGTGCATTTCTGTTGGGCAGAGGAAGCACATTCCATAGCTTGGGGGCTAGGCCCTTTCCCCTATGGTCTTTAGCTTACATGAAGGCTGGTGAAGTGAAAGAGAATTAGCAGAGCAAAGAGAGCATTATGGAGTACAAGGACTGATGAGATCGCAAAGATACTCAGGTGCAGTCCCATTAAAATATGAATTCTAAAATCAATTCTTGGATTTATGAGAAGCCAGTGCAATTGTGAAAGAACCGGTGTAATGTGTTCACAGGGAGAAATACGAGTGAGCACACGAGCGGCAGAATTTTGTATATATTGAAGCTTGCTCAACAATTTAGCTGGAAGGCAAGATAAGCAAGGTATAACAGTAACCTAGTTAAAATAAAGGCATGTGTCTGCAAAAAGGGAGAAACGGTCTTTGTCGAGCTACAGTATGTTTCTCGGGTGGAAAACTGTAGTTTTAGAGATGTGTTTTATGTGTGCTTCAAATGTTAATTGTGGATCAAAAATTACACCAAGATTTCACACCTGTGAAGTAGGAATTACTGGGCAGGAATCAACAATCAAACTGATCTGTGTGGCCTTACGAAACTGATGACATCTAAAAAAAATTAGTTGGCCAAATTGAATTTCTGTGAATTAAATTGCATAATTTCACAGAAATTCAATTTGGCCAACTCAAAAATTTAGATGTGATCAGTCACTAGAGAAATTGGGGCCTGATTTTTGTTTTGTGTGTACCAATCTGCATTAAGAAAACAAAACATACAATAATATGTGATATAAAAAAGTACTTAGATTAATTCAAACTAAATAGGTTTTATAAAATAAAGTGATGTATGTCATGAATTTAACTACTTTAACTAAACAAATATTGAACATTGATCCACACACACATTCAATAGGCGTAATGGTTTTTATACCGTACAAACAGTATTTTTTATCCTACACTGCCCCTGCCCCTAAACCTACCCATCACAGAAAACATTCTGCATTTTTACATTCTCAAAAAAAAACTCCTTCTGTATGATTTATAAGCATTTGTCTCCAAAGTGGGGAGGGGGGGGGGCATAATCCTTCATAAATCCTTCATATTTTTGTGGAAACTAATGTAAAACCTCTTAAAAGCGTTTATTTTGTCAATAGTTTTGGGGTAAGATTTGTTTAATGACTCACCAGGACTGCCTTTATTTGATCAAAAATAAATAATAAATACAATTGTATTTTATTAATGTATTGGGGGTCTCTAGGTTGACCAAAAGTATGAACAGAGGGGTCCAGTGTTTGTAAAGACTGAAAATCCCTGATCTTATCTTTCACTAACACATGCATGTAAAGGATGATCTGACCTGTTTTCCAACAAGTAATCGACACCTTGCATCAGGAGCAGACAGAAACCCATATGACTAGAAGTTAGATTTTCCCAGACTATGTCAGATGTTTCCCTGATTTTTCTCACTGTAATTTCCTTGAAGAGGCTCAGAGCTTCATACACAGTGCTAGCTTGTGACTCATGCATAGTTCTGTGCTCAGAGTGAGAATGAGGGGTGATAAATCATCTGTTTTTCCATGACTGGTGATAAATAGAAAGAGCTCTTTCAAGAATGTATTCTTTTATCACCAACTGCCTTTGCCATATTATAAAAAAAAAAAAAAAAAAAGAGAGGACATTTGAGAGTTAATAAAATAGGTATGCTATCCTCATATTTTGGCAATAATTCTTCAGGTTCGTTTTTTATTACTTCGAACTTAAGCTATTATTAGTCTGAACCAAGGCACTTCACGTTAAACACTGTCATACTTCTTGATAACAGTATTAAAGAGTTGTGGCATAATTCTGCAAAGTTAGGAACGTGTGAGTTGGAATGTGACGGTTTAGTGCCTCCGGCATGGCCTCACTTACATTTCCTGGTTCTGCTGGTTTGGATCAGCAGCCGCCCACACTAGAACAATAAACTCTGAAATGTAATTTCTGAGGGTTTGTTTTAAAATGTGCAGAGGGAATTTAACCATAAATGGTGAGAGCTGAAATGAGTTTACGTACACATACATTGGCACGTCATTATACTTGGAGAGCCATTCAAAGAATGCATTCAAACAACAGCTCATACAATAGCTAATCATCCAGACACATACAAAGAGGGAGGCTAGAACTTGTAATTTAATTTGTTATAATGTGATATTCTTAAGGCAATCTGCATGTCTGACAGCTGGATAGCATGCAAACCCTCACAGGACGAGATAACATTCACTTGTGCTTTCTTGATTGACTACAGAGAGCACTGATCTTTAAATTCGATTAGATCATATCTCGCCTTTGCAAACCATACAGTCACAAGTGACAGGTTCCCAGCAAAATCAAATTAGTGTAATGGTGCTCCATGCTCAGAAATATAGAAGATAATTGCTCTTCACATATTAATGTTCCTAAATTACATCACAATTTTGAGATAGCTGATTTTGTAATGTTGTTATCAGTTCAATTGTACATGTTATTTTTATCATTAATACTTAGTATTAACATATTTTTATGCTGATCTAAATAAATTATATCTGTAGCTCCTTTATTAGCCAATCCTAACAAAACTGGAAAAGTAAATAACAACAAACTATATTTTGTTTTATTGGGTTATACTTAAACATAAAAAAACCTGACAGTCATAAAACAATCATATTAATATTAAACAAATACCATACCATGATCTAAACATCTTTAAAACAAGTTTTTTTTACCTCACAAAGTATAATTATAAAATGTATAAAAATACTGAATTTAAAAAGTTAAATCATATTAATAATAATAATAAACAAAAAATACAAGAAAATAATAAAGATGTTCCTTTTTTTCTTTCTTTAAGTGTTCTAGAACTTTTTTACACAAATTACACAAATATTAATTTACAGACATCCTAAGTATATTAATTATTTAGGTGACTGGATAATATAATCAGTCAGTATTATTCCGAGCATGTCCATGCCCAGACATGTTTGGCGTGACCTCTTAAGTGACACCAGCAGGCTCCTTTCAGACTATAATGCTCTTTCATCACAGTGGTCAAACATATAAATCAGTGCCATTTGCCTACTATAAGGCGTGAAAAACTACACGTTCCCCTTTGTCATTTATGCTTTATTTAGTGAGGGGATCTCACGCTGAAGGTGTGAAACTTGCTCTGGTCCCCCGTCCCCGTCTCCCTCCCTCCTCTTTGCTCACACACACCTCACTTTATCTCCACCCACTGACACACTCCCTCTCTGATACATTCCCCTCTCGTCTGTCTGCTGCTTCAGTATCAGTCTCGTCTCTCCGGTGAACAGACACTCACTCACTAAAGGGAGGTTGGATTACAACAGGGATCACTGAATTATTAGTCTTGCGAACAGATACACCCGCACTCTCTCATCGAGGAAATACACACACTATCCCAGGATCAACATGGGGAGTAGTATGTCATGCGTCCCCCAGCACAACTTCACGTTCTCCAGCAAGAGTTTCATACGCAGGAACAGGTAAGAACCATGAGAAACTACCTAAAAACTATGATGTTTTGAAAGGATGAAGGTATTTCATGCAAACTAGAGGGAAGTCATGATGTTAGATACTGAATTGAAATGGCAAGAGTTTCAGGAGTCTGGAAAATAACACTACTGTCTCGTTGTGCAGTAAAATATTCTTTAAAACAAGATACATGTGTATAAGATATTAATATTTTTCAGAAAATATATTTTTAATTAAGTTTATTAATATTACACTGTTTAAAAAATGACGTCTCCAATTGAACTGAAATGACTGATCACATCTAAATTGTTCAGTTGGCCGAATTTAATTTCTTTGAATTAAATTGCATCAATTCACAGAATTTCAATTCGGCCAACTCAAAGATTTAGATGTGATCAGTGACTAAAAAAAATTCAATTGGAAATTCAATTCAATTTTTCAGTGTACTGCATCTGCAAAAATGTTTTACTTAAGTAAATTTTATAGGATTACAATATAAATAATACATTTGGCCATTTTACTTCTTAAATAAAATGAAAGATTCTTGTAGTATACTTGCTGTAGCACATTTATCAGATGAACACAGACTGTCGATTTGAATTTAGCGGTTTAATGATGCTGTCTGCAAACCTCATTTGCTCAGTGTCATGAAATCTCGCTTAACTCTGACTGATACACTCATCTGCTATTAGAATTCACTAGTGTAATGAAGTTAGATCTATTTCTGTTTCCAGAGTAGCCTTCAGGGCAGGGAAGAGTTCTCAGGTTTCGTGGGTTTTTGAGAGAATTGGGTTTATCCTGGACAGAAAGTAATACTATTGTGCTTGCACTGCTGGTGACAGCGATCCATATAATTTACTGCTGGTCAATTTGGACAACTCCTCTGACTATCAGTTTTTAAAATAGGCAGTGAGTGTTTTTCTGTTGTGTCTGGTTTGCATGTGCTCGAAAGTTAGTGGGTTCAGTTTGGGTTCAGAGTCCTAGACCATAAAAAAGCCTTTGTATTTTTACTGAGGACATATCAGATCAGAGTTCAGTGTAGCAGGACGAAAGTCCCTTTAAAACCACGGAGCCCTATCAGACTTAAAATAAGTCCAACGAATGATTGTATTTTTAAAGGAAACAATAGGTGAAAAGGTAATGCCTTTTACACACAGTCACAAAGTTTTCGCTGTCAAACTTTCATCACTCTTACGAGCGTGTTCTGTGTAACAAACTGCCTACAACCTGCATTCTTCTATTGAATGAATTCTCCGGATGCCAAACACGTCCATCACTGAGCCCTAGTAAAGCACCGATACTTCCCATTATTGTCTGCATGAAAGACCCTAGTGTTGTTATGCTAATTGCATTCAAAGCAGAGACAGATTGACAAAGAGAGAAAAGAAAAACACGGGAGCCACTGAGGACGTCTCTCTCACTGAGGATGACTTCCTCGCTGACACTGACTTCCTCAGCTTATCGTTGGGCAGGAAGAAGTTCATTATACAGATCTGACACTAATGATTATAAATGGGGGTCATGGGTAACAAAAGGCATTTCATGAGCGGGGGCATTGTGTCTTGTAACTTAAGCTTTATTGTTTTTTCTCTTTAAATGGTGCAGACAGAGATGTTAAACTGATATGTTGACCAGTGCAAGCGAAGGAAGAATGGACATGTGTAATGGTGACGTAATCTTTTGTGTGGGACACTGAGCCCCAGAATCTATACAGACAGATCGACTCAGACTCGGTGTGATTAACTGATCAACTGAGTCAAGATAACCCCTATGTGGGGTCACGTCCATCTTTTCTTATCCCACAACCCCATTCTTGACTATAACTGGGCCTTTTGTTTTCTGAGCAGCAGCCGTTTGTTCCGGAAAAAGTATCCACAGGAAGGACAGGAAAAGTCCAATAGCATCATCAACATTCTCTGCACCGTCACCCCAAGAAAGGTGAGGAGCTTCCTGCGTCAATTCGGATCGAACTGCTAATCATGTTTTAAGAATGTTTTTCTTTGATTATTCTCTTTAATTATTATATAACTTTATTTGAGAACATTAGCAGACTCTTACCAGAAAATAACTTCAAAACTTAATTCAAAGTGTCAGGGAAGCTTTGACTGTTCACAACTTTTGGAAATAACATCATAACTGCAAGAACATTCCATTAACATTACTGCAAGAACGTTTGGTTTGTAACTTTGAGAAAACCTTTGCAAAACGTTGGCCAAAGTTGTGAGCGTATTCTCTATTAGCTGGGATTTCACATAAGGAGTACATATTTGTATATCTGATATGACTGGTAATAAGAACTAACTTTTATCACTGTGTCAACATAGGAAATGTCACCCAAAGATCTCCAGACAATTGACGACATCAAATGGGACCCTCCGTTCCCTTACGACCCAGTTAACGGATGGAAGAAGAGCAGCATTAATGTGAAGAACTACGGCAGAATGATCCACAGCTCCAAAGTCCGTTTCCGCTTCCTGCACTGCCAGGTAAGACACGCCAATGCTCATCCAAAACCTATCCAATCAAACTCCAAGCAAACACACTGTTGTCAAGAATAATCATTCAATAAAACACTCAAAACAGACTTTCATGAGATGATGAATGAGGTCTGCGCATACATGACACAGTCACTTACTCACTCTTATGAGCTAACACACAACAAACAGGTGGAAGATACAAGATGTCACATGGCGGTTGTATGAAGTGCTGTGGGAATGACGTACATCCATTTGCTGATTAATTGATGCACCTCGGTTTGGGGAGTTTAGGCCATGCCGGGACACGCAGGGATGTGAGGTGTTGCGAAATGGCTCAGAGTTGCAGAGATTACCTGGAGCAGAGCACACTGATCAGACCACTGATATATTACACATCGTCTCTGAAGCGTGGGAATCTCTTTGGTTTGATAACATGTAGTCATACGGGGGGAGGGAGTGTGAAAGTGAAGGAAATGAAATAAAAACAACACAGGGTGAGGTCAAAGGGGGAACATACTGCAACAGTGGCGATATTACAGTGGAAAGGAAATGTTACCTAACAGTATTTGTGATAATGGCATATTCTGTAACGTGGTAAAGTACAGGCCTAGATCAGATGAAAGGAAATGAGCTGTCCGTAATAAATCAATGTCAGTGGCTTTAAACTAGTCTTTAGAGCAAACAAACACCTCTCAGAAAGTATACATGATTTACACAGGAGTATTTAACCATTCATTCCAGGGTGTACGATTGCTACATTTAACTTAGCACGTATTAATGCAAAATGCTACATCTTGCCTTCAACGTGAGCTTTAAAAATCTTGCTATTCAGGCTAAAGATTAAAAAAATAAAAATAATAATCTGCCAGTGTTGTTGAATTCAAGCCTATAAAGCAGCCTTACCCAGAATGATCCCTCTGATTGTGTTGATCCTAAGCTGATGGAATGTGTCTGTTCTTTTAGGATGTGCATGACTGCTACCTGGACCTGTTCCAAACCCATCTCCATTTTGTCTCCAACAACACAACTGGACTCACATACCAGGTAAAAGATGCACCTATTCATTTTGATACACACAATCAACAATGCATACCACAGGATGAAATGTAAAGCAGCTCCATATATGGCTATGCTTTTGTCATTGCCTTAGAGTTAGACACAAACCATCGTTTGAGTCATATGATAACGAAGACGGAAATTAAAGGATTTCTGGCCTTTTATGATGATGTCAAATGTGTCATCTCTCCATGCAAAAAAAAAATCCACACTTCGTTATGTTCAATCATAAAATTTGTCTCGTCTATTGTCACCTGCATTAATCAGGTTTTATGGTGTCTGCACTTATTAACCTGAGTCACGGGGAGGTGGCCTGGTAATAAATGTTTATCATCAATGAAGAAGCGTTGAGCAACACTGAGTGTGTCAGTGACTTAAAATATGATAATTTTTATAACATTTCTTTGTTTTTAAAAAATGTTTCAATCTTAAAACGTTCTATTTATAACCAGGTTTCATTTAAATTATACGATATTATAAGATATAGTATTCAGTGTAGATTTTTTTAATGGGTCTGTATAAAAACTACAAAACCTTTTTATTTTTGTTATACAGGGAACACTTCCTCTCAAAGAGCTCACGATTTGCAAGGTGCAAACCAGGAACAGCTTTGGTGATCTGCAGGAATTTGCATTCCAGATAAACGGTGAGTGTGCTTGACAATCCAGGGTTGAACAAACAGGAAAAAGTAGACAATAAACGCAAGATAAAGCAACAGGCAAAGACAGTTACATTACATAAAGTTTTATATTACTACAATCCTACCGTTTTTTTCTCTGTGTTATTTGAGTGTGGAATTTGTGACTCTCAACTAACCAGAACAAAAGATTGTTGAGGCGTTCGTCATAAAAAGCCACACTACAGGCCCAAAACCACTTCCCATGTTCGGACATTCCAGAGGTTCAAAAGCACTAAGACTAACTGAACCCTCCCTCATTTGTCACTAGTCAGAAGAGAGATAAATTGTCCTTCAAGGCCCCCCTTGTTATACGACAGGTGCGCCTGAACTCGCTCAGCTGCGGAGCTATGAAGGCCCTTTCCCTTTTCACCTTTTTGACACACTTAAAGCACTCCACATTCCAGGGCACTGGACCTGAACACACAAGTTTGCTTATAAAATGTTGATGAGAATTTACCACATAGGGAAACATTTAAACTATGCTTAATGTTCTCGGAAGATGAGCCGATGCGGCCGTGACTTAAAGCTTAACCGTTATGTATAACGTGCTGTTAAATTCCATTCTCCAAATTACTGAATAAATATTCTTATTTGCCACAACATATCAGATGGGACTCAATTTTTTATGTTAGAAAGATGATGTCTAGACTGCTTGACATGAGATTTGGGAATCTTTTTTGTCCTAACTAAACGATGGGGAAAACGATGTGTTGCACATGAACACATGGCTTTGATAAAAACATCACACTTTACTGGAAATGACTACAGGGCAGGTCAGAGTTGCTGATATCTGACGCTGATAAAGGCTGGAATGCGGTCTGATAAAATGGAGATTCGAGGTTTGGTTTATTCTTTCAGAATAGCCGTTGTGCTAAGAAGGGACAACTGCTTTGCTGCAAATGCATGGCATGTTGTAATGACAAGAGCTCTTGAAACAGATTGTTTGTTCTCAGGGTCCAAAGTGTCAACATTGACATTTTGACATGAGACAGAGCTGAGCAACGGTATCCAGACAAATGCATCTATACTTTAAAAACAAGAAATTTACCAAAATGTTCAGCAACCTGTTGCCAGCTCTTAAAGAGATCCAGATGGTCGTTGGTCATAGTCATCTGACCTAACCTCTGACCCCTTGTCTTTGACCTTTGTAGGGGTAAGCCTGAACCCTATCATAGTGTACTGCTCGACAGAGGAGGAGATGAACAACTGGTTTGGGCTTTTGAAAGAACAAATCGAGGACAATGGCGGCAATGCAATCGCACCGGAGACATATACAAGAATTAAGGTATGGCATCAGAATTACCATATTTGCTAGATGCTAAATCAAAGTATATTTCTATAACAACAATGAACATGTAAAAAAAGGTGTTAATTCAGGACAGAGTGACTAATGTTCCTCATTATTCTCTGAGATTTCATAAAGGAGTGGTTTCTTTTGTGGCCACTTTGACCGGATTTGAAAAAGACATGTTTGCTTTTCTGTTGTGACACATCCTATTGCGGCAATGAAGTCGTTTAGCAAAACATCTGCATCCCATAATTAGCAATGGATTTCTATGAAATTCCCAATACTGAAGACACTATCTCTATTCATGTCTGTTGTTTTTTTTGAACATTGATTTTAAAGCCAATATTGCCTCCAAAGGTACAGTACTCAGAAGAGACCACAGTGGGAAAGGAGGAGTTGAGGAACTCCATCAGTAAAGAGCCCATCTATGAGTGGGAGGGCTCGCAACGAGAGAGTCTAGGGCCCATCACTTACGTCACCAAAGTCAGGCTGCAACACATGCCATGTCAGGTAAGACTTCTCCAGGATTGATATTTATATAACCTAAAAAAGATTTAAAAAAATATATATGAATATACGTGCATGAATATAATGGCATAAAAACAATAACATAATAATAACAATATAAAATTTGAGTAAAATGCCAGGCCCCTTTCTGTATTAATTCATAGAGTTCTATCTGAGAATGATGTTAATTTTGAGAAGACTTTGAATGAATTGTTGGTGGGCATGAGGAGAGTCTAAATTCACTTCCATGTGGAGCAAATCGAGCTCAGTTTACACACACGGCATGGCCACTTTCACACCACCCTCATTAGTCAACTTCTGCCTATTAACCGGTTGCCTTTAACAGACAGGATACAAAACACACGGGCACGCTAGCTCATACTATGGGACTGTATGTGTAACCAAATACCCGTTATAGCCTACGTGTGGCCAAATATCTAAACCCTTTTTTTCCGGACAGCGAGGGAGGGTGA
Organism: Pseudorasbora parva; assembly: GCF_024679245.1. Taxonomy (NCBI): domain Eukaryota; kingdom Metazoa; phylum Chordata; class Actinopteri; order Cypriniformes; family Gobionidae; genus Pseudorasbora; species Pseudorasbora parva. The sequence goes on along the minus strand of NC_090177.1, from coordinate 22,794,972 downwards.
GAAACTGATAGTCCTTCTTAAGTGTACTGTGAGAGCGTAGAGAGGATTTGCTTGTGAAAAGGGTGTGTAAACCAGTTGCTTGCCTCACGCACCTCACTTGACTCACCCAACAGCTGTCTTTGAACACACCCCGAGGAGCCGAGCTAAAACACACACTCGTGGTTGGTGCAAGACATAACCAGTGCCAGTTTTACACACTGCGGTGTAAAGTGATGTTTAAATAACCTATTTATCATTATACAACAGTTAGTTTTGGTCCTCGAATTTCGCGGAAAACAGCATCGAGATTTCAGTCATGTCATGTCATTCCCCATTTCCGCTTGACGTGTCGTCCGTATTTGCGAGTCTGCGCACAAAGACCGTGTGGCTTGGACTTGGACTCGCGCGAACTGTACCAGTCACGTGATTTCCTCGCGCGAACCTGTTTGCGATATATAAAGTTATTTGGAAGCAAAATAAATATATAAATAAATACATAAAATTTGGCCTGATTTCTCGTTGCATTTACACGGTATTGACCATCAGTTATCGCTATAGTGCAAGCAATAATATATTAGTTGTAAATTATTATTAGTAGTAATATAGCTAAGGACTTAATTTGTACAACGTTAAAGGCGATTTTCTAATTAATTAGACTTTTTGCACCCTCAGATTATTTTTTTTTAAATAGGCCTAGTTGTAGGCTATCTCAGCCAAATATTGTTTTATCCTAACAAACCATAGCCTACATCAATGGAAAGCTTATTTATTCAGCTTTCATGTGATGTATAAATAAATAAAATCGACCCTTTTGTTATGACCCTTATGGTTTTGTGGTCCAGGGTCACAATTGATTCACAGTTTCAAACAGCCTCGTTTTCTATTGAATCATTCGCTCAATCAATTTGTTCTTTACCCATCTAAAACATTTGGAGAGTCAGACACTGAAATAAATTCACTCTTCTGATGAAAATTGTATTCACTTGTTTTAGCTATAGGCCTACCCACAATGTACCTACACACTAATTTTGGTCAGATGTTTTTGAAGTGGCTTTAAAGATTTTTTTGTATTTATTTGGATTGTTTAAATAGGGCTGTTCAAAAAAAGAAAACAGGAAAATAGCTAAATATCACATAAAAATGACTGGCTCTAAACGTTTTTCTCTATTCAAAATTGATATAGAGAAGCTTATATGGAAAGCTCTGTTAATCCTAAATCAACAAAAAATAGTTTTTAGCCTATATTAATCTTTTGTAACCTCATTAAAATTATTACATTGTTTACTTTTTGTTATCCTGGCAACACATCTGTATCTGTCTTAATGTCTTGTCTTGTCATTTATGTTTAATGATAGCCTAAAAAAATCAATAGATTCGTTAAAATCATATAGGGTTCAAAAAACACACATTCACTTATGAATCAAGTTCACGAGTGAGTCAGTTCATCATCCTTTCAACCGATTCGTTTAAAAACACTGATTCATTTAGGAATAAAACAAAAAGGAAAAACAAGCACAACAGGCTCTGGAAATGTTTTTGTCGGTTTTGCAATAATAGAAAAGTATTTGCATTAATGTGTCCAAAATAAGTTACTCAATATTAGCTTCTTGTCTGCTGAACTGTCGTGTAAATTAACCTTTGTGATTAAATTTCTGTTTGCCTCACAAGGAGCAGTATGACCGTCTGCTGGTGTTGTACCCCAACTATCTCATAATTCTGTCAGAAGAGAGTGATGGCCTCTTTTACAAGGTATCTTGTAAATTTCATTTGCACAAATGAATAAAGCAATAAATAATGTAGTGATGCACTCTGGAAATAATCGTACATGTTTTTGCAATTGCAGGGCAAACTTCCTCTCAACATGATCACAGTTACAACTCCCTGTCAGGACATCAAACCTAACACGTTTATGATTGAGGGTGAGTTATAAGTCAGTTCTTCAATTGCCGGATGTTATTGTACTTGGCACAGATCTAATATGTGCCATAAAGATGAGTGTACACTCTGTGCACTGTTTCTGCACAGAATCTGATGAATATCTAACTCTAACACTTGTGGGTTTCATTGTTAGGGAAGTTGATAAACCCCATCATCGTGTCTTGTCTGGACAAGAGCGAGTTCCATGACTGGATCCAGTTTTTCAAAAGTGCTGACGTCCCCATCCTCAGCCCTCCTCCCCCTGTGTATGACATCATTTACACTCCAACACAGAAACAGGTGAGCGATTGCTTGATTGGTAAGCCATCTTGGACACGGTGTTGAATATCTTAGATATTGCGTGTAAATTCTGTGAGATATTCACTTTCTCTGTTATTCTCAGGCTCTGGAGTTTGACAGGTGGAGCGGCAGCAGCAGCCACGGAGTTACTGACCCACTAAGGCAGTCTCAGGACAAACGCAGATCCCGTGAGCTCCAGCTGCCAAGTGCCAATGACAACCCTGTGTCGCCCGGTTACACTGAGCCTCTCTGCGTAAGTGTCTATCCCAACAGACCAAACTCATTAACATCAAGTTGTGAACATGATATTTGTCCAGCTGCAATGTGTTATAGGGGACTAGTTTTCTGGATTCATTTCTCTTAGAATTTGACACAGTTTGCTTTTTAATGTTAAATCTGGAGTAGGCGGTGTTACAGATTTAAAATATGTGGCATTAATCATCAGAATGACTTGCATGTTTATTTTGGAGGAGCAGCACATGTGGTTGTGCAAAAATATCTGCAGTGTTTCTGCTGGACTGTTAATAATTAACTTGTGTGCAATTCATTTCCTTTCGGTTACAGCCTACAAGACTATAGTAGATTAGTGAACACTAATTGACCTAGTGTCCTCAAAATACATCCATATTAGACCTACATTCTTTATTCTATTTATTCCAATTTTCAACTCTTAATATGTTAAAATGTGAGATTTAATCCTTCATAAATTGCATCTGTTTATAATTGTGTAATTTTAAGTCAACATGAACTGCCATTCACAACACATTTTACTTCTATAATGTAACATATTTCTGATTGAAACAGGATATTCAAGAAACAATTTAAGAAAAGACTTGATTAACAGTTATGTTCCTAATTCTGAATATGTAATTTATTTTTAATTTTTTTTTGTTCACTGGTAGTGTTAAAATAGTAATTAGATTTAAATCTACTTAAAGTATAGTTAAAGGAATATTTGAAGTCAATACCTAAATAGGAACATAGTAATATGAAAATAGTAATAGTGCAGTGCAAAAATAATATATAAATAAACTATAAGTATGATGTTAAAGCTGATGTCGGTAACTTTTTTTGTGTGTTCAAGATTTACACAAAAATATATATAATGAGAATGTACAACATGAATCCATTTTCCAAACTGTGTTTTTTCATTAACCTGAATCATTATGGTACTCTTATAATAAGTGTTTATATTGGGACTATTTCAGACCGGATTGGTAGGAACCGCTGCAGCACAGTCCCTGGGTGACTCGACATAGACATAAACAGAGAGAAGTAGCTTTGGCTGCAATGTTCTTCTGCAAAATGCATGCAGTTCTGTTTGTTAACCGCTAGAGCGCAAACAGTTAGGGACTGCAGCTTTAAGTACACCTAAAGTTCACAGTATAAAACTACTAAACCAGTAGTTTTCTGAGAGTATACTTCAAAGTGTATTTTCAAAAACAAAAAAAATGTGGTACAATTATTCAACTGGTAAACTGTCAGTATACCTATAAGTATACTTATATATAACAAAATCGTAGATGTAAACTAGGTGTGTACTCAAAGTTGACTACTGTTACAGTGAAAGTATACTTCAAAGTATACTTTTATACACTAAAAAGTGTAGTATTAAAATAGTACACATACAACTATAGGCTATAGTATATTGATATTGTTATACTTACTTTATAAAGTATATTTACTTAAATATTCTAAATAAAATTAGCTTGAAGTATACTTATTTTTTGTAAAGGATGCCAGAACAGAGGCAGACTCTAAGCAAATTTGATAATCATGATTTGGTTATTGGTTAACGCTATCCAATAGCCTGCATGGCATCAGGGACATCAACAGAATCTAAATCTGATAAATGAACGTGAATACAGTGCAGTTAATCAGTTTTTGTGTTGTGTGTGTTGGTACAGTTCATTTCCAGCAGGCCGACCTCCTCAGACACACAGTACTCTGCTCATCTGGGCAGCAGGGGAAGCAGGAGCAGCAGCTTCTCCTCTCGTGTCAGACCCGTCCCCGACCACCACCCCGTTTCTCTCCACTACTCCTCCCCGCCGCCGTCATCCTATCTTGCCTCTGAAGGGCCCATGTCACCAGTTTACAACATGCCATACAGTTCTGTGCACTGCAACAACCCTGTTCAACGAATCGAGAAAGCACCACTAGTCAAGGTAACATAATATGCCCTACCAGATGCCCAGCTTAATGCTTAGTTCTATTTTTTGTTCTTTAAAGATGAGTGACATTTGCATTGCCAATGACAATTTCAGAAAAGGGAATGCATAAAAACATGCATAACCTTCTCGTTTGTCTTTGTTCAGTCAAACAGCTGGAGCACGCCACAGACAAAGGTCAAACACCAGCTCTTAGTTCCTCACCGCCACTCGGACTTGATCTCCCATCGCAAACCTCTCTCGCCCCTTTATGATGACCCCAGCACCCCCAGTATGTACCCTCTGGAGGAGAGCTCTGCACAAGCGTCGGTAAGTGGGTCAGGTTATCAGATCCGCTCTCTCACTCGACACCGCTGCCTTCGGTGACCAAACACCCAGTGCCGCTGATTTGACGAGCTAAAGCCACGGAAAGTCCCCATAGCCTACATTACTAATTGATCCATTCAGATGCATAATGGAAAAGGCTGCTGAGCGAACAAGACAAAGTGTTATCCTTCGTAACAAGCACATTTTGAGACAATATTTCTACATGGAATGCAGGTTTACACTTGTCTGGTTTTTGCAACACAGGTTTAGGTCTAAATCCTTTAATCAGCTGACTACATGAGGGTTAATTCACCAAGCTACACTCTTGGTATTGCTATTGCTATTTGGTGCTATTTGGCACTAAAAGTGATTCTTGGCTTGTAATCATAGGGGAACCACTTTTGGTGCCAAATAGCAATATATCTTTAAAGGTGCTCTACAGCACCTTTGTCAAATTGTGCTATGTAGAACCAAAGCGGTGCCATATCGCATTTTATTTCTTCCTCAATAATGGTGCTAAACAGCACCAACAGTAGTTCTTTTGCGTGTAAAGAACCAGTGGTGCTATATAGCACCTTTACCACCCCACTGAACCACTGAAAAACCGCTGAAGAACCATACAGGGGCTTAACAGATTCTGTATATCGCAACAGTGCTATATAGTGCCTGTTATCCCAAAGAACTGGTGAAGAACTGCTGAATCACCAAGATTTAGTGCTATACAACACTTAAAGTGGTTCCCCTATGATGACAAGCCAAAGAACCACTTTTAGTACTATATAGCACAGCTTTTTTTATAGAGTGTATCTTCTAAATCTCATAAAGTGCATGTTTTTTCTACTTTACAGCACTCTTCTCGGGGCTCCATTGAGCAGTCATACCCTCCTCTCCTTCCTCCCTCCTTCCGGTTGTGCACTCCTCCTCTTGGGCGGAAAAACAGGCATGGCCTGGAGCCTGAGGTGGTCAGCAGCCAGTGGTCTGATGAGCTGCGAGCCCAGGCCGTATCCAGACTGAAGATACTGCCCACTCCAAACCGACAGCCACAACACAACCACATCTCTCAGGTAATGGGACAGCTGGCTTTTTTTTTTTTAATGAGTCCAGTCTGCAATGTCACATAAAATCACTCAAAGGTTTAGTTCACCCAAAAATTAAAACACTGTCATTAATTACTCCCCCTCATATCATTCGACACTCGTGAGAACTTTGATCAACTTCAGAACACAAATGAAGATATTTTTGTTAAAATCCGATGGCTCAGAAAGGCCTTCATTGACACCAATGTCATTTCCTCTCTCAAGACCCATAAAAGACACTAAAGATGTCGTTACAAAGTCCATCTCACTACAGTGGCTCTACAATAATTTATGAAGTTATGAGTTATGAGTTTTTGTAACGCTTTGTAACGACGTCTTTAGTGCCTTTTATGGGTCTTGAGAGAGGAAATGACATTGGTGTCAATGAAGGCCTGTCTGAGCCATCGGATTTCAACAAAAATATCTTCATTTGTGTTCTGAAGATTAATGGAGATGTTACGGGTGTGGAACGGCATGAGGGTGAGTAATTAATGACAGGATTTTCATCTTTGGGTGAATTAACCCTTTAAGAAATCATTGTAATATGCAGATTTGGTGGCAAAAAAAAACTTTCTCATTATTATCAATGTTAAAAACAATTGTTCTGCTTAATGTTTGTGTGGAAACTATCACACAATGATACAGGATTCTTTGATAATTATGATAGAAAGTTAAAAAGAACCGCATTTATTTGAAATATAAATATTTTGTAATATTATTCAGCACCACTTTGGAATTATAAGGTTCTATGTGCATTCTGACCGGTTTTGAGATATTGAGCTTTTTGCATTCCGTTCGACTGTGTAGAGAGAACCTTTTTATTTTCTAAATAAAAAGTTCCAACATGTACAGAATAAAAATATGTAAATAACTAAATTTGGACAAAAATGTCAGATAGAACCATATCATTCTTAGGGGACGAAGTGTCTTAACTATCACTTTTTGTCAATTTTGTTTCCTTTTCTGAATAAAAGTATTAATTTTTATTTTATTTTTTTATCTTACTGAACTCAAACTTTTCAATAGAAAATGCAGAAATATCGTTGTACATTTTTGTAGCTTCAAAATGGCATGAAAAAATGATCTCCTGTTCTTCGATCTTTTACAGAGAGGTTTCTCAGGTCACACTGTCATGGAGGCACAGCAGATATCTTACGGTTACTCACCAGGTAAGAATTTTTGGCATGCAAAACTTAGGAGGCAGTTACAGTACAACAATAGTGCAACTAGGCACGTTTCACGGATGTACATACGGATATACTAGATATGCAAAATATGCACAGCAATGCATGACCAGTTTTGTGACAACAAGTTTTGTTTAGCGTGTGAAATGTTGACCTAGGTGTGTTTTATAGACTGGTTAAAATAATCAAAATTAATTTTGTTTAATTGTTTCATTGAATTGTTTCATTAGACCACACCATATACAGTCTCATTTGTCAGGGTTAAGGAGAAATAATTAATGGTGACACGTGCATACAGGTTTTAGAATGACCTTTTCCATCATACACACACACACACACACACACACACACACACACACACGTGTGTGTGTGTGTGTGATATGGCTCAGGCCCAGGGTATTTTAAATGACAGCACTGCAGGTGGCACATGAAAGAAAGACCAGCGAAAGGACAGAATTACCACCAAGAGTGATTTAAAGCTCACAAGTGGGAGATCTTGCAAGACATCTCACAGCCTCTCTGTGAAAAGAACATAACAAACGACATGTAAGATCTTAAATTAGGGCATGAAGTATTTAGGTGGCTCAGTTTACTGACTTCTAAACCTTGGCTTGGCACATGGATTTTGATTTAAATACTAAATTTTTACATATTGCAATGACATACCTTCTCTGATGACTCTGGCGCAAACTTGAGATCACAGCGATTGCAAACTGCAATGATCCAATCAATTGACCATGAATTAAATCAAGCCCGGTCTTACATTTGTTTCTTGTTCAAGAATCCATTTTTTTACTTAGATATATGTCACAGTAGGGAAGAAAACTTTGTTTTATGCTGACTAAAATTTGTGATATAAAATAAAATAAAAAATTAATGGAAACATCTTGCATATTTCTAATGTATGGCTGCTTTTCTAGGTATGCTCATGCTCTGTTCTAAATTATGTTATTGTCAAGAAATTGCGGTTTATAAGTGCAATTATATATAATATTACGAATTGTGGAAACTCTGTAACATTTAGTAAAAAATATTCAATCAAATATTTTAAGCATTTAAAATTTGTTTCCCCCTTCTCACAGATGACTCTTACCTACAGCCAGTGGAACCAGATGACCAGGAAATGGACTATGACAACATATGGGAGTTTGACCGGGATAATAGGATGATTCAGCCCCTGCCTGGAACTTCACCACACCGGACACTGGCTTACTTTGGAGCTCAAGGCCTGGGTGCTATGACAACACAGCAGAGATGGTCATAAAAGAGAACAATGAGCTTATGCCCGTCCGGACTTGCACACATAGCAGACTAATCAAAGCCACACATGCACAATGGGCATGTCTTTACCAGGGGCCGGCATGCCCAGTATCAGGATATTCACAGTTTGTTTATTCATTGGCTCTATGACATATTTTGCACATTTAATATCCTTTAATTCTGTGGTGATGGTTTCACACTGCTATTTGTATTCGGTACGAATGAGTCTGATGCCTTTATGTATATATGAATATAAAAAAACAACTTTTTTTTTCAAAGGTAGTGTTAATGTATATATATATTTTTGCATTTAGTTCAGTTTGTGTCATTTTTGAGTCATATGAACAACTGGAAATATTGGTATATGGAGATTTTTTTTAATACATACCAAATGTAAATATATTCTTTTTTTATTTAAGTTTTATTATTATTATTATTATTATATTATATTTATACTTTCATTGTGGCATTCTATTATCTGTTCGAAAGATCTATTTGTTGTGTGGAGGTCAAAGTTATTCTTTTAAAGAAAAAGTTTTGTACTATATTTACTGTTGACAAATAAACAGTGATAAAACACAGCTGTAACACTTTAGGAAACTTTAAATATGAAGGTACGGTTTATTTTGTACATTTTTGAGTGATTTAAAATGTATTTTTAAAAATAAAATAAGTTCTTTGAACTCCTTTACTGTCATGTTGTGTAGTTAGTTTAATTTAAAATAGTTAAATGGTGACAAGCGTTGAAAACTTACTGGAAATTATGAATTTGAATTATGAATGTCAAGCAGCACCGGTCCGTCATGTTGTGACCTCAGAGACTATAGAAAGGGAATTTAGTGAGCTTTACCTCATGGTTCTGGTGCCATCTGCTGGTAACATTTAGAAGTGCTACCTAAATGTAGCACCTAAACAATGGGATCTATCAAATTTCAGCATTTCTAAACTTTCTCTAGAACTATTTAAAGACATTTCCTTTTCTCACAAAACAACAACAACAACAACAACAACAACAACAACAACAACACAAAAACAAATTAATGTTAAACAAATGGTTGTACATTTCCCTCTTGTGGTCAACATAAGTATTACTATGGTATTAAGATGCAAGTGTCATGACAAATAAAAATGCTTTCAAATAAACATATTTATTTTAGGTACAACATACATAAATCACATTTCCTACATTTCCACAAATGGGGAGCACCATATGAATGACATTTGAACAAACCAAAACAAAGTGACGTCATCACATGGGCATATGATTTAATGTTTATATGGTCTATAAATACACCAAAATGATTTGGCCCAGCAAAATTCCAGTACCTCAGTAGTATCACAATATATATTAACTGCACTGTTAGACATTCGCTATTCCATTCAAAACTTTCCACAGGTACCACATGTCCATCTTCAACATAACATTTCCATAGGCATCGCAATATCAAATATGAATCAACGTACCACTGCTCTCCTCACAACGCACAACAGCATTCACTGCGAACAGTAAATCCACAATATCTCTGAAAAAGGGCTTTGGTCATTTCATTAACAATCAACCTATTTAATATAATAATAATCATTATAATAATAATAATGGATTTGCAGATTATTGAAATGTTCATACACTAAATATGCATATTAGAAACACTACTGTCACTGGTCTGAAGTCACAGTCATCTATTATGTAAGCTTATCAACTGAGACTGAGTTAATCAGCAGTAAAGGTTTTAATCATAATATTATGTACTGAGAATGATGGAAAATGTCCTGCATGCACATTTGACATTCAACATCACCCTTTTGGATTACATGGAAAAAAGGTGATGTGACTGAAATCAGATCTGGGGCCATTGCTGAGCCACGGAGTTATGCTGGCTCTATCTGACGCAAAGGAGTTTTTCCAGAGACCTCCTCCCTCTTGTGTCTGCGCAGATATCGTATAGCAGAGAGTGCACTGACGTTCGCAAGAAGAGCTGAACAATAAATAAGCAGATATGCGTCATTATGGTATAATTTGAATTGCATTTCTTTATTAAACTTTTTTTTTCTCATTATGTTGTGATGCAACATAATGTTTCCTCCGTAAAAAATGCATAACATTCTGAGTAAAAACTGTCAAAACACAACTGAACAACTAAAGTAACGCCTCACATAACCTTAGCAAAGATGAGAATTAAAGCAAGTTATCTCAAGTATACTAATATACTTACCAGCTTTCCAGGTGTCTGCTCCTGAACCTGTCGATTTCAGCACCCACGAGGCAAAAGCAATACAAACCAAGCACATGTCTGCCTGTTTAAGAGGCAAAAATGGGGCATCCAACCCTAGAAAAGAGGCATTACATTTCAAAACAACAGTGCAGTAGGCTTATCACTTAATTATCAACAACAACAACATAAATAAACAAACAATTGTATTTAATAAAGAATTGTCTTAAACCCAACTGTTTAAAAGTTTGGTAAGATTGGTGAGAACTTGTAATGTCTCCTTATTTGATCATAGATATACAGTATAAACAGTAATACTTTTAAATATTATTATGTATTCTATTTTAATATATTTTGAAAACAGTTAGCTTAATATTTTTTTAATGGAAACCATGATATATTTTTCAGGATGAGGATCCCTTTAATGACTAGAAAGTAAATAAAAGCATTTATTTGAAATATAAATATTTAGTAACAGTGAAAAACTCCTTTTTTAAAATTAATTTAATGCATCATTGTTGAGTAACCTTATATCAGTAGGCAGGCAGACAGTGAATTGACTTTGAACAATAATCAATTACTTTATCACAAATGATTATATAGCCTACACCAGTTAGGCTAACATTATGATCACCTTCCTAATATTTTGCTGCCAAAATATCTGCAAAGCTATGACCTTACGAGGCATGGACTTCACTAAACCCTTGAAGGTGTGCTGTGGTATCTGGCACCAAGATGTTAGCAGCAGCTCCTTTAAGTCCTGTAAGTTGTGAGGTGAGGCCTTCATGGATCAGACTTGTTTGTTCATGGCATCCCACGGATGCTTGAGATCTTGGGAATTTGGAGTCCAAGTCAACGTCTCAAAATTGTTGTAATGCTCCTCAAACCATACCTAAGCCAGTTTTGCTTTGTGGCAGGGTGCATTACCGTGCTAAAAGAGCCACAGCCACCAGGGAATACCGTTTCCATAAAATAATGTATATGGTCTGCAACAATGCTTAGGTAGGTGTCAAAAGTTATGTGTCAAAGTAACATGGCAGGACCCAAGGTTTCCCTGCAGAACATTGCCCAAAACATCACACTGCCTCCACCGGCTTGTCTTTTTCCCAATGTGTATCCTGGTGCCATGTGTTCCCCAGGTAAGTGACGCATAAGCATTTGGCCATCCACGTGATGTAAAAGAAAACATGATTCCTCAGACCAGGCCACCTTCTTCCAGTCCTCCGTGGTCCAGTTCTGATGCTCATGTGCCCACTGTTGGCGCTTTTGGTGGTGAACAGGGGTTAGCATGGGCACCCTGACTGGTCTGCGTCAATGCAGCCCCATATGCAACAAACTACAACGCACTGTGTATTCTGACACCTTTCTATCAGAACCAGCATTAACTTTTTGAGCAATCTGAGCTACAGTAGCTCGTCTGTTTGATCGGACCACACTGGCCAGCCTTCGTTCCCCACTTGCATCAATTAGCCCCTAGCATCACAATTTAGCCCTTGTCAAACTCGCTCAAATCCTTATACATGCCCATTTTCCTGCTTCTAACACATCAACTTGATCAGTGTAAGTGACCTGGTGTTCCTGGAGTTTTCTCTATTTTTACTTGCACTTCAAAGTGAAACAGGTTCATTAATTCTGGCACCGGGCAGATTTGAGAAACTGCCCAGCCGGAGTGTATGCGATTCGCACGTACAACCATTCCAATGGCTTGGGCAAGGCACTGCATGTGACTAGATGTGACTAATCAGCAGATATTGACGGAAAAGGAATGAGAGTTGACTAACATATAACTAACAAAAATATTTCCAGAAAATAACTATGTATTCTCTCATTTTAGGGTCTCTCGTGTCTGATAAAATTTAAAGGGAATTAATAAACCCTTTTAGAAAGTACTACTGTTCAGTTTCATTGTGTGTGTGTGTGTGTCTGTGTGTGTGTTGGTGTGCGTGCGTGCGTGCGTGCGTGCGTGCACAGAATAATGTGTGGTAGAAGTTCTTACTTGGATCAGCAACAACTGTCTGCATCTCCATACGCTTCTTCTGTTGCTCAGCCAGCTGCTGGAAAATGCGGTTCTCCAGGTTGAGGAGCAAGGAATCTGGAAAAGGGCTCCCATCAGGACCCAAAGCGTTAATAGGTTGAATGATTCCTTTGGGAAATGTCTTTACAGGGACGAGTTCCCCAGAACCTGTCTTCTCTTCAGGGACGGTACAACCTGTGCGTCGAACTCTTCTAAGTGAAAGAGGGTTCGTCCAGAAGAAGTCACTCTCATCTTCGGAATAAAAGTGCTCATACATGTCAACAGGATCATGGCTGGGAGATTTATGGTCATACCGTGTCACTACCTTTATAACAGTGTTCTCATTCTCATCATCTTCATCTGAATTCCCAGGGGAATCTGGGAAGAAATAGTCATATGCCTCTGGGAACTGAAGGTTTCTGTTAGCCGAGCGGGAGCAGGAGAAAATGGGAACCATTTTATCTCCACCTGACTCTTCTACAATTGGACAAACAAAGCTTCCAGAATCAAATTCTGAGTAGAAATAGTCATACGTCTCAGGCAGAGAAGTACTGGTTCCTTCAAGGTACGAAGCAGTTATGCTGTCTGCACGAGACACACAACGCTCAGGTTCATCCTCACCAAAGAAATACTGGATTATTTCAGAAAACGTGATACCACTGGTTTCTACTTCCTCTTCATCATCAGACAAACTCTTTGAGGCTGAAGTGTTCACATGGTAAAACGGATCTAAAAAATCATCTACCTCTGAATAGATCGAATTCATCGAGGCATTTCTCAGTATTTGCCTGATTGGTTGCGCATCTAGAGCTTGCAGGTTCTGCACACTAATGTTCTTACACATTCTTCTGAAACACTGTTGAGCATTAGCCATGCAGAGATTTTCAGGAAGAGTGTTTTCCGAACTTATGAACACCATTTCTTCACCCACAACCACTGGATCTGGCTCATTCTCCCACGTCACACCACAAGAGCTAGGGAACTCACACGACTCGTCCTCTTGCTTTGAAGAAAATGGGGTTTGAAGCTGTGCAAGGTCTTCATCTAGATCAGACATATAAGACATGTCTCCACTTAAGCGGTCCGGCTTAGAGTCATCAGGCTGTGTAAAGTAACCAGAGTCTCCTGCATCTGTAGTGTCAGCAATGCTACCGTCCTCCAGCTGGGTCAAAACACTGGTGTGCTGGGCATTACCAATTTGACGTATTCGCAATATGTCATTGATGGTTAGCTTCTCCATTTCATTCCAGAAGGATGAGATAGCATACACAGGGCATGGAAGATGTTCTGCAGCATCAAGAGAAACACTCTCCAGATCTTTGTCTTCACTTTTCAACTCAGCTGAGGAAGTGCACTTAATTTCAGCAAGTGTATTATGAGGCAACTCTGAAACATCTTGTGTAGGACCACTTAAGTGTTCACTAGATTTGGTGGACTTGCCACAAAATAGTTGTCCACCACTGGCTGAAAAAGCAAGCTCATTTGCACTGATGTTGCTCTTATTTCCTGATTCATCTGAATAATCTAGTTTTATGGGTGAAGCATTTACAGTTAATGGATCACTATTCTTAGTTTGGCTTTGAACATGAATTTCATCTGTTCTATGATCAATATTACCAGATATATGTCTCTCAGTTTTTGCATCATTCTCACTTACAGGTATATTACTGTTCACTTGAATGCATGCTTTCTGTTTTTGAGGAGCACCCTGTGAACAAGTAAATGTTTCTGGACCATTTCTATCGGAACAAGATTCTACTCTATCCATGTTCTGAGTTAAAGACAACATGCTTTGTTTGCCTGAAATTTCTACCATATTCCCTTTGCTTGACATGGGTTGTTCATTTTTAAATACTGAACAGTCAGTCTCATTTCCTAAACAGGATAAATCTTTGTCCTTAGTCAATTTTAACGGGACTATGGAGAAAAGAGACTCTGTTGAATCAGCAGCAATGGAAATGTTAGGAGATAATATGGATTTCCTCTGACATCCTGCTCCAGAATTATCGCTTAAAGGAGCTGATAAGGTCTCTCTAATACCAGTCCAGCTGTCTAAATGTTCAGAAGGATCAAATGGAAGCAATTCAGTTATATTTAATCCACCTTCTTGAAAATTCAGAATGTTATCTATCTGGGATAATGGAGGGATTTCTGCTTTCAATTGTCCATTGTTTAAAATAGCCATGTCTTGCATGCTTTTGGAAATAGTATTAAATCTTGTGTGTACAACTTCAGGCTTTGGAGGTATTGTGCCTAAATTACTGGTAAAAGATACTTGTAAGCTTTTTGATGACTTCAAATCAGCTGAAGCATCCAAGTCATACATGTCATTAGGCTGAAAAAGATCAATATTTTGTGTTGTTTTAATGCTTTGAAGGGATATGTTATCTTTCGTCCAGACATTTGCAGGAAGGTTACTCATCTCTTCCCCCTGAATGAATCTCTCTTCCTCTGATTCACTTTGATGGATGTGGATCTGAGCCTCACATCCTGGTTCTACTGGCTCAACACTTCTCTTCTTCTTTCTTTTCTTTCTCCTGAGATTGGAAGGTGACACTGAGATCTGACTCATTGCACAATCTTTTAAGTCAGAACTGTTTCGGGTATAACAGTCTTTGCTAAGATCACATGTTCCCTGTTTCATTCTTACTGTAATTAGGGGAGTTGACACTAACTTCCCACCAATGAGTAGCTCAGGGTTAGACTTTGATGCATCTTCTTGTGCATAAGTGGGTACAGACCCTATAGCTTTTTCTGAGGCTATATCACCCCAGGAATTAACCACACCTTGCTTAGTGATTTCACCTATATGACTGGCCTCATTTTTGCCAGATGGACCAGTATCTAAAGACAGAATATCCTGCTTATCAATCAAACCCTCCAGATGGCCTGTCTCCTCACTTCCCCAATTGACAACGTGGCTTTGTTCCAAGGGCTGTCCATTTTCTGTGACACTTTTTAACTGCTCAAAGAACAGATTGACAGTCTGAAGGTGCAAGTCTTCCTCGCTGCCAGAGAGAACCTGCTCTGGACTACGTATTCCGTACTTGCTGAGGTAATTATACACAGGTGAGCCCTCACAGTCTGGCGGGCCATCAATCTGAAGGTCTGGATCAGGCTCTGTGGATGCTGTGTCTCCAGCCAGGGTCCTGTCTAGAAAGTGGCAGCCCATCTCATCAATGTCACTCATACCAGAGTCTTCTCGGCTGGCAAGCACTGGTGAGACCAGGTCACAGTCCTCGCACTCCTGAAAAAAACAGTTCCAGTCTTGGTCGGAGATGTGCACGCTGTATTCAAAGTCATCCATCGTGAATCTATAATTGAAACATGAATTAATCAGTGACATGAATAAATAGTATGGCAAAGCAATTACACAAAAATAGAGACATACTTGAAAATACAAAAAGTGGATGTTTTCTTTTAAAGGGATAGTTTATCTAAACATTTTAATTATTTCATCATTTACTCACCCTCATTTTGTTCTAGACCCACAAGAATTCTTTGAAACACAAAGAAAAATATTTTTAATAAAATTGTGATTGTAAATTGTAAAGTGATTTATGTCCCTCTTTTGACAGCTGCTCAACTACAAAAGTTTATACAGATTTTATAAAAAATATCTTCATTTGTGTGAATGATTGAGTAAACGATTACAGAATTTTCATTTTTGGGTGAACTAAACATTTAAATACATTTTGGTTACACTTTATTTTAAGGTGTCTTTGTTGCGCTGTAATTATACATTTAAGTACTGAGTAATGATAATGAATATATGTATACTTACTCTAGTCTAGGGTTAGGACTGGAATTTGGTTTAGATTTAGTTGCATGTGATTATGTATAATTTATAGTTATTAATATAGTAACTACATGTAACATGTAACAATGACACTGTAAAATAGTGTTACCTCAATTTTCAGTTGTTGCACATTTTAAAAACATAATACAGACTACAAATGCCATATAACTGCCATTATTTCAAGCTGTAAAAGTTTTTTTAAATTAATCCAACTGTCAATAAATAGCAGTGATGCGCAGGTTGATCCAAAATGATCGGGTGCCTGCGGAAAGCTGACAGAAAGCAGGTTTAATGCGTTTACATGTTAAACAAAATCAATGTAAGGGACACAAATCTAGCAGTGCGATCGGTTAATGCCTAATGCACTTTGAAGCCTGGCAAACAATAAAGCTAAATGAAGTGTTTCCAGCAGATGGCACCGCGAGCTTGTGCAGCGATAACAGAATACGTACCATTTATGCATGTATTAGGAAATGTAATATTCTGCGGTTCATTTGTAGTAATTGTTTGAAGGGATACTTCGACTCGGCGCAGTAAAAAGTCCCGGCTGAAAAATCCTCCCTCACATCTCTCCCTCCCTCTCTCATTTCTGTCAATAGGGGGGAGGGGGAGATGTGAGGGAGGATGCTTCAGCCGGGACTTTTTACTGCGACGAAGAAGTGCTCTTCCGCCATACATTATAGTTCTCCTTTTTAATCTGCTTAGAAAAGCGCCAAGTTTTATTTTATGTCATCATAGGTCGTTCAAATATTTGTGTAACTGTATTTAAATAGGGGAAACGTGGAGGTGTTTGGTCACTTCTAACTTGATCTCTGTTTGGTACCATAGTGAATGAACTGGGCTTAGTGGGCTAAGCTAAATGCTATCAGAATGTCACCGCGTGTCAGTGCGATTAAGTGCACGCACTGAGATGAGAGGTATGTATCAACACGTTTTGGTTAAGGGAATAACATTGTTTAATATGAAAAAGCGGTGAAGTATCCCTTTGAGGCGATTTGACGTTTTCAGTCATCATCATGCAGTAGCCAGCACTTACCCCCTTTCATAAAGCGCTCGTGCCTCTCATTCTAGACTGGTCGCTATGGTTGATTTAACGGGAGTCACATGTGTGACGCATGGAGACACAGGACTGATTATTCATCTTAGCCAATCACGTCGGCAGCGACGGCAGGCTTAGGGAAAATAGTGCAGTAAAAGTACCGATACAGCACTTAAAATGAACTCAAGTAAAAGTACACTGTTTTTAAACTACGTAAAAAAGTACAATTCCTGAGAAAAACTACTTAATTACAGTAGCGAGACTATTTGTAATTTGTTACTTTACACCACTGATTTTCTGAGAGGGGGCAGGATTTTTGTTTGGAAAGTCGGCCGATACGCATACTTCAATTAGACTGGATAAACACATGCATCATCTTAATTGTTAAGAAAATGAAACTAAATAAATGAATAAATTGACGCTACGACGAGCATTTACTACTTTTAAAAAATGCGGGTCAGGAAGCGAGTCGGGTACAATATTTTCTTTGTCTTTTTTGCGGCCCGAGTTGTGGGCGGGTTATGTGAAAACGTCGGTCGGGTGCGGGTTGTTTATACATTGATCCACGCATAAATAGCATACATTCAATATGGTCATTT
Source organism: Pseudorasbora parva (assembly GCF_024679245.1). NCBI lineage: Eukaryota > Metazoa > Chordata > Actinopteri > Cypriniformes > Gobionidae > Pseudorasbora > Pseudorasbora parva. The sequence goes on along the minus strand of NC_090177.1, from coordinate 22,777,121 downwards.
TTTTGTTGCATATCTGATTATTTTTTCAGATTTTGTGCTCTATTATATCATTATAGAACAAATGAAAGAAATTAAAGGATATTATGTTATATGGGCTCAGATGATTTCAGAATCAGAAAACATTAGAAATTTAAAAATTCAAACTCAAACAAAAAATGATTTAGAAACTATATTGGGTAAGTGACTGTTAATTAATCACATTACAGTACACAATACAACACATACAATCAAGCACAATTTTTTCCCGCTAAAAAGGCAAGGGGAACTAACTATATGCAGAGTCGGCTGCATTCATTCTACTTCCTCTATTGAACTAATAGTAAACTCAAAACAGAAATGTGTACAGTACCTGTTCAATGGTATGGAAGTGCAGAAGTCCCAGTTAGCCTTTCACCCCACTTCAGTAGTTAGAGGTATAGTGAATGCCCTTCGAAGTGTGTCCTTCCAAATAAGAGTGGTACACCACAGGCCCTATGATTTGTTATAAATAGAAGAGTGTTACACATCACGTAATACACGCAGTACTCTCTCACTCTCTCTCTTTGTGACACCTTCCACTAGACCCCCAAACAAATGTGTATACACCATAGCTTCTTAATTGGCAAGGTTCTGATAGAAAATCTACAGTATATATTACTATTGTATTTAGTAATAAAGAAGTCACAACAGAATCTTTCAAAAGAATAACTGATCATGAAAACCTTTCCTCAGTTGTAGAAAAAAAAAACCCTACACATTAGTAACAAAAAGTTATTGTGAGGTTTGGCAGCTTTAGTTTAAGAGTTTTTATTATAAAAAAATATTTTACAACATAAATTGTTCACATAAAGAAAAAAAAAGTAAAGATTCATATTCTTGCAGCAAAAAATAAATTTAACCTTTTTTAACACACACAAATAAAATTATTTATAAAATATATCTATATAAAATGTAACCCCCCCCCGCCCCCAAGAAAAGGATACACAAAATACATGTAAAATAACATTTTATAATTATATAAAAGGTATATTCTTTCATGTTAGTATTCATTGACATCCAATTTAACTATGTTTTTGGTACATGCATTTTTAGTGAGGAGGCCAAAGGATTGTATTGCCTGCAGTCAAAAAGATTCCATCAGCTGACACTGTGGAGGACTCAAACTGGAGGTCATATGATTGTGTCTCTTGCCAGCTTTCTGCTGTGATATCATGTGTGTATGTAGGGTCTTCTTTCCCACTGCTTAGAAGCAAGTCATGGCACTCAAGGTATTAATGTCATAGTCAGAACACGTCCACATTTTGATCATTTGACCCTGCCGCTATGGTCCGACTCCTCACCAGTGCTTAAAACATGTGCTGCATATTATACTAGGACAGTACATAAAAAGACACTAGGAAACCAGATCATGCATTTGCAACAAATCCATCAAATCAATGATTTCTATTTGAGCAAATAACGTGAATATACACGAGTAGAAATTGCTCACATTAGCTCCTGTTTAGTCCAAGGCTGTATATGGCAAATGGGGTCTGAGGTCCTGTTTACAGACAACAAGAATATAAATGTAGACAGTAGGATGAACTAATCTGCCCAATTTGCAAAGTGCTATTAAGTCATTATGATATTAAGATAACGGATCTCACATTATCCCATTATCTACACAGATCTAAGCTGTGTCTCATACCTTCTGTTCTCCTTTCCTTCACAAAAGTCTCCACTAACTCAGAATCAGAGGACAAATTGTAGCTTATTGTTTGCTTATTGCAAAAATGTTATGCGAGAACCAAAGACTATGAATCAAATAACAAGTCAGTAGTGTTTGGAGTCCCTTTTGTTTCCCAGAAGGAGTGTTATTTAAGTAACTTTCTGAAGTGAGAAGTTTGCTTGACATTCAGACCAACAAAACCCACTTTGCATTCACTCTTTTAATTATTCATGACCTTTATACATTTAAATCTAGCTTTTGTAGGAAACATACCCCCCCCCCCCCCCGCCAATTAACCAACCACAGACCGGGCACGCTGCCCAGCAAGGTCCTACACTATCAATTCATCTAAGCTTTACTGAGACAGAGGGAGGAAAGCCTTGTCTTGTGAGTTTATTGCACCTGGGGCGGTGGGCTGTCTGAACGCGGGTGGGATTCTGTTTTCATCAACAGGATTAAGCCCAATAAATCCGTTTCTGGGATTTAGATTGGGATCTGTTTGGACTACTTAGCAGTGGCTAATACAGTGGTGTTTCTTCTCTAATTGTACTGCCGTTTCAGCTGCAACTATTCATCGCCTGACTTTTCAATCCCTTGTAAATAGAAACACCCAGGTCAAGTGACAGTTTTTCAACAAAGCATGGCATGGCATCTCCTCTTCAGTTACGCACGTGACAATAGACGGTGTTATGCTATTTCTTCATCTTCAAAAAAAAAAATCATTAAATTTATCCTTGTCTATTCTGGAAGCTTTGTCAGTTGTTTTCATTGTTGCTACATGCTAAGTGTCTTGAGCTTAAATTGTGTAGCTTTTGGGCAACTTGGTCTTTGTCTCTCTGATACCTAGAAATAAGCTAAAAAATATGTTGTTTTCAGTTTAATGTTGTCATTTTTATTTTAAGTGTTTAAGATTATGTTAATATAACTAAATTTACATATATTTTAGAATCGGGCCCCCATGGAACTTTGCAGAGACCCCCTTATTGTGAACCACTGTTTAAAATGAACCTTTTGTCCCACCTGCCAAAAGCAGATCTTACTTATCTATTTTAATCAAACAGTCTATTTTAATAAATTCTATAAAGAAAGTTATACTTTTGTCTTTCTGACAATATAAATGTCACATGGAATTTAGTTTGATCAAGTATGCAGACATCCCTTCCTGCAAAAACAAATTCCCGGAAGATGGCACAACCACTCCAAAATATAACTTTTAAAATTAAATTATATTCATTCACACAAGCCACCAAAAATGATTAATTCTTCATGCACCTAAAGTAAAAGTGACGTAGCTGAGATTGGAAAAAAAGACACAAAGGTTCCACAAAATCAAGTGGTCAAAGAAGATGCAACACGTGATAGCCTGCAACCAGTGTCTTGACTGACCACTTGTGATCGGTTCACCGAAAACGCATCTTAATATCAGGTGGAAACATGCTCTCTCTCTCTTTGAAATTTTGAAAAAGTATTTACTGCAGCTAAAAAGTAGGACGTTCTATATAAGTTTGAGTGTGTGTACTATGAATGTAATCCTTACGCCAGTTTGTCATTATATTCAGTGTAGGTCGCTTCACTACCATTCATAAATCGTTTCCCGTGGCCTCATGGGACAGTAAAGTGTTCATCGAATGCACACTTCAGAATCTCACCAGAAGAAGTCATCTATAGGTCATCCGGATATTTTTTGCCTACACTTTTACGAGCACTGTAAATTTAGACATAGTCTACTTATTTGGTCACATACTGTATTTGTTTGTTTTTTGTTTAGTTTTTTTTGCCTACTATATACAGATGCAGCAACTATAGGCTATATTATTTGTAGGCGTCAGGAAGCCGCTGCTATCAATGTTCGGGAGACTCCCAGGCCTTCTGGGAGAGGTGGGATGTCTGTAGCATAAAAAAATGTTCAAATGATCTTAAATTGATAGCCTAGATAACAAAAAATTGTAGGCCTACTCTAAATTTACAAATAAGGACAGACAAAATGTATTAAGTAGCTATTTTATGTAATTGTAGCTAGTGGATGTTTTATCAGTGAGTTTGCTTTTAGATTAGTAATTGCTTTTCAAAGCATAAATGACATAGGCTACATTTTTCTTTATTGGCTGCATTCGACAAGTGATAGTCACATGACAAATATTCCAGGAACTAAACAACCACATAAAGCAAAGATCGCATCCTCATCCTCTTTCTGGGTTGTACGTGCTGCACTTCCAGGAGAACCTGCGCAAGTTGAGCAACTGCCACTGGAACTTCCTCCAGGTATTAACCATAATGTTGCAGTTCCTAGTAAAGTCACCAAACAACTTAGGATAAATTCCAAAAAACAAAACAAAAGCACCTGTCTTCAGTGTAAATTGTTTGAGTGCGTAAAACTTATCTTACACAACCAAAGAGCACATTCTTCTTTAAAACCTCAGGCGGGCCTGCTCGTCATTCCCAGTTAGTTGACCCAAAAACGTTATAGCGTAGCCTACATGTCGACAGATTCTGTCAACATAGGTACTGTATTGTGAGAATGTGCCCCACTTTGTCCTGTCGTTATCTTTACCTGTGAGCCGGAGGCACTAGAAAGCATTACTGGCTGGAGACAATGAGGGAATTTGACGGGCCGGTGCTCGGAACTCATCCATGCACGCGGGAGCAGATGACAACAAATGCGCATTGTCTCGTGAAAGCACCTGAGCTCGCTGTGATAGCGGTCACCAGGCACACTGAATACTACCTCAGCCGTGCTTTACTCAATCCCCATTATTTACAGAAGGTTGAATGCCATTTAAGGAGGATAGAAACTGCTCATTTCAGCTTCTCAGTTGTAGGGTTACTTGTTGATTGACTGGATTTGAGACACGAGTGTCAGGTTCCGAATAGCCCACACACATACTCAACATAAAATTACTTAATAATACAAGATTGAGACACTCTTAATTAATTATTTAATATTATTATTCGTGTTTGTATTTTTCTCTATTCTAAGAATTCTCGGTTCTATTGCAAAAAACAAAAACAAAAAAACAAAAACACACACATAAAACGTGGGGAATTTATCTTTCCCCCTGACTAATTTAATCTTTTTAAAGTTTTTTTGTTTGTTATTTTTGTTGTTGTATGTATTGTTTTTATTTGATAGTAGGCCTATAGCCAGGCCTTATTTGAAAAAAATACTGTTCACTCTTTGGCCACAAGGTGGCAGCCGAGAATAATCTTACTGCAGAGGATCGCTCATTATTTCGCTTTTTCTCTTCCCAGACAACATTTATGGAATAACATTTATTTATAATGCATGCAAATAATACCACAGTGTACGTTATAACACATTTTATCTCACATGTCTTATTATAACTTATAATTTTATATAGAATTGCATGTATTTTACTTAATTTACTTTTATTTCAATTACACTGAATGACATTGTTTATTTTTTATATAAAATAAACTAATTTGATATTTCATTGTCACTAGTTGAATGTTTTATCCCATTTCAAGTATAAGGCAGCATTCTACAATAGATAAATACAGCCGACTTTCTCTGACTCACACGTCTGGCTGCGGTCCACAATGAGCAGTATCTCACTCAGCAGAGGGCAGGCTGTGCTCCCCTCTTCCAGGCCTGGGAGAGAGGCTTCAGGGAAGGGTCTCAGACCACAGCCTTCCTCTTCATGATGAGTCATTTCTGAAGTATTAAAGGTCATACAGGCAGGAATAGGATGAGTGTTATTTTTAGTTAAATAACCCACCTCCATTGTCCTATCCTGTTACAAAGATTTTGGATGACTGTGTAATATAATACCTTTTATTCCATTCAAGCTTTTCGTTTAAACTATGCTTGGACAAAGTAGGAAAATTTCACAGCAGTAGGATAAGTGTTAATTAATACTAAATTATGTCTGACTGAAAGACCATCTCTTGATTTTTTTGCTATGGCTCACACATCAGTTCAGTTGCTTATCAGCTATTCAGACAGACGTGGCCTCCATATGTCACAAGATGTGGGGAATCTGGCCAATTAGTAAAGTTAACAGCACACACTGATGATGTGATGATATGCACTTGTTTCCTTAAAGATCAATTTCTATTTGATGCAACCCTTCAAATTACTTTGATGTGAATTTAGGTTGATTCATAATAAGTTTGGCTTGAATAAAACCAGTTAATGTAAATGATAAGAAATGGAAATGGCTGAAAAGAAATGGCAAATAATTTTTACAGAGCATTTTGTTAATTTTACATTTATTAATTTAGCAGATGCTTATATCCACATAAAAATGAGGAATACAACAAATGATTAATCCTAAAAAGGTAGTAAACACATGCTCATACAAAGTTTCAAAGTGTTTAGAATAGTAGAAGCTAGAATGGCAAGGGGTAAAGGAAGAAAAAAAAGTTTCCCTTGAAAGTTCAAAGGACAGAAGAAGTGTTATTATCACAGAAAGATATGGATGCATTAATAGGCAAGCTGAGGTGGGCGAGCTAACAGGAAATGTGATTAAAATCCTTCCAGACAGACGCACTGCATCCTCTCAACCTCCTGCACGGCCTGTGTGTTTGCTCTGAGTTAAACATACCAGGACTGATCACAGATCCATTCTCCGCTGGTGGAAGTGTTTGTTAATGAGTGATCTGATGACAAAGGTCTGACAGGCCCTTCTACCACACACAGACTGATGGCTCAACCTGCTTCCCTGAGGTCGCCGGGTTATCAGCGCCCACAAAACAATGGGAACCGGCAGGGCCAGGCACTGGCCAGCTCTAGAATTGACATGCTGCATGCCTACAGACCTATACAAACCAGCGCTGGACACACAGCCCTCTTCACTCAACCCGTCACTCATCATGGCTGATAACAAGAGCAGGGCTGTCACTACTCATTCATTTAGCCATGCTGTGAATGGACTGAGAGTTGCCCTCTGACCTCTCAGGTCTGCGGCTATTACTCCTCACAACCCAATCAGCCCTGGACAGAGAAACAATGACCTCTGTAAGTGTTGAATAGCACTGATGAAAGGTATTGCTTGGCATACAAATGGCAATAAGTAATTTAAGAATGGTAAGGCATGTACTTATTATCAAGCCAAGATTTTGCAGATGCACTGTCAATTTCTAAACTTTTCCTTATTGGAAATGTTGTTGAATTATGCAGAATCAATTTATATTTATTCATCTTGAAAGATGTCTCACCAGTGGACAGTTTCTTTGTAATATATATACTTGAGGTTCAAGACATGGGTATGGGTTGATTGTTGATAGTTGATAGTTGTTGTTGCAGCCCTCAACTGATGTTGATGTTGTCATGTTGTGTTTTGGCCTGAAGCTCCGCCCTCCACCGATCTACCAATCATGAAGTCAGTAGTGTTTCTGCATCCGGGTTGCCAGATCTGCTCTAGTCACCAAAGCTGCAGCTACAAACCTTCCTGCTGGATCCTGAAGCTGATCTGGCAACCTTTGCTGTATATCATAATAATAATAATTTGTTACATTTATATAGCTCTTTTCTAGGCACTCAAAGCGCTTTACATGGAAGGGGGGAATCTCCTCAACCACCACCAATGTGCAGCATCCACCTGGATGATGTGACGGCAGCCATATTATGCCAGAACGCCCACCGCACACCAGCTGATTGGTGGAGAGGAGACCGAGTAATTAGGCCAATCAGGAGAGGGGGATGATTAGGAGGCCATGATGGAAAGAGGCCAATGGGCAAATTTGGCCAGGATGCCGGGGTTACACCGCCTACTCTTTTTATCAAAGGACATCCTGGGATTTTTAATGACCACAGAGAGTCAGGAACTCGGTTTAACGTCTCATCCGAAGGACGGATATAAATATTAATATAAATATGGCTGCATCCGAAATTGCATACTCTCTTAAATAGGTACTTAGAATAAGAATAACTTTGAATAAGTAATTACTTCACAACTGCTAAAAGTATGTATATCTATATAGAATGAATGTGTGTAGTATGAATGTAATCTGGATGTGCTATACAGTATTTGCCATGTTGCCATTATCATGTGTCCTATCAGCATCAGTTACGTCGCTTTACGCCATTCACAAATCCTCTCCCGTGGCCTCATGGGACAGTAAATCTTGCAGAAAGCTTGCTGGAAGAAGTGGGCCATCCGGGTACTTTTTGCCTGCTCTTTTATGAGTAGGCTACTTCGAATTCATACATACTATTCGTCACATGTTTTCGTCTACTATTTAGGGAAGTATGTGATTTCGGATGCAGCTTTCTTTCTCACTGCCCGCTTTATTAGATACACCTGTTCAAGGACTTGTGAACACAAATAATCTAATCAGCCAATCACATGGCAGCAATGCAATGCATGTAGAGGACTGCATCTGCAAACTTAGGGTATGTTTACATGACAATGATGTACTAAAAACAGAAACGTTTTTTTCTTTGTGTTTTTTGTCAAAACAATCCACATGTTCACATGGATCCGCGAAAACAATTAAAAAACGTGCCTATGGACTGAACACGCAATACACGTGCATGACGTCACTGGTTTCACAAATTCATGTCTTTGTAGTTTACACAGAGATGATAAGGGTATCGTTTTCAAAAACTTGCACTTTGAAACCCGTTTTTAGAAGTTTGCATTTTGAGGCTCCTAAAACGCTGATGTCATTTAAATGAGTGGGCAAAACAAAAAAGTTTCCCGTTTTTAACTGAAAATGGTGTTGTGTAAACGGCCCCTTAGGCAGCTGACTTGTTGCCTCGGACAGACTTCTGAGGCAGAGTATAATGGTTTAATGAAAACGTAGCGAATTTAAATACTACAATATTAAATTCTCGCTAAATGACCTCAAAAGTGGAAAACATTGCTCAACAATGTACATTTACACTCAAACTGACCACCAGCCGCAACTTTCAGATGCCATATTTCTTTTTAGCTTAACTGTCATGAAATGGAAAGCAAAGGTTTGTGGAATATCAAAGGCACTGAAGGAATCATATGCTGCCTTCAAAAATCGATCAGATGGCGGTATCTCAGGAGACCGGAAGTGAAGCTAACTTGGATTCGGATGTGACTTAATGCTTTGCTACCTTAACATGCCTCCTCCAAAGGCAGCATTTCTAAGATTTCAGATGCAGCCATGATTATGGACGCAGCATCAGAAAGTTGTGCTTTCACACATATAAGCCATTATGCTTTGTATGACACTTTTGACATCATCTGTGATGCTCTTTCATATACCCATTAGGCTGACTGTTACACAAACACAGCCTTTAGATAGTTAAATCCCATTCTTAGACTTATCTGGGTGTGCCTTCAGCCCACGCTCCATGGCTCGTACACTGCTTCTTCTGTTCTCTCCAGCCCACTGAGCGTGTACAGTAGAGCTGAGTCCTGGCAGAGCAGCCAGGCGAGCAGAACGTTGAGACATTACTGCTTTAGGGAGTGTTTCGTGCGCCTGTGTGCTCGGCTCTGCAGGAGTAGAAAGGGGATGACGTCAAGGCTGGACTGCAGTCAGGATCAGACAGTAAATCACAGGGCATCCGCTCTCTCACCGCAAACACACCCAGCTCGGTTTGGGGAGGACACGTCTGGACTCCCTCCTGTTCCATCTCTCGGTACACTCCCTTACTATGGGGCTCACGGATTGGCTGGACAGACAGAGTAATAGCTTGCTGCTGAGAGGAGTGAGGTCCGGTGCTTTCCCTGGACTTCCCCTTGCACTATGCCAGGCTTCAGGCTGGGGCCTGAATAGCAACTGAGATGCTATTTGTGCTTGTGGGCTTCCAATAAATCATACTAGACGTGCCTTTTATCATTTATACAGTTTGAAATGTTTCTGGCGGCTGAAGCTGTTTGAAAAATGCTTCTGCTGGAGCCTGACCAAGGGAGAAGTTAGAGGGTAGAACTTTCCAAACTTGTAATTGCTATGACGGGATCATTACAGAAGGTAGAGTGTTTAACATCCAATTAAATCACTGAATCACCAGCACTCACCCTCCTCACTTCAGTCCTTTAGAACGGGACCTACAGGAGCGCAGTGTCTCAGAGGAGTTAGAGCTAAATCTTATCTTATTTGTCAGGTAAATGGCCCCAGAGCATACAAACGTTTCCTTCTCCAGAGGAGTCTGTTTGCGTCCTCCTGATTTGGATCAGCAATTCTCTCTCATTTAGGTAAACACCACTAGCTAATCAGTCACTGGTGACAACAGCTTAACCCAGTGAAAAGTTTTATTGCTCAGGTGTTGCTCTTTTAAAGCGAAGGAGAATTAATTGAATTCTCAGTTGTGTTTCATTGGATTATTGACTTCGTCTTCGATGTTTCCCCTTAAATTCCTTTGGAAAAATAAAAATAGGCTAAAATATGACAATTGTTGAGCATTAGAGTATTTTAGGCTATTCATTTGGATAACATGGGTTATTTGGTCTTGGAAGAATTTAGTTGTGATAATTGGATGTTTAGATAAGGAGAAATGAGTTAATTCAGACTGAAAAAAAGTTTAGTTGAAAAAGTACATAATCTCTTGCCTTGCCATTTAACTGGTTAATTCTTTGGGCTTTGGTGAAGGGATGTTTTAGATTACAGTATTTTATGTTAGATGAACTTTAGTGTTTATAGTTGTATAAATTATTTCTTATCCGATACTCGCTTTAGCAAATCTGATTGCATTTGTGCTACATAAATATCACAATTGGACCCATATGCTAAACAATAACCAACATTGTTTCGGTAAAATATAGATTTTAAAAAAAGAATATTCTGATGTGAATGTATGTTTTTAAGCACTTACTTTCGATTCATACATAACCATGGTTTAGTCAGCTGTAAGCCCATTAACGGCTCTGGAGGTTTTGCTGACTGACTCATTTATGACTTATCTAAAATAATTTATAATAATTACTGCAATATTCCAAGAACTGTCCATTTTGATTTCATGGTGACTTTTAGAGACCCAATAAAATGATATTCTTGCATGCAACTATTAAAAGATTTTTCAAAATACCCTCTGTACACTTTACATGTTCTATTAGCAGTAATTTGTTTCTTTTGTGAGTTTGTTTGTATGTGTAAATTACGTTTTTGAAGAGTCCCGATGTTTAGTTCTCTTGTTGAATGGCAACATTCTTCACCAATGCTGTCAAATTACTCAGAGCTAAATGAGACCAGCGAGGCTGTAGATAAGATTTGGAGGTGAAAACAACTACATTAACATAACCAATGAGTCAATTCTTTCTTTCTCATTAAAAGCATAGAAGAATTTGTGCCCAGGCAGCCCCATTCTCTGGACAATAAGGTGGATTCCAAGCAAGTGCTGCTGACAGGACCTCATTCTGGAGGAGTGCTGCTTTCTGAACGGTAATAGCCCTTATGTAGATGACGACACGGTCTGAGGCAAGAGGTTGGAGCTTGAATGTTGCCATAACAGTAGGATAACAAGTAGCTGCAACCGATGTGTTGCTTTGTTTAATGAGGCATGAGAAAAAGGTATAGGTCAAAGGTCAGGCAGGGCTTAGCCCTTTAAAGCAGTTTTTAGTCCTTTAAAGGCCACAAACGTCACACTGATCGAAAGTATATACTTGAATATATGTCTTGAAACTTCTCAAGGTTATCACACTGTGGTGTTCCAGACTTATGATGGTGAATAAAAGCCGACACAGCCCTCCGAGCCGTTAATCTATGGTGTACCTTGCCAACAAGAGACAAGAACTTTTTATACCTCTCCGCAGGAGCTCCCTGCCCCTCTCTCCCACAGCTCAATGTGGAGCTGCCCTGCTCTTTGAAGTGATATTTACTCTCTCATTCATCGCATGAGAAGAAAAAAATAAAAAAGAGGTAAAATAAAGAGAAAGAAACACCTGCCAGACAGCAAACAGCTCCCAAGGTCCACGGCTCCTCAACAGCAATCCCCATGATGTCATCGCAGTCACATGAAACACTGCAAGTTCTCAGCCTCTGCTTTGTGATTGGCAAGCGCATTTAGAGCAGTGTGGCCTTTGTGTAAAAGGCCCAACGGCTGTCTGTAGCTCTCAGAAGTTCTCTTTGGACAGTCATTTTTTATGTCTTAAGGATTAGAGGTGGCAATAATGATTTTTGATGAAGCACAAACCTACTTCGTCCAGACCTTCTCAGTTTAGACTATCTTGGATGTCTGACTAGGTTGATTTTGATCTTTTCAAAGGCAGTGGGGTTAAAAAAAGTGACATAAGTGATATAAAACGTGCAAAATATGACTTTGCTTAAGCTTCAAAGAGATGAGAGCGACAGTCGGTTGAAAACACAAGCTGTTAGCTTTCCATGATAGTCTTAGTTTTAATCAAACAGGGTGAGCTGCATGCTGGGAATGAAGTTTCACTCTTAGCCACCAAGAACAACACGGGCCTGCCTAAACAATGGGAAACTCAAAATAAACCTCGGCTCCTTCACTCCCTCTCCAAGCTCCCACTGAGGCCAATATGATAAGAGAGGCAGGAGCAGGACTTCAAGACATTTAGGCCTTTAATGCATTATGAGGTTCACACAGCGAAATAACATTAAATACTTTAATTCTTACTGTTGGGGTGGGGTTGCTGAGGTGAACACTTAGAGGGGGGTTGGTTGCTTCGTACGCTCCATTTGATTAAAAAACCTCTTCATGGGTACATGCGCTATACTTTTATTACCCTCAGGCACCACTTCATAGCCGCTCCTGTCTGGTGTCCACAAACGTTTTTTGCGTGTGTGATGCCCCACAGTATCCATTTATCAGACTATTTTTAAAGGCTTATGCTAGTTTTTTTGTTGTTGTTCTTTCTGAGATAATGGGGAAGATATTAGAGGCACCTGTGGTAAATCTAAAAACTGGGTTGTATATATACACATCTACTTTGAGGGCAACAGAGAACTTTAATACTGAATGATGCTGCCGATTTGATAAAGATTTTTAGTGCTTTGAATTGGTTTGGAAAATGTATGGATTGTATATTGGTTAATTGTTTGTTTTTTAACAGGGTGTTTTAACCCAATTTTTGTTGGATTCAATTTTCAAATAACATTTTTAACCCAACGTTTGGGTTTGTCCAAATTTGACTAAAAATTGGGTTAAAACAACCCAGGATTTTTTTAGAGTGTAGTAAAAACAAAAACAAAACAAAAATCTTTGTATAGATGGCAACATTTTCAAAACAATCCCCATGCATGCCAGGCCAGCACTTAGCGATGTCCCTTTAAACAAGATGTAAAATAAGTCTATGTTGAGTGTGTATGTGAACTTTTAGCTTAAAATACCCCGCAGATAATTTTTTACAGCACGTTAAAATTGTCATTTTTTATGTCCCTTTAAATGCAAATTAGCCGGTGTTCCCTGCCCTCCTTTCTAGAAGAGGGCGGAGCTCCAAAGGCTTGAGTTAGCAGCTCCGATTAACTCACTAAGACGAGCAGTGAAAATGTCAGAAACTGTTCAGCCTTTTATGTTCAAACTGGAGTCAGGCAATGATGGAGAGACTCAAGAAGAAGTGACAACATAGAATGCAACAGGATGTTTCTGAATGGTTAGTTTAATTTATGTAGCTGATGTGGAGTTAACTAGATGACTAGATGGAGGCAGATGATTCACTGTGGCGACCCCTAAAAGGGAACAGGCGAAAGAAGAAGATGTGGAGTTAACGAGCTTCAAGTCATCGATTAGCATAAATAAAATGTGAAAAGATAGATGCGGCATCTTAAGCTGACTTTCTCTCTCTTAAGCAGTCCAACATGGCCTAACCCTCTTTGTTGTGTGTTCCTGGGGGCAGGGTTTATGTAAATTGTAGGGTTTGTGATGTCACCAACCTGGGAAGAAGCTTGGTGTAGTTCCTACCAGCCATTTGTTGTAGTCTGCATTTATTCTGCAACCGGCTGGATTTACATTATCCCTTACTTAAAGGGGTCCTTTGATTACGATTTCAATTTTTTCTCTTTATTTGCTAAAACTAAATTAGCCAGAGATCAGTTATCACGATTAAAAGATCTGGGATCTGTCAAATCATCTCAGATGTATTAAGAGAGGTACGAATAACGGACCCCAGGCCTGGTCCTCTCTTTGTCCTTCCCTGGTGTCGCTCATCCTTATACTGTATGCCTCCGAGCTCATGAGAGGACTCGAGACCGGTGTGGCTCACAGGTGACGCTCATTCTCAGTCATGTACCGGTCTCGCTCGCTCTTCCCATGTCTCTCGCACATCTACCTCGCCACACTCCATTACTCATGTAGATGACACATAAATGGATTTAGTCAACATGACCTTCCAGTTTGTAGAACTGCGTTTCTAGACGCCAACTTGTCCAGAATATTAAGTCATTCAATCCCCCTAGGATGCCAGTTGTCCACCTCCAATACTAATCTAACACAGAATACTAGCACAGATACACAACCTTCTTCAAGGTTGGATTTGTCTGAAATCCGACCAGAAACTTTCCCAAAACATACATGATAGCATGTTCTTTTCTCCCAGTAAGAGGTACAGACATCCTTGGAACTGAATAATATTCACCAGTATACTCTTGTGTTTAAATATAGAAAAGAAAAATAAAGTACACGCATGGAGAGAGCAAATTCCATTTAACAAATGAATCATTTAATATGTAAAAGGATAAATATTGATTAATACCTTGATTATAAATCACTCATTAGATGAGGTCTGCACAAGATGGATTTTTTAGTCCCATTTCTGCCATAAATATGTTATATTTTGAAGGACATCACACTTATCAGACCGCATCTTGATGTATTTGTTGATGAAGCCAACAGGAAGGTACTTTTCCTTTCTGCTGTATATAATCAGAGAACTTTGAGAATATCCAACTCTGTGCCTGTAAACCATATATTTTTGTTGCTTAAACTTTCTGTAGCCTAAACACATAAAATATATTTGAGTAGCTTTTATTTCATCTTTAGATATTTATATGTTGCGGGATCCTGCCGAGTGCACTCTGTTGTGTTGGGTCCCGCAGATCATTTGCAGATCATTTGCAAACATCATGCAGCCAACGTGAGTTTGAGTCTCACTGTTTCTTCATCTCATTCCCACATCATTTTCTGCACTGTCTTCACTATCTTGTCATGATGTTTACATGTACAACAAAGAGCTGATAACAATCAAACTTCAGCTCATTTTAATAACCTGACATTGCAAGAAAACTGGTGCTTAAGATTTTTATATGATTGATTTTTTTTTATGTCAAAATGTGAACAGGAATGCACAGTCTCAGAGCAATATTATCTGTTAGTTATGTATAACCATGCACTGGTTTGGGTTTTGTCCATATTTGACCCAAACATAAACCCTGATCAATTTATCCTCCTCCTTTTGCTCTCTCCCCCCTGCCGACAATAGGGGGAGACGTCCCTCCCTCTCAGATGTGAAGGACCTTGCGATTTGAGAGTCCTCCTGTGCAGTCATACTGTGGGGGCCCTGGGGCCATGTTACCCCTAAATACACAACACTCTCTCTGTCGGACCCCCTGTGAGCTTAGACCTGTTGAAACGGCTGCTGGCCATGTATGTAAATGTTGTAAACTTCTGGCCTCAAGGCTCTCTGCTTGCTCTCTTCACATTACCCATGTGTCGCCTCGCTGCCTGTGACATCTAGTACATTCATCCAGGGCTGTGCTAAATGAATGGATTTTATTGAGCGAGATTTGCTCCTTTTGTTCTCATTACCATTAGTGTCTTCTCCATTTAGAGGAGAGAGTCTACGTGTTTGTGTGTTTTCCTGAGCAGAAGCAGACACCTTCACACACGCCGCACTTCCCCGCCGCGTCACTCTTCCAGTCGAAGCTATTTCTGAAAACATTGACGCGTCGCCCAGCTGCGCCGCTGAGTTTCTGCTAAATACTGACTCTAAGCCACAGGTTACAAGTCCAAATCCTGCTCATTAGGGCCCTAATTGATTGTAATGTGGCCTTTGAGAAGCACTCCCTGCTATGGGGTGGTACTACACTTACGGGTTTCCCCGCTGTCCCTTTCCTGTTTCTGCATCGGCACCAGCGGGGTCTGCGGTTCGGCCACAATCGGCCTTCGCAGACGGAATCATTAAAGCAGGGGGGTGGCATGGAGCCTTTCATTGTGGCTGTTTCTGTGTACCAGCTTGAGCCCAGGACAGTGTCCACTCTGCCTTCCCAGCAGGAGAACCCCATCCTGGGCAGGACATTGTTGGGCTCTCCCCTTGACTTGCTGCCTGCTGCTTGAGATGCATGGGTTTGGTTTTAATGCCAAGTCCTTGGACTAAAGCCCACCTTGCAGGGCAGCTAGGTCAATATTGGTTTTGAGAGCATGTGGAAAAATGTCAAAATGTTAAGTTCTATTCACTTTCCCCAGCGCTGTTTGTTTCTGCAGTGAAAGGCCTAGTGGGCCATTAGTGTAAACAGCGCTTTGTCTCACAGCTCAGTCTCCAGCAGGAGGGGACAGAACAAAACACAGATATAGAGATTAAAGTTTGGCCTTAAAATGGCAAAACAGCAGGACTTACAGAGACCTTAAAATGACAAAAAAGGGAGAGATAAATAAAACAAACTGTAATCATCCTGCTGTCAGGAGAATAAAATGCAGTGCATCTTTAGAATCACTCTCCCTGTCTGAGAGCATTAGGGTCTGATAATAGAGGGAAAGTGATGGGCTTTGTTTGAAATGCAGGATGAACTTTCATTTAACACATTAGTGACAAACAGGTTGGTATTGCAGGTATGGCCACTTCTGAACCTAAAGAATCTGTATCAGTCAATCAATCGACGTGAAATCCAAAATACTTCATATGAAATGTGGTGGAAATATTTAAGTATTTTTAAATCAATCAATACATTTACATTTTTAATAAATGTAGGCCTATTTATTTTATTTATTAATGTTTTATATAAATCTAGTAATAATAACTCTTTTTTTTCGGACTAAGGCTATTTCATAGCTATATTTATTTATCCTAAACACACACACAGACATAAATTCTATTTTTAAGTTGACAGTGATATTTACTTTGATATTTTTTTTTCTTCTATTCAATCTTAACTGTCACTCATAACCAAGTAGGTGTATGCAATTTACAATCATTTTTTATAATGAATTTCATATTTGAACAAAATTTCATATTTTAACCCTTTTCAGTCAGTCACATCCGACGTTATGCCAGAACGCCACCAACGTTATGGGGATCCCTGGGCTCACATGCATCCGCATAATGTTGGTGACGTTCCGTTTCCACCTTCAGGGAATAAGGGTTACATATGTAACCGAGATGTTTCCAAGACCCATGTATTTCTAATAAAGTTTCTGTGTGGAAAAGTCATTCTGTGGACAGAAGAGATTTCAGACACAACAGTCTGGTGTTCATTTAAATCTTGATGTAAAAGCCAAGCACTTGAATGACTAAAGCCAAATTTATTGACAGTGAAAAACAAATGGACTAAGATTAACAAGACTGGAGACTGATGATCAGGCAGGTTATGGTTAAGACACTACAGAGACCGTAAATAATGCAAACCACAATGTTGTAGAAAATGTAATTTAAGGTGGAGTAATTTATTATATTCTGATACTTTTCCCACATACTGAGTGGACAAATGACCAAACAGTGCACTTCTTCACAATGACAGGCATGTTTTAAACATTAAATTTACTTCAATTCAGTCCAGATGGCATGTTTAAGTACAAAAATCCAACATAAACAACAACGCACAAACTAGCCAGAGTTTCCATTTATCACATTATTTCACACTTTTTTTTTTAAAATAATCTTTTTTTTTTTCAAAAAGAGGGATTTTGACTTATTTAACTAACAGCTTCAATCTAATTATGATAGGTGTTGGATTGGCAGAAGGATCCTGTTTTCCATGATTTGGTAAAACCTGCAGGGTTCATTTGAAATAAAAAATGTCTTAAGAAAAATCCTGTTGATTTTAACCACATGGTTCATCTTTATATGTGTACATCTGTTTGTCTTTTGAAATTAACTGTTGTTTACTTGGACATAAGGGAAAAAAACTAAAAAAAAAAAAAAAAACATTGGCCCCTTTATTACCATGAAAATCTGACTCTACAATATAACTTTCTACTGGAAATGGATGACTTTGTGAAAAAGCAGCTGTTTTACAGCGGTCCAGCCCCTTCCTCTCGCTTTGAGCTGTCCTTTCTCCTCACGACCCCGAGGGAACGTGCCACTCTCCCATCAATGACTTCAATTAAACACGCAGCAGTAAAACTGTTCTCGCTCCACCTCCTCCTTTATTTGCTTTCACCACATTCTGCTCTTTTATTTGTCTGCTCTGCTCTTTTATGGCACAGGTAGCCTTTGTCACATAGATTACTTTTTCTTAAAGAAAGGAGGAAGAGTTTGACGGGAAGTGAGATGGAAAAAAAAAACCCATTAATGACTAACTTTTTTAGATCTTGTTATACAAAGGTTTCAAAATCTCTTTTCAGGTATATATCCTTGAATTTATTGAGACCACATTAATTTTCATGATAAACAGCTTTCCTTTTTTTCATGTATTTCCTATTAAAACAGTCTTTGCTAGTTGGTTGGTTGGTTTGATAGTTGGTTGCAGGTGGTATCAAGGGGTGTGGCATGCTCATCCTAGAGAGCATTTGATTGGACGACATTCTGTGTAGTGCAGGATGAGTCATCAATGTTTGGTTTAATTTTTCAAAGATGTTTAAATAGAAATATCTGCTAAAAGTAGATTTTGTCAGTATTTTGAAATACACTAGCATAACAGCTAAGAGTTTTTTAGTTATTCTGTCTTTTGCAATGAGATATGCATTTGGATACAACAGTTGTTTTTGTCAGGAGCCCCGCACATGCAGTAAATAACTAGTAGGCTAAATCATGCGCACGATTTACTATTTCGTTCCCGCGATTTATAAATAGTGCGCACGTTTTACTATTACGTTCCCTCGGTTTATAAATAGTGTGCAAGGTTAACTAAATCGTGGCCTTGATTAGCTAAATTGTGTGCTTGATTTATAAATCGAGGGAACAAATTAGTAAAACGTGCGCATGATTTATAATACGAGG